>NW_006159876.1:462093-464300 GCF_000334495.1 Tupaia belangeri chinensis | reverse complement strand
CGGCGGGGGTCGTCGGGGCCCCAGCCTGTGACTGCACAGGAAGCCACACCCCAGAGGGGCCCAGAGCTCTTCCCCTTCCCTGTTGGGAGGCGGCTCCGGGGCTCTTCTGCCCTCCTCTCAGCGTCAGCCTCTAACTCTCTCGAGGGTTCCTTTTAACAGGCCCCCCACTTCCAGAGAGCAAAGCCAGAGCAAGCACTGGCAGCTCCCTCCTTGGCAGGCCACACGCATCACAGGACATGGTGCGACAGCTGACCCCGTGCCCTTCGACTGCAGAGTTCAGCCCCAGCACACCCCGGGAGGGCCGCGTGAGCGCCAGACTTCCAGCCACGCCCATCCATCGGGCAGAGGGTGGCAGGGCGTGGGAGCCTCGCCCCAAGGTTTACACCTGGCCCTGCACGGGGAGGCCGTGCGTCACCGGAGCCCCCGAGTGCTCAGCACGGCCAGGCCCTGTTCTGCTGGCTTTCTGTGACCCTGGAGGCAGGCACCGCTATTTCTGTATGGCTATGGACCAGAGAGGCTAAGCCAGCCAAGGTTCAGGGCTTGAGCACGAACAGTCTGATGTCATGGGCTGCCCTATTAACGGGGCCCGCAGGCCCAGGTGGTGGTCTTCCGGGAGCTAGGCGAGGGCTGGGCGCCATGAGTGACAGCTGTGAAGGCTGCCAGGCCTGACTCACCATGAGGCCCTGGCAGCCCCGGAGACATACCGTGAGGTAGATGGGTGCCCTTGAGCACCACGGGAGGGCTCTGGGGGTGTCCCAGCTGCAGGTAGGCAGCCTGGCGTGTGCACACGGGCATCTCATGGGGTGGAGTGACAGGCAGGTGGGCACAGGCCTCTGTAGGAATGGACCAGCGAGCTGGGGACAGCGGAGGCTGAGGGGGAGGCAGGCGAGGTGAGGCTGGCGGGGTGGCCGTGGGCTTGGCAAACCTTCCTGCATGGTATCTCTCTGGGCTCGGCCAGCCTCCTGGGAGTCAGCTCTTGCTGGCCTGCCAGTGGGTTCCAGTGACGGGGACAGCGGGAGTGGGGAGGACGAACACACCCTTCCCTTGGACTCAGACGATGTGGTCTGAGGTGAAATGGGCCGTGTAGCCATGGGGCCTTTGGCCTCCATCCTAGTCCCTTTCAAGGCTGCAGAGAGGTGCAAGGAGCCGTGTGGATCTTAGAGCTAATTTCAGCTCTGCCTGCACTTGCTGTGTGACATCAGGCAAGTTACTGTCCCTCTCTGAACCTCAGTTCCCTCATCTCCAGATCCTAGTGCCCACTTCACGGAGGCGTGAGGGATACACTGAGATGATGGACGAGGCAGTGGCCAGGTGGCCCAGGAATGACCCTGTCCCCCCTGCTCTCTGGCGGCACCTTGCAATTTTACTCAGGAAGCACTCAACTGAGCACGTGCTGTGCACAGGTGCCCCCCCTACATGCTCAGACACACGCTCAGGAGGGCTGCGCAGGCAGGCCTGGGTGAGACGTGGCCCTGCGCCACCAGAGTGGACACCAGGCGCACCGAGATGCGGTACTGTTCCAAAGTGGCAGTGTGTTCTGTTAACAGACGGGTGTAGGATTTGCCATGTTGGTTTTGCTAGAACATTTGCGTAAGAAAGAATAAACCGCAAGTTTCCCTTGCCCACCGCAGGGTGGCAGCCTTTGGGGGCTCGAGGACTTCCTTGGAGCTCCTCCTCAGGCGGCGCCCCGGCCCTCCCTGCAGGGCTCAGGGCTCCAGAGGAGGCAGAGCTGGCGGGACCAACCGGGCCCACAGGAAGAGCCCAGGGGACAAGATGAAAGCAGAGGAAACGACCTTGGTGGGGGCTAAGACGCCCTCAAGGTTTTTCTGTCTTCAGTCCTTTCCCTCTTGGGTCCCCTGCGGCTCTCACAGGGAACCCTGGTGAGAGCCTGGGGTGCCCGGAGCCCCGCCACGCTTCCGCGCACCTCTCTGGAGCTGCGATTCCAAGAAGTGGCCACCAGAGGGCGGGGCTCCCACGTCCTTCTAGAACTCCAGGACTCAAAGAGGATCCCCGCGACACACCCGGAACACGTGTGCATGCACGCGCACACGCACGCACAGAGGACCGTGGCCTAGGCTTCGGTGTCAGCGTGCTTCCTCTGGTAAGCAGGCGTGGAGACAGAATTAGGAGCGCAGGGGCTTCCTGGGGGCTTAAGCCGGTGCGTGCCAAGGAGGGAGGTGAAAGGCGGGGCGGGGGGGGCACCAGGA
>NW_006159876.1:461482-461930 GCF_000334495.1 Tupaia belangeri chinensis | reverse complement strand
CAAGGCCCCGCCAGTAGCCGGCTGCAGCCCTCTCTCGCAGAGGCTCCCCCCACCGACGGCCCACGTCCCTCCCTTGCTCTGCTGACCCGGCCTCCTAGCTGTCATGTCTCGCCTGACCTTGGCTTTCAGGCCCAGCGTCTTTGCATCACCCTTGCATCAGCAGCGCCTCTGCCTAATGGATTCCTGGGAGGGAATGGCCCCCGCACTCCTAGGCGTCCAGAGGAGCGGAGCCCCAGCCGTCCTCACCGTCCTCACCGGCTTGTGAGACGCGAGCATATGAGCACCCCTTCTGGGCTTCCCCCAGGGGAATCTTCCCCACCAGCCCCCAGGGAGAGCGTCCAAAATGGGAGAGTGGGAAAGGCCGCATTTCCGGAAGGACCGCCCCCGGTGGTAGGGACTGTGCCCGCCCACTGCCAGCACAGCTGCGCCTCTCACCGGCCAGTCCCCG
>NW_006159876.1:459103-459618 GCF_000334495.1 Tupaia belangeri chinensis | reverse complement strand
GTGGGAAGATCGCTATCGGATGCGGGGGACGTTGCTGCTGCGGCTGCTCCTGCGCCGACCTGCAAGTTCTTTCTTACAAGGCGCCGCCAGTAGCCGGCTGCAGCCCTCTCTCGCAGAGGCTCCCCCCACCGACGGCCCACGTCCCTCCCTTGCTCTGCTGACCCGGCCTCCTAGCTGTCATGTCTCGCCTGACCTTGGCTTTCAGGCCCAGCGTCTTTGCATCACCCTTGCATCAGCAGCGCCTCTGCCTAATGGATTCCTGGGAGGGAATGGCCCCCGCACTCCTAGGCGTCCAGAGGAGCGGAGCCCCAGCCGTCCTCACCGTCCTCACCGGCTTGTGAGACGCGAGCATATGAGCACCCCTTCTGGGCTTCCCCCAGGGGAATCTTCCCCACCAGCCCCCAGGGAGAGCGTCCAAAATGGGAGAGTGGGAAAGGCCGCATTTCCGGAAGGACCGCCCCCGGTGGTAGGGACTGTGCCCGCCCACTGCCAGCACAGCTGCGCCTCTCACCCGC
>NW_006159876.1:444363-457953 GCF_000334495.1 Tupaia belangeri chinensis | reverse complement strand
TCCCCCCCCCCTGCCAGCACAGCTGCGCCTCTCACCGGCCAGTCCCGGGACTGGGCGCTTAGACCGGGCTTTCTCCATAATCCGTGCTCAGGGAGGCGGGCGGGGAGCTGGGGGAGCTCCTGCCTGTGCTGCGCGGGCTGCCCCTCCTCCCCTCAGCTCGGCAACGGCGTCGGGTGCCCATCTGCCGTGTTGGAGCACTTGGGCAGAGCCTGCAGCTCCGCTCTCCCAGGTCCAGATGGCCACCCAGTCCTCCCCCACCCTCCCTCTGCCCTCACCCTGCCCCACTCAGAGCACGGGGCCTGGACAAAGCCGGCGGCCTCCCAGACGTCTCCCTGCTTGCTGATTGCTGCCAGAGGACAGGTAGAGGGTCCCCGGTTGTCACGGAGACCAGGCCTGCCCATCCTCCCGCAGCCTTCAGGCGGGGAGGGAGGCAGATGGCTGGGTGGGAGAGTGGAAAACGCACAGCTATCCGGATACAGCAGGTGCACACAGGAACACACATGCACGCGTGCCTCGGGCCTGTGGTGCTGTGGTAGCTTATTGTGCAAGACGGAGGGTGACCGGTGTGCAGGTGGACGCAGGGCCTGTGTGAGTGAGCGGGCTACCCCCTAGTGTGGGGTGGGCCTTGTGTGGTAGGGGGTGGGGTGTGGGTTTAGGAAACGTGTCCCCGAGAGCATGAACGCGAGAGTGAGTGTGTGCATGTGTGTGCCTGTGCGTGCACGTGTGTGAATGTGGGAGAGTAGAGGGAGAGCTGTGAGGCCTTGGTCCCCAGCAGCCTGTCCCCTCTCTACCCTACAGGCAGGCCAGCTGGTGCTCCCAACTCCCACCCCCTGGTAGTGGAATCCCAGGGCCAGGAGAGAGCTGTAAGTGGTCTGTCTGTCCCTCTAGCTGCCCCCCCATGACCCTGTCAGCTGACCGATCCTCAGGTCGCTGCTCAGAGGTGGGCTTGGCACGATAGACCCCAGGTGGACTGTGGAGTCCTACCCCTCTCTTGGGACTGGAAGCTCCTGGTCAGGGTTATAACTCCCCCTTGAGCCGGGAGCCTCTCTCTAGGGTACGTCCTGAGTCCCCCCTTAAATCAGAGGTTTCCTGAGTACAGGGCCTGTGTCTTCACATTCTTGCTGGAATAGGGGTCCCAAATAGAATCGCACTCTTCTCAAGCCCACAGGGACCGTGCTCCAGGATAGACTACATGTTAAGTCACCAAACAAGTCTCAATAAGTTTCTAAACTTTAAATCACCCGAAGTATCTTCTCTGACCACAGCGGAATAAAACTAGAAACCACAGAAAGAAAATGAAAATTCACAAGTACATGGAAATTGAACATGACACTCTTGATCAGCCAATGCATTGCACGAAGAAGAAATCGCAGGGAAATAAGAAAATGAGAAAATACTTTTGAGACGATGAAAGCAAAAACAGCAAACTAAAACTCCCAGGATTGAATCAAAGCCATGCCTAGAGAGAAATTTAAGCTCTAAATGCTTATGTTATAAAAGATCTCAAATCGATAAACCAACTTTGCACTTTAAGAAACTGGAAAAAGAAGAACAAACAAAACCCAAAGCAAACAGAAGAAATAAAATACTAAAGATTAGAGTGCAGGTGAACAAAATAAAGAATAGAAAAACAACAGAAAAAAAAAATCAATGAAACCGAGAGGTGATTCTTTGAAAATATCAATGAAATTGACACACCTTTAACTGGATTGACTATGAAAAAGGGAAACAGAATTCAACTTTAAGCTCAGAAATGAAATTGGGGCCATTTCTACTGACTTTACAAAAATAAAAGATTATAAGCCAAGAAACTATTCATAGATAATGGAAGTGAAATCTACAAATGCCTAAAAAGACATACACTACCAAAATTGACCCAGGAAGAAATAGAAAATCTCAACAGACCTAAAGAAGCGAAATGATTCAATAAAGGATCAAAAATGTCCCAACAAAGAAAAGCCCAAGATGAGGTGAATTCATTGGTGATTCCATTTAAAAAAGAATCGGTGCCAATCTTTCTCAAATTCTTACACAAAAATAAATGAAGAAATGTTCTAATTCATTCTACGAGGCCAGGATTACCCTGATGTGAAGTCTAAAGACATCACAAGAAAAGAAAACCGTAGGCCAATATTCATGACAAACAGATGATTAGATTCGAAATCATTGCTGTATTTATAATTGAGTGAGTGTGTGTGGTGGCGAGAGATGCTGCAAATTAGTACTTTATAGAACTATTTATTAAACATGTTTTTCAACATCTGAGTCAACCTGGAACTTCTCAGTTATACAGTGGGTCCCGATGCACCTAGATTCAGCTGCGGTGAGATTGTTTAAAGCTTCCTTTCACAGCACTGAAACCTTCCGAGTTGTCTACTGGCCTGATTTTTGTTTTCGATGTAAAATGGTCAGTGAGACAGCTTTAGAGTCACTGTATAAATAAGGAAATACTTAGAACTCGAGTTATTTAACTTGGCCACGTCTTCTAAGGCAGCGATTCAGATCATATCGATATTCCCCATCTTTTAGGCCATTTCTGATTTTTGCGGAAGAAAAACTTCAGAAAGAATAGAGTGAAAATTTTTTTCTGTTGAAATGATTTTACTGGAAAATTTCGAGTACAGAAACATTTGAAAACCACTATGGCCAATCCTGAAGAAATGAACATACAAACAACGTCGCAAATTCTGAAATGTTTGTGAAATTGAGTTTTTAGACTATTTACCAAGCATCCTTTTAGTTAAGGTTATTTCACACTCCCTTTCATATCTGTTGCTTCATGTGAAAGAACTTTTCAAAATTAAAATCAATTTTTAACATGTTCTTTAATCAACTGTGAGCAAGGGTCGACGGGCATCCGGCGTTACCGGATGGAACATGAATTTGAGAAGATCAGTTCTGCTGTTGCCATTCGCAGGCTCGCAGAAGCTGTTTGTCACTTTTGCCATAACAGACTAATATGCAGACGTAAGGTTCTTTTCCTGTTTTCAAAAACACATTAATACAATGAAAAAGTGTTAACCCATTACTACGTTCCTTTTCTGTACTTTTATTTATTTATTTATTTATTGAGAGGTTTTTGCTATAGGACACGTGCACTCGCCAGACAGACAGAGAGAGACATAGAGACAGAAAGCGAGAAATCACCCCATAGGGGGGATGGTCACGCCGCAATCCCTTCTCCTCCATTCTCCTCCCGGGATCTTGGGCACACATGCACACGCGCCTGACGTGAGTTCAAGTCACTGGGTCCAGGACTCGAACCGCGGTCGACTACATGGGAGTCCAACAACATAGCCATTACGCTAATTGGTGGTCCCGTTCTATACTTTTATTTTTAAATTTCTTATTGGCATGAGTATTTGAGGGGACTTCAAACCATTTGTGGAAAATACAATTAAAATATGAGTTTACTTTGGGGGCTGCAGGTGGCATGGTGGTTAAAGGCGCTGGACACCCAAATGGCCAACCGCAGTTCAAGTCCCGGATCTGGTTGCTTGCTTTCTCACTTTCCCTCTCTCTCTGTCTCTCTCTAATCAAACTGGAAAGTAATATAGTTAAAATAATCCTTTTTAAAATATGAGTTTATTTTGGAGCAAAAAAACATTTTTGTGATCCATGCATAGTTTTTTCATAATAGACATTTTCTATAAACTTTTTGAAGGCCTGGTGTGTATTTACATAAAGTTCAACAAAACAACTTGTTCACTGTCTGCATTTTTTTAATCCAGACATTTGTATTATTTTTTTCTTTCTTTCTCTCTTTCTCTCTTTCTTTCTCTTTCTTTCTTTCTTTCTCTCTTTCTTTCTTTCTTTCTCTCTCTCTCTCTCTCTCTCTCTCTCTCTCTCTCTCTCTTTCTTTCTTTCTTTCTTTCTTTCTTTCTTTCTTTCTTTCTTTTAATGTTTTGCTATTTGGAGTCTACACTCACCAAAGACAGAGAGACGAAAAGTGAGAAGGGATCCCTTAGGGGGATGTCCTGGCCACAATCCCTCCTCCTCTGTTCTCCTCTAGGACTTTGGGCATGCACACACGCGCCTGGCGTGTCTGTCAAGCTGCCAGGTCCAGGACTGGAACCACAGTCGGCCCTGTGGGATTCAGCCACCTTGACCACTACGCCATCTACTGGCCTGTACTAATTTTGTTGCACCATATGACTGACTGTAAGCTCGCTGTGTGGGGTGGGGGAGCTGAGCCCCTCTGGGTGTCGGATGCCCGCGGAGGTCTCGGTCTCTCAGTCTCCATCCCTGTTCTATCATGCTCCCGGCCTGCCTCACTCCTTCAGGGTAACACTGGCCTGGCCCCACGGGGCACCCCAGCCCACTCTGTGTTCCAGTTTTCCTTCTCCTGGGCCTGGCTGCTTCCTCTGCCGCAGCCAGCAGGGAGGCAGACCAGGAGCTGCAGGAGGGAGCCTGGCGTGTTAATTGGTGCTGACGAATTCCACAGCCTCCCTCCTGCATGGCTGGGGAGGTGGCTGCTGCGAACAATGGTGGGTTTTGCACTTGGAATACTGACACAGAGCTGTGGCTCCTCAGGCCCTCAGGGCCCTCGGTCCCTGCCAGAATGAGCAGGGGCAGGAAAGGAGGATGCGGCTGATGACAGAAATAGCCAGGCCCCTCTGTGAGCCCGCTCGGGCTAGCTCTGGATGACGCCTTCCTGTGAGACGCCTTCCCAGCCAGAAGCAGACGCTGTGCTGAGCCCTGCACTGGGTGCCCGTCCCTGCGCCTGGCCCTGGACAGACTGCCCTGTGAGCTGGCTATTCCCACCTGCTCGGGGAGGGACTGGGGCCTGGAGAAACTAATTCAGCCAAGGTCAAACAGCCAGGGCACAGCAGAGCAGGATCTGGACTCACCTGAGGGGATTCTAGAGCCTTCTAGAGCCTTCCAGAGCATCCTCCTTGAAGGGACAGACCCTCACCCCCAGTTTAAAATCAGGTCCTAATTCTGTGGGTACCAAAGAGGTGTGTGCATGGGAGCCAGCCCCTCCCTCCCCTCCAGTCTCAGGTCGCACCGCAGGGAGGGGACACTGGGTGGACGCTGTGGCCCCAGACGGTGAGTTCCTGCCCTCAGCATCCTTTGTGCTGGAGGGCCACATGCTCTGGCCTTTCCCACCCTCTCCTGGGAGCTGGGGGTGAAGGCTTATCCTGGGAGGGGAGGGAGCTGACTGCCAGGTGGCCCTGGGCTGAGTTCAGACTGAGATGGCCCTCAGGCCAGGTGGGACAGTCAGGGAAGCCGGAGGACCAGGAAGCTGTCCTGCTCTCCCTGGCGCTGAGGCCTGTCTCAGCCAGGACTAGGGACATTCTTTCTGTCCCCTCGGGAAGGGCGGGCTTGTGTGCAAACGTCTTGGCGCTTCATGGTGCCACTGCAGGAAGAGCCCAGGCTGGGGCCCGCCTCTGCAGCTGCTTCTCAGAATGCCTGTGGGCTGCAAGGCTCAGAGCCTCAGTTTCCTCCTTTGTAAAATACGGCCCCACCCAGGCTGCGGAGATAACAGCGAGACCCTGGACCTAAAGCAGATCCGATCGCCTTTCCCTCCTCGATCCCGGGTCTCCGTTTCTTAGGACGGCAGAAAACACTTCATCGGGACTGTGTCCTTTGTGAGCTGAGGGCAAAGGAAGAGAAGAGGCACGGTGTCTGGTGGTGGAATTCATGCCCAGGCCACAGAAGGGTGTTGGGACGGCAGCCCAGGAGGTCTCGTCTTCCGGGAGCTGCTTGAGAGCGTGGAAGCCAATCCCCGCGCTATCCTGACTGCCTCCTCTGCAGCAGCTACAAAGCCCCCTCCCACTCTGCCCTGGCCCTCGGGCCTCTGCTCCTCCCACTCCCGGTGCTGGGGTCTCCCTACTACCTCAACGTGACAGGTCCCTAAGACCCACGCGCCGTGAATAGTAACAGCGTGGCTGCCTCGTCCCAGGGCAGGACATGAACACAGCTGGGAACAGCATGCTCGACAATGAAGAACAGCACAGCTGCTCCCTGGACCCGGACAGGGAAGGCAGTTCTCAGACCCTGCAGACAACCTCCTGCCCCCGAATGAATGGTAAACAGATACCTCAGTGCACCTTCTCGCCTCGTTTTTCTAAACCTTCATTGATTCCTCAATCGCAGGGCCTCACAGGGGCCGGGAGTTTTATATCCCATGTTAAAGTCAAGTGTTTGTGCATGCGTGGGCCGCACCGTGATCTTGGGCATTGGGAAAGTCATGACATATCGTTCTACGTTTTTCTATGGGAAAGGTGTCGCGGCTGTGTCGATGGCCTAGTATCTGCTCAGAGCCCTGCACAGCTAAGGGTGGCTGTGAACTGGATTTCGGGGTACATGGGAGCAAGGAGTGACCTTGGCAACTGCCTGCTGCAGAGGTTGCTGTTTGCAAGTGATAGGAGACGGGAAGGCAGTGGCAGGTGCCTGGGGTGTCTAGCCCAGACGTGGTCAGTGGTGGGACTCGGGCGGAGAGGTGAGTGTGGCCAGAGTGTGGCAGGGGCTCCTCTAGGAGAGGGCTCTCTGCTGAGCTCTGGAAGAGCATGACAGAGCATTCTGTCTGGAGACATAGACCTGGGAGCCCTTCAGGAGGCACCTAGGGAGGTTCTGCCTGGCTGTCAGCGGATCCCTGAGACCTCCGTCCAGGTCTCTAGGCCCCACCGTGCTCTCCGAACTGAGGAGCATCTCTGTGAGGGGCCGTCCTGCAGGCCCCCACTGCGTGTCTTCCATAATGGTACCCAGAGCCGCTAAGACTGCATGCAACGTCAAGCCAAAGCAGGTCTCTCGCTGGAGCTGTTGCAGGCTTCCTGCCCCACCTCCCTGCCACGCTTAAGCTCCTGTCTGCAGTGGGAAGATTTGAAAAGCCTCCTGTGCACATACGGAAGCCCAGGTTAAAATGCAACCTTGTCAGGACCAGCAGTTGGCATAATGGCTATGTCGTTGAACTCCCATGTAGTCGACCGCGGTTCACGTTCTGGACCCAGTGGCTTAAACTCATGCCGGGCATGTGTGCGTGCGTGCCCAAGATCCCAAGAGGAGAATGGAGGAGAAGGGATTGCGGTGTGGCCATCCCCTCTGGCCTCTAGGGGAGGGCTCTCTGCTGAGCTCTGGAAGAGCATGACAGAGCATTCTGTCTGGAGACATAGACCTGGGAGCCCTTCAGGAGGCACCTAGGGAGGTTCTGCCTGGCTGTCAGCGGATCCCTGAGACCTCCGTCCAGGTCTCTAGGCCCCACCGTGCTCTCCGAACTGAGGAGCATCTCTGTGAGGGGCCGTCCTGCAGGCCCCCACTGCGTGTCTTCCATAATGGTACCCAGAGCCGCTAAGACTGCATGCAACGTCAAGCCAAAGCAGGTCTCTCGCTGGAGCTGTTGCAGGCTTCCTGCCCCACCTCCCTGCCACGCTTAAGCTCCTGTCTGCAGTGGGAAGATTTGAAAAGCCTCCTGTGCACATACGGAAGCCCAGGTTAAAATGCAACCTTGTCAGGACCAGCAGTTGGCATAATGGCTATGTCGTTGAACTCCCATGTAGTCGACCGCGGTTCACGTTCTGGACCCAGTGGCTTAAACTCATGCCGGGCATGTGTGCGTGCGTGCCCAAGATCCCAAGAGGAGAATGGAGGAGAAGGGATTGCGGTGTGGCCATCCCCTCTGGGGGGGTGATTTCTTGATTTCTGTCTCTCTGTCTCTCTCTGTCTTTCCGGCGAACGCATGTGCCCTTCAGCAAAAACCTCTCTCTCAAAAAATAAAAAAGCAACCTTGTTACCAGGGAGATGGAGGTGCAAATGACTGCAAGGCTGTTTGGCATGGCTTACCTGACAGGGCACTTGCCACACCTTAGAGGGCTTATAGACAGCCCACCTGACTCCCAGACTGGGCTTTCTGGTCAGTCAGCTCTAACGGCACCCCGGGGTCTGCACTTCTAACCAGCATCAGCTGCAATGGGGCCCACACTTTGAGAACCACTGACCACCGTGGGCCGCCCGGTAGCGTGGTGTTACAGGGCTGGATCCCACACGGCCTACTCCGTGGCTGGACTCCAGGACCCAGTAGCTTGAGAAACCGTCAGGCTTGTGTGTGTGCATGCCCAAAATCTCCAGAGGAGAGACGGAGAAGGGAATACAGTGTGGTCATCCCTCTGGGGAGTGATCGCTCTCCCTTCCTCTCTGTCTCTCTCTGGTGAGCACACACACCCTGTAACAGGCAGACCTAAAAAGTTTAGGTCCAAAAGAACCCAAGGCTGCCCAGTCTTAAGTGGCTCCACCCAAGAGACCACTGGCGCCCTCTGCTGGCGACGGGCAGCACGCCAGGCTTTTTCCCTCATTCTGTGCTGACAGCTCTGAGGCAGGCGGGCCTCTGCACCAGGCTGTAGGTGAGCCAGCCGTGGTTCTGCGAGGCTGAGACTTTGGTAAGACACGTTCTCAGATGCGGCAAAGCTTGGGCTGAAGCCTAGGTCTCCTGATTCCCCCTCTGCACCCTTGAAGAGCACAGGGAGAGGTTTTAGACTGGCAGAGAGAGGAGGATGGGTGGAAGGTGGGGTTCTGCCCCAGGGAGGGAGGAGGCCCTTGAGACAGGAGGGAACTGGGAAGATGCCCGGGTTGAAAATGCAGTGAAGGGGGTGGCAGCAGATGGTGTAATGGCTACGTCACTGGACTCCCACGTGGCCGACTGCGGTTCGAGTCCAGACCCAGTGGCTTGAAACTCATGCTGGGTGCATGTGTGCCCCAAGTTCTGAGAGGAGAGGAGAAGGGATTGCAATGTGGCCATCCCCCCGGGGGGTGATTTCTCCCTTTCTGTCTCTCTGTCTCTGTCTCTCTGGCGAGTGCATGTGCCCTATACCAAAAACCTCCCTAAAAAGAGCCGTAAAGGGGAGGTCAGAACGAAGCCTCCCCATAGCTCACTCCAAGACCCTTACCGCGAACACAGGAGATGAGCTGAGGACAGGGGGCTGAAGGGAGGCGTGGGCCAAGCACCCCGTGCTGGGTTGGTGCCTCCTGGCAGTGAGCAAGCTCTTGCTCCCACTGACCTGGCTTCACTCTGGTGAGAGGGCTGTTGTTAGAGAGCCACGCCGCACCCCTGTCCCACGCGTGGCTCCCCTTCTGCTTCTCTGCCCGTGTCCGACGCCACAGGAGCCCTTCCCAGGGCCACCAGAGGCAGCTGCAGCATCATGGACTTCCCAGCCTGCAGAACTTCTTTTCTTTTAAACTACGCAGGGTCGGGTCAGCAAGGGGCATGGTGGTTAAGGCACTGGACTCCACATGGCTGGCTGCAGTTCGAGTCTTGGACCTGGTAGCTTAGAACTCGTGCTG
The DNA here is from genome assembly GCF_000334495.1 of Tupaia belangeri chinensis. Taxonomy (NCBI): domain Eukaryota; kingdom Metazoa; phylum Chordata; class Mammalia; order Scandentia; family Tupaiidae; genus Tupaia; species Tupaia belangeri. The sequence continues at coordinate 448,677 of NW_006159876.1, read as the reverse complement.
GGGATGTGTGCACGTGTGCCCAGCATCCAGAGAGGAGAGTGGAGGACAGGGGATTGAGATGTGGCCATCCCCAGTGGAGGGTGATTTCTCACTCTCTCTCTGTCTCTCCATGTCTCTGGAGAACGCATACACTCTATAGCAAAAATGTCTTTGAAAAGAAAGAAAATGAAAGGGAAAGAAAGAAAAAGAAAGGAAGGAAGGAAGAGAAGGAAAGAAAGAAAGAAAGAAAGAGAGAAAGAAAGACAGACAAGAGAAAGAAAGAACGAAAAGAGAAAGGAAGAAAAAAAAATTGCCGAGTGTGTGTGCGTGTCCAAAATCCTGAAAGGAGAATGGAGAAGTGATTGTGGCAGGGTCGTTCCCTCAGAGGGTGATTTCTCACTTTTTCTCTATTTCCCTCTCTCTCTCTCTCTTTTTTTTTTTTTTTTTGAGAGGTTTTTGCTATAGGGCGCGTGCACTCATCAGAAAGACAGAGACAGACAACGAGACAGAAAACGAGAAATCACCCCCTCGGGGGATGGTCACACCACAATCCCTTCTCCTCCATTCTCCTCTCAGGATCTTGGGCATGCACGCACACGCGCCCGGTGTGAGTTTAAGCCACCAGGTTCGGGACTTGAGCCGCTGTCAACTACATAGGAGTCCAGTGACATAGCCGTTACTCTATCTGCAGTTCCCTCTCTTCGATGAGCTCTGTGGCAAAAGTTATATATATATACACACTAGCCAGTCTCAGGTACTCTGTCACAGAACAGAAAATGAGCTACAGTAACAGGGTTTGGGGGTGAACGCAGACGTGCAGGAAGCCACAGGTAAGGAGACATGAAGCACAAAAAGGGGGAGGACGGAGACTCTGGTGGGAGATCTAGGAGCAGAACTGAGTGATGTGGTAGCGGCGAGGGTGACGAGAAAGAGACAGAGGAGAAATATCTCCAGGGCAGGGGCAGGACGCAAGCCGGCCGAGCGCGGCACCGCGGTGCGCTGGGGTGACCAGGAGCCAGCCTGGTCTGTCTTCCTGCAGCTTGTCCAGCAGGCCGTCGAGCACACAAACAGGAAACGTCAAAACTGCCCACGTGCAGAGCAGAGGAGGCTACGGCGCTGTGGGGATTGGCCCAGAGACTAGGCACCCACACCATCCGAGTCCTAACCCAGGAAGGGTCCCGGAGCAGGCGACACCAAGCGAAGTGTGAGGACAAGTCGGCGAGGTGCCGAGGCTGCGAACAGGAGTGGGGGACAGGGAACCTGAAAATGAGGGGTGGGGCAGGACTCAGAGGGCCCAGTGGGGTCTCATCCTGAGGGCAGTGGGAGCCTCAATGGGCCCTGAGCAGGCAGGTCTGCGTGTGCTCGAGTGGGGGTGCATGGGCTGTAGAGGAGCTCGCTGGCTCAAACCAGGAGGCAGGAGGCCAGTCAGAGCGGCCCGAGCGAGAGACAGCGCTGAGCTGGGCGCCACCGGAGGTGCGGGGAGGGGACACCACAGTCACTGTCGGTGTGGCTCAGAAAGCTGAGGTCCCGAGGGTGACCGGAGCGTGGACAAGGCAGTCAGTGAGGACTGGGAGAGCACCCCCTCTTCGGGAGCCCCCTTTGGCCCCCAGCTACAGTGCAGCACCCCCGTGGTCTGGAACGGGGGGGCTGCATCTGTGGGCCTTCCTTTCCTAGAAGACCGCACGCTTCCTTGGGCGAGGACCAAGCCCTCCCCACCCTGTACCCAACCCAGAGCCTGGCCAAACGCCAAGCTACTGAACACACTGGGCAGGGCGGAGCCCGCGTCGAGGGGCCCTGGTGCCTCCCGTGCAGAGCTGAGACGTGGGCCCATGCTACAGGAGCCCACAGCAGCCCAAGGGACTGGTGGGCCGTTATCCAGCCTCTCCTAGGAGTCAACGTTGTGATCGAAAGAGAGGGAGGGTAGCCCGCAGGTGGTGGAGAGGTTAAGGCAGCTGGATCCCACATGGCTGAGTGTGTGGTTCAAGTCCCAGACGTGACAGCTTGAAAATCACACTTGGGAGCGTGTATATGCGTGCCCAGAAGCCTGAGCGGGAAATGCAATGTAGCCATCCCCTTGGGGGTGATTCCCCCACCCCGTATCTCTAGCGAGTGCATGCACCCTGTAGCAAACTAAAGAGAAAGAGACACAGAGAGCTTCTGGGCCCTTAGACAGAGCCAAGAGCGAACACACGTCATTACAACTGTAGCAGTGTGAAGCAGGCCACGGTGGAGGCAGCGTCAGGAGATCTGCACGGAGGACAGGACCTTCAAGCTGGGCTTTGGGAGGTGGATAGGAGTTGCCGAGCTGAGAAAGGGGGGTAAAGTGCATTCGGCTGAGGGAGGAGCTTGCTCCAAAGCACCAGGCCTGAGAGTAGAGAAGAGGATAGAGTGACCGCAGCGAACGCTTCCTAATGCCAGAGGTGTGTGCACCTGTCAGAGAGACAGGAAGAGAGGAGAGAGGAAGGAGGGGGGGAGAGAGAGAACAGGGCATGGTCACCCCGCAATCCCGTGTCCATGTCTCTGTCCTGTCAGCATTCGGAGCTCACGCTCTACGTATTTTCAAGCTGCCAGGGCCAGGGTTTGAACCTCAGTCATCCATGTGCGAGCAGCTCCCTTAACTGCTAGGCTACAGGGCTGACTGCAAACTCTAATTTACTCCACGCTCTGGGGACTTGCCACTTTGCGAAGCTGAGGGTTCTGCTCTGCCCATTCGGAAACCCCACCCTGGGGTGAAAGAAGGCACTGCCTGGGGGCAGCTGTCCAACCGCGGGATGAGGACCCATGGAGCTCCTGCACACGGCCCCCCAGCAGTAATTCTGTGCACAGCCCAGAGGTCTCTGGGGAGGGGACCCCCCCAGCCCTGGGCCTCCGGAATGACACTGAAACACTCCTTCGGGCTGGCCTTGTCTCTCCCGAGTCTCACTGCTCGTCCTTACTCTACTCTCTGCTCCTAGGATCTCCCTCCAGTGAAATCACCTGCCGGTCCACCTCGCCACAAGCGCCTTGGGAAACCCTTGGTTGTAAAGCAGAGTTCTAGAGACCGCACAGGCCCTGCCCTGGATGCGTCTACACTGCCTGTGAGCCGCGCTGCTCCGAGGAGAACTGATTCTGACTTGGGTCGTGCTGTACCCTGGAGCTGCTGGGGGCTGAGGAACCTTTCTCGGGCTCTACTTTGGGGGGACTGAGAGACCGTTCTCAGGCTCTACTTTGGGGGGGCTGAGGGACCATTCTTGGGCTCTACTTTGGGGGAATCCACACCAACACAGGCCATGTAGCTGCAGACCAAGATGGCGGAGGTGTGGGGTGTTGGCAGCTGCACACCAGCAAGTGCATGCGTTTCTGAGTGTCATGGGCCAAGCCCGTGACCGAGTACAGGGGATGCAGACTTCTTCCAGGGGCCTTGGCTCTGCCAGGCCTGCCTCTGACCAGAGAGATGTGACAGAGGGCGAGCCAGCACACGTCTCAGGGACATTCCCTTCCTGCCTTCGGAGCAGGTCACGGGCGTGGGGCAGCAGACTGATGTTCCTAATTGCGGTGGCTCAGGCTAATATGAAGGCTCTGTCTTATACACAGACCCCACAGCGGTCGGCAGGGACGGTGCCCAGAGGCATGCTGGGTAGCTGGGGATGGCCATCTGGGGTTTGGAACATGCATGCGAGACAGAATGGACAAGTCATGGCCACAGGCAGGAGGGGACTGATGTTTCTGATGGCTCCCAGCGGGTCCTGAGTCCCAGCCCCTGTCTGGAGGCAATTCCTGAGGCCGGACAGCTCAGCAATGGTGTGCTATCCTGCGCCTAATTAAATGTTTTCTGCTGAAGCCGGTGGGCTATTGTGCCTGACATGAAATGTGGAGGACCTACTGTGTGCCTAGAGGTGCACAGTACTAGAAGGCCTGCCCTGGTACTCAGAGGCTCGCCGTCTACACCAGCAGACACTCAGGAAAGTGACCAGGCACTCAGGACGCAATGCACCAGGGGACAGCTGGCAGAGCAGTGGCAGAGAGGTGGGTGCTGAAGAATGAGGGCAGGGGGGCCAGCAGTTAGCGTCATGGCTATGTCGCTGGACTCCCATGTAGTCGACTGCGGTTCGCGTCCCAGACCTGGTGGCTTAAAACTCACGCTGGGCGAGTGTGTGTGCGTGCCCAAGATCCCGAGAGGAGAAAAGAGAAAGGATTGTGGCGTGGCCATGCCCCTGGGGGGTGATTTCTCACTTTCTGTCTCTCTGTCTCTCTCTGTCTGTCTGGCGAGCGTGCACGCCCTGTAGCAAAAAAAAAAAAAAAAAAAAAAAAAAAAAAAAAAAAAAAAGAGGGCAGGAAGGTTGGGCAAAGGCCCCA
>NW_006159876.1:442540-444341 GCF_000334495.1 Tupaia belangeri chinensis | reverse complement strand
AAGAAAAAAAAAAAAAAAAGAAAAAAAAGAAAAAAAAAAGAATGAGGGCAGGCAGCTTGGTCAAAGGCACCAGGCCGGATGTGCAAGGTCTGGCGCTGAGGGGATGCCTGAGGCTTGCGGTCACATCTGCCACCCAAGATCTAGAGTGTCCCCGGCACTCCAGAGACCAGCCACTGCTTACCAAGACAGCAACGCTCAGAGGAACCAGCAGGCATGAATCACCTGGAACTCAGATGCAAAGCACAGAAGACATCCCTTTGGGACCAGTAGATAGTGTGGTGGTTGGGTGCTGGACTCCCACATGGTTGACTGCAGTTCGAGTCCCAGACCTGGTAGCTTGCTTTCTTTTCCTCTCTCTCTCTCTCATTCTCTCTCTCTCTCTCTCTCTGTGTGTGTGTGATAACTATAGCAAGCTAAAATAATAATAATAAATATTTTTTAAAAAGGTATCCCCTTCAAGTCCTTTGTCACTGCATAGTCTTGGGCAAGTCCCCTCCCCTCTGTAATCTGTATTCTTGGCAGCCAAGTGGAGATGTGACTCCTTCTTCGTACTGTTCATTTAGGGTTATCAAGAAAATGTAAACGAAAATAGCATGATAATCCTCGCCACAGCTCACAGATGGGACTTCACTCTGATGCCAGCTCTTCAAAAGGTTCACAGAAATGCAAACGATGACAAAATAACGTTCTTCGTTCTTCGGAGCAACTCTCCCTGTACTTCTACTTCCGGGGAAGCTTTGATGCCCCCCTGTTAGGTGTTAGGTCTCGTCCAGACAGTGGGCTCCTTGAAGGAGGCATTCATTGTCGCTGTCCCCGCACCTCCACCGGCGCCCACCTCGCGCTGTCCTCGCAGTGAAGTGACTGAACACCGTCGCAGGCGGGAAGCCAGCTCCTCCAGGCCTGCGGGGAGGTCGTGCTGCCTGGAGAGCCCTGGGCCTCGGTCTCTGCCAGTCCCCACTCCTCAGGCTCAGGGCCAGTATCCGAAACAGGTCCTCAGGTCCTCGGGAGTGGCCTTCTTTCTGTAGACATGAGCGGTCACCTTCAGGGAAGGTCCCTCAGCCCCCAGTCCAGGGTACACCGCGACCCAGGTCAGAATCAGTTCTCCGCAGAGCAGCGCGGCTCACAGGCGGTGTAGACACATGCAGGGCAGGGCCTGTGCGGTCTCTAGAACTCCGCTTTACAACCAAGGGTTCCTTAAGGCGCTCGCGGCGAGGTGGACAGAGTGGGCGAGGAGAAGCGGCTGGGTCGCGTGCCCTCGTCCGGGTCACCCACCCCTCGGGACCTCAGCTTCTTCGTCTGGAAAAGTGGCCCCATGACCTTTGGGCACGCTAAACGCTGCGGGGCTGGATTAGACGAGGCGACCAGGAGCCTGCAGACTTGGGCTTAAGCCTCAGCATTGCTCCCGCCCAGGTTCGAAGCCAGGAGAATCCTGTCCGGCCTCGGAGTCCTCAGTCTGAATGGCTGCAATACTCAGGGTAGGGCTTGCTCAGCACTGACCTCAGCCCAGCCTGCGGCCCCAGTAACCTCCTGTTCGCATCGCTCCACCTGGGCCACACTCCACCTGCCTCAAAAGAGCCTGCCCAGCTGTTCCTGAAAGCCCCTGGTTTTGCAGATACTCAGGGATAGGTGGGTGAGTTTTTCCTCTCTGGCGCCCGAGGGCAGCCTGCCAGCTGTGGAAAGGGCGCCCTGCTGCGGGCCTTGCTCCTTGGCCCTGTCCAGCTGCCCTTGCCCTCTAGGAATGCACGGATCCGGTACAGGGCACTCTCCTGCGGGGTCCCCGCCGCTTCTCTCAGGTCGCCTT
>NW_006159876.1:437531-442236 GCF_000334495.1 Tupaia belangeri chinensis | reverse complement strand
CCCCGGCTTGGGCTGCGGGGGGCGCGGGGCGTGGGCGTGGGTGTGGGGAGGGGGCTCCGGGGCGGGGAAGTGCTGCGCGCGCTTCTCGGATCCCGGAGGCCGACCGAGTCGCTCCAGCCCCCGAGGACCGCGCAGGCGAAGGGGAGGATGCGGCTTGAGCAGCCTTTGCAGTTTGGACAACGTCCCTCGCACCGGCCTAACCCCGACTGCATTTTTAACCCTTGTTTAGAGTGCTGCATTTTTAACCCTGAAACTCTGTGGGGCAGCCGGCGCGTGTGCCCCACGGGAGCGTGCAGGGAGCGTGGCCAGGACTGGTGCTCAGGAGTGGCTCGCAGACCCCAAGACCTGCAGAGGGGAAACCCCACCCCACCTGCTGCCTGGGCCTCAGAGAGGGCTGCCCACTCCGGAGTCTCTACCAGCGAGGGGAAGCTTCGCGTGGGCAGCTTACGGCGTGGGCGGGATGTGACAGGGAGGCGGAAGTGGGCATCCTGGCAGCTCCCAAGTTGGAGGAGGGTTCTTGGGCCTTGGCTCTGGGGCCCCGGTTTGTTGGAGAGACTTTGGGGGCTTCCCTGTTGGAGGCAGGAAACAGTTAAGAGGAAGTGGAGAGTGCGAGGGTCAAGGGACCAGAGACCTGAATTCACTGAGGCCACTGCCAGCCCCCCTGGGTGACCTTGGTGGAGAAAGGGGTGCACCTTCCACTTTGGGCCTCAGTTTCCTCTTGTGTCTTGTGAGGACGATAATACCGCCCTAGCAGGGGTGACAAGGCGGCTGAAGAACCAAGACCAAGGCTGCAAACCTACACTTCAGACGCCCTGCCCGGCTAGGAGCCCTCAGCTGGGCCTTGGCTGGGCCTTGGCTTTGGCTTCCGCGTAGACTCCACCCCTTGCCGCTACCCAGCTGGCTCTCTGAATTGGGCGATTGGAGGCCAGAGCCCACGCAGCCTGCTTGTGTCACAGCAGTGGAAGGGGTGCAGCTGATGGAGGAGGGTGGCCCTGGCCTTTTCTGATAAGCCAGGGGCTGTCCATGTCCCCAGGAGATCTGCCACAGGGCAGCATACTTGTTTGGGGTCCTTGGGTCCCAAAACTGGAGACTTGAGAGCACGTGGGGAAGCTGCACTTGGGGCTGCTGTGACCCACAGGGGTGGGGTGCCTTAGTGCTGTGAGGTGGTACGTGTGCTATTGGCTGGGGGATCACCATCGTCGTGGAACGTCACTGTCGCAGCGGGAGAGTAAAGGGTCCAGCTGGGCCTGGACAGTGACAAAGGGTGTGAATTTGTAATGGGCGTACTGAGGACGCCACGCCTCCCTGTGTCTCCTCCTGGACGGAAACTCATGTGGACCTGCCTTCCCTGGAGGCCTGCAGGGGAGGTGTATTCAGTCCCTCCCTTCACTGAGGAAGGGGCTGAGGCTCAGAGAGGTGAAGTGACTTGCCCAAGGTCACACAGCAAGTGCGAGGCAGAGCTGGGGTTTGCCCTCAGGTCTGTCTCGATCTTCGGTCAGTGACCTCTCCATTGGTCCGCGTGGTCTAGGGACTCCTACAGTGGAGGGACGCTGCTTGGAGGCCTGGCCTGGGAAGCAGGGATGGGACGGGGAGTCCATGAGAGTGGTGATTAGGCCCACTGGCAGGTCTGGCCTCTTGGTATCCAGAGATTACTGACACCTCCCACATCCTGCTCCAGCCCCCACTGAACCCCTGCAGGCCTCTCACCCCCTGCTCTAACCCCTGTGGCTTTGGCTTAAGCCAGCTCAGAGGATTAAATCAAATCCCCACCTTAACCCTGTCTTCTCTCCCCTGGCCGGCCCTTCCAGGCCAGCTCTGCCTGTGGGAGACAGCAGTGGGAGGCCTTCAGGAGGAGGCCTGCGGATCGCCCTGCCGCCTGTGAGCCCTGCTCTAAGTGGCTCCTCCAGGCACCCAGGAGCAACCGCCATGCTCTGCAAGGCAGAAGGCCTGGCCCCTGGTCCTAATCCAGCCAATAATAGGCTGTGTGACCTTGGGCCAGTCACTTCCGCCTGGGGCCTCTGTTTCCACTGTACTGTCAGGAACTGGTTCTCATGGTCTCTAGGCTCCCTTCTGCTGTGCCCTGGAACAGCTCTGGCAAAGAAGTCTGCTCTGGTGGAGATGGGGGGGCTCTTTGTTCTCTGGGGGAAATCTGGCTACAAGACATCTAAAAAGGAGAACCCTGAAGGTGTGGGAGGTGAGATCAGCTTACACGCCGGGGCTGGTACCAGGAAGGAGACCTGTTGGGGGACTAGGACTCCTGCCCTCCCTGCTCCTCCTACAGACAGAGGGTCCCCGTGGCCGGCAGTTCCCTGCCTCTTGGACACATAGCTTAGCCTTTCCGTGGGCAGAGTCCCCTGGGCCAGGGTAAGTGTGGACTGCAAGAGCTCAGAGCTCAGAGCTCAGAGGCTGGAAAAGTGGAGAAGCAGGTGGCGGCCGCTGGGTGCCCAGTAGTTTGTCCTCAGAGGTGAGCCTCAGTGTCCCTTCACCATTGCTCTTCCATGCACACCCCAGCCAGCTGTCACCTGTACTGCTAGCTGGGGACACTCACGCCAGGCCTGGGGATTGCTGGAGGATCCCTTGCCCCAGCCAGCACTAGGGACACAGAGCCTCGAGGCCTCTGACCGTCCCGCCAGGTGGCAGTTGTCCTCGTTGTGTTTTAAGCTGTGTGCGTGTATTTTAGCAAGCTGCCTGCGTTCTGCTTATGGAAAGAAAGCACAGAGGAAAGGCCCACCGACACCCACAGGAGGTCCAGGCGCTGCCTCCTCTCAGTCTCGGTGAAACACACACGTCACGGGGCAAGCCGGGGTGAGGGGCGAAGGCTGCTTTCCGGGAGCCCCGGAGCTCCAGCCGTTGTTACTCAAGTCCTTGTGCCGCGCGTTGTTTTCCGTCTCTGTTCCCTCCTCGCCATGCGCCTGAGCGGCAGTCCTTCCCCACTTCTCAGTACCCGTCTAAACTGCCCTGGACTGGAAGAGCAGAGGGCCGAGTGCGCTAGGACTGCCCGTAACATACGACTCAGAGGCTCCGTGGGTGGCTGTGATTTGCGACGTGGGTCACACTGCGAACGCCCCTGGGATGTGACCGGTAGAGGAGGAAGGGCTGGGAATGACTGTCCCCTTTCCAAGGTGGGCCTTGCTAAGTTAGAGGCCAGCAAGCTGGCGCTTCCCAGGTCCGGAGGCTAGCTCAGGGCTCAGCGGTCCAGAAGGAAGTACCTGCAGCCATAGGAGTGCCCTCTGATCTCGGAGGGACGTCGGGGAAGGCACACGGGCAGCAAGGCCCGGGGTGCTGCATCCCCTCCCCCGGGCAGCCGTACCAGGTGTGCAGGCGGCGTGTCCGTGCAACCTGGTTCTCTCTGCAGGCCGGGTTGCCTTCGCCTGCCCTCCCACAGGCTCACCTGCCATGGGAACCCTCCTCCCACCACAGAATGTGACAGAACAGCACCTGGCCACGTGAAGGCAGGCCTGGGACCCCACCTCCAGGCCCCGGGAAAGTCGCTGTGGAGAATGAAATGTGGAGTCCTTGGACAGTGAGGGGATGAAGACCTGGAGGGACTGCAGCCTGGGTCCACCTACCCTTGGTCCTGACCCTCCCACCAGTGCCCGGGGAAGGGGCCCTCGGCGGCCTGCACCGGCGCGGGTGTGACCCCTCCATCTCACCCCTGCCTGTCTGCAGCGTCTGGATTCCCCTCTGCTGGGCAGCCTCCACTCTGGGAGAAAAAGGGTGGCGGGGTGCAAGGTACAGGAGCCTTGCTACACCCAGTCAGGATGGCGAGGGGGTCTGCAAGGACCCTCTGCCTTCAATTCCCTACTCCTGACAGGAGCCTACCAGGAGCTGTCTGGACTCCCACACGTACTGCTTCTCAGCACTGTGCTCCTGTTCGCCTCTCACTGGGGGAGGAGGTGAGAGGACCCACTCACAGTGAGCAGTTGGGGGAGCCTGGGTGGCCGGGTTCCTGGGGACAGGGGCTCTGCCTCCCCCTCCACACACTCCCTCTCCTCTCGGTCCTTCTCCTGGAGGTCTAGCACTCTCCTGCCGGAAGGCATTCCTCCATCCATCCATTCTGCATCCCTTCCTCTAAGCAGGCTCTGGGCTGGGCCCTGTGTTAGGCCCTGGGGCCTTGGGATGCGAAGTCACCGCCCCTGCCATCAGAAGCCTAAGGAGATGGATCTGGAAGGGCTGTGCCAGAGTCCTGAGTCGATGAGCGAGGCACCAGCCAGGAGAGGCCGCGTGGCCTGCATGCCCACGCCGCCCACGCTCAGCAAGTGCGGGCCCTTTTCCTTCCTCCTCCCTCTCCGGAAGGTGCAGTCAGTTCCTTTCCTCTGACAGCACCGGAGGCCATGTTCCCTAGCCCGGCCCCAGGTATTGCACCCCAGCAGCTGTTCGAGGCACCTGGGGAAGATCGGGAGGCTCTCTGGGCCCCAGAGCACCCCACACTCGTGAGATCGGCCGGCAGGGAGCACGGGCGCTGGCTGGACCAATGGCCTGGTGGCGTGAGGCCCGGGGCTCAGCCTCGGAGTGAACTTTTCTGCTTCTCTCCCAGGGCAGCTAGCTGGGGCAGACATGGCCTCAGCCAGGGGCGTCGGCGGCGGTGGAGCCTTGGCTCCTGGCACGGGGGCAGCTGGACTCTGATTTGGATCGGCCTGGCCTCAGAAGCTGTGAGCTGTCCAGGCGATGAGGGAATCTGCAAATTCCATCTGTGCCCGGCCCT
>NW_006159876.1:421904-437416 GCF_000334495.1 Tupaia belangeri chinensis | reverse complement strand
CCTGGCACGGGGGCAGCTGAACTCTGATTTGGATCGGCCTGGCCTCAGAATCTGTGAGCTGTCCAGGCGATGAGGGAATGTGCAAATTCCATCTGTGCCCGGCCCTGGCTCCTTCCCTCTCCTGACCGGTTCCTTTCAGTCCCTTCTTTCCCCCAGGGGCCTGCAGGCTCTGGCCCAGGGGCCCGGGGCAGCCTGCAGCCTGACATGCTGGGAGCAGCTGGCATGGGCAGGCCCTGCCAGGGGACGGCAGATGCAAATCCAGTGGCTTCCACATGAAAAGAAGCTGTTTAGACTCAGCCTGTCCTTTGTGGGCCTGGAGTGTGGGACCAGCTGCTGAGGACCACAAGTGGGCTGGGGTGGGGGTGGGGAAGGAGCGGTCTATCCTTTTCTCACCCCCTCCCCCTCCCGCCCATAGAGGCCCCTGGAGAGGCTGTGAATTGGTTTCTGGTTGGCACCCTCCTTCCAATTAATGAACTCAGCGATAGGAGGCTGTCGGCTCAGGCCGCCCCGTTTACCGAGCGTATGTGGGGGTTACTGCACGGGATTCCTTCCACACGCTGTGGGAGGGTCCTCTCTACCTGCAGATGAACTAGCAGAGTGTCTGAGCAGAGAGGTGACCAGACTGGGCCCGGGGTCAGGCAGGTCGGAGGCAGGACATCCCACTCGTTTGAGTCAGCAGTGCCGTTGCACAGCGGGCCACTTCCCATGAGGTGTCACTGTCATGGTTGTCGGGACAGCAGTGGTGATGGCGTGCACTCTATAACCGCAAGGCCGATTTTAGCACCGAGCCCGTTTTCCAGAGGGGGACATTGAAGCAGGGGAGGGTCACAGGTCGGGGGGTGAGAGCTGGGATTCGTAGCTGGCCTACTCCCGAGGACACACATGTCCTACTGCCCAGTCTTCATCCGAGTGCATGCCCCACACCATGTGGGATCAGGGCAGTGTCTATGGCCCGAGGACATGCAGTGACACAGTGGCTGTGTTCTGTGGCCTTTGCTGGAGCAGGGGACCATGTAAACCATCTGGGAAGGGCACTGGGAGGAGGGTGTTTTACACGTGGTGTCTCACTGCTGGCCAGGCTGCTTGGACGGCACAGCAGGACCCAGCAGGACGCGGTGTCTCGGAGGTGGGGCTGCCTCATCTTCCTGCGAGGCGCGCTCTGTGCAGGTGGTACAGGTCTCTAGGCCAGTTTGTGGCCCCGTGCAGAGCAACCTTGTTTCTGGCTGGTCCCCAGGACAGGGGCTGCCAGCAGCTAAGAAGGCCAGCTCAGTCGAATGGATGCACTCTGTCATGTACTCGCTGTGTGTCCTTGGGCAAGTTGGCCCACCTCTCTGAATACCTTTTCCCATCCATTAGCTGGGAAGCACTTGATCAGGCAGCACTTACAAGGGTTATTATTAAGACTCAGTGTGCTGATTCACATGATGCGCTTACCACACACCTGGCATGTCTTCCAGGCGTTGCTGTCAGGAAGACAGGACGTGAGCGAGCATCCTCCCCAGGGCAGTGCGGAGGACTGGCAGAATAGCAGCAGGAGGCCTGGCCTTGTCCAGAGGGGTCCGAAAGTGCTTTTCAGCTGAGTCATGAGGGATGAGCAAGAGCTGGGGTGAGGGCACGGGGTGGGCATGCATCTGGAGCCAGGTACCACGCACCATGGCCACTTCCCGCAGGCCAGCTGGTGGGAGCATGGTGCATGCCTTGACTCAGTCCATCTCGGAGCAATGCCATAGTCACGTCACAGGTAAAGACCAGGTACAGAGAGGCCAAGGGACCTGCAAAAGGCCCCTCTGTGAGGTTAGTGGCAAGACGATGGAGCTGAGCCGGCCCTGGGCCTCAGCCTGGACCCTTTCCCTTCTCCTTGTGGCTTGATGATGGGGAGGGCAGCTTGACCCTGGACGCCTTCTTCGGGTGACCTGGGCAAGGGCGATGTGGCAGTGCCAAGCTCAGCTGTATCACCCTCTGCCCTCCAGAGCCTCCCTGGGATGTATGAAGCGGGCAGGGCCTCCTGGCCCTCAGGCAGCAGGGAAAACCCATTTTGTTTCCCAAAAGGAAACTTCGCTCTGGTGGGAAAATTCCCACTTATATTTTTTAGTGGGCCCAATTGTGACTATTTCGATCTTGAACTCTTTCTTGCTGTCTAGACTGGGCCTTGATCTTTAAAGTAAAACTGAGGGACATACTCACACACGTATTTTTTTGTTTTAAGAGTTTTTTGGTTTGTTTAATTTTGTCTTACGGTACACGTACTCCCCACAGTGAGAAAGTGACAGATCACCCCCTGTGGGGATGGCCAGGCCGCATATCCTTCTCTAGTCTCCTCCTGAGATCTTGGGCACACGCACACACACATACCAAGAGTGATTTTCTTTCTCTTTTTTTCTAGAGAGGTTTTTGCTATAGGGCACATACGCACACTGAAGAGATAGAGACAGAAAGCAAGAAATCACCCTCCAGGCGGGATAGCCACACTGAAATCCCTTCTCCTCCATTCTCTTCTTGGGATTTATTCAGTGGTCTGGCATGAATTTTAAGTCACTGGGTCCAGGACTTGAACCACAGTCGACTGTGTGGGAGTACAGCAACGTAACCATTACGCCATCTGCTGGTCCTGTCCCGTCTGAGTTCCTGTGATCCAGCCCTCTGCCTCTGCTACTCACCACGCTTCCTAGGACTGGGAGAAGCACCCTTGACCTCATCCAGACTCGCTTAGTAAACACCAGCTGTTTATCAGGAGGCTGTCCCTCGCTGAGTGCTAGGTCCCTGCTTTCATCCACAGCAATAATGGGCCCCGCGAGCACCCCAGTGTGCTTCGTTTATGTCACACATAGAACAGTGTTTTCTACGTGTTCTCTCATTTCACCTCCACCACAACCCACGAGGTCTGTGCTCGTACTGTTTCCGCTTCTACATTCGCAGGGAGAGGGGCCCAGAGAAGACAGGGAGGAGCTTGCCGAAGTCACACAGCCGGCCAGGGCTCAGCTTGCCTCCCAGCCCTTCAGCCTTCCACTGCCAGGCTGGTGGAAGTGACCCTGAATGCTGAGGCTGGAGCAGAGGACCTGGGAGCAGAAGACCAGGCTCGCCCTTGCCCGTTCTCCTTCCCGTGTGATTTCGAACTGGCCCCTTATCCTCTCTGAGCCTGTTTTCTTATCCACAGATGGAGGGGCCTCAGCCTCGCTAGAGGCTGTGATTCTTACGTGTTAGTGACACCGATCTGTAAGTAGGGCACTCTGCAGATGTCGAGGCAGGGGGTGGGTGACTGGCAGGGCTCGTGGTGCCCACTCCTTCGCCCTGCCCCCACCAGGGCTGCATGGCCTTCGGATCCAGGAGCTCCACCCAGAGCTGGCCCACGTCTCAGGCTGCAGTCCCGGCTTCGGATTGATTCATGCTCTGTGGGTAGAAGAGAGGAGCGCGTCTCTCCAACAGCCTCTGCCCGTTTGGTGCAGATGAAAAGGCGCTTTCCTCTCTTCCTGTTCTGTCTGCTTGGGCTGTTTGAAAGCACTTGGGACAAATCATCTGGCTCTGAAAATTGGGTGTCCTGCTTTTATTTGAAAAGAGAGCCAAATAAAGCATCCAAGCCTTGATCCATATCCTCCTGGCTCCCTGCAGGCCAGAGCTCTCTGTGGAAGACGGGGGAAGGTGGGTCCCCGGGCAGAGACTGGGTCCCGGCTGGCAAATGCCCCCGACTGTGACTCCCAGCGCGCTCGCAGTGCACACCTGCTTAGCCTTTGAGTTTATGGAAAGCAGCGCCCTTTACTTGCTTTTACGCAAACCGTTGTTTGTTTTGTTTTGTTTTGTTTTCCAGAGAGAGATTTTTGCTATAGGGCACGTGCACTCGCCAGAGAGACAGAAAGTGAGAAATCACCTCCCAGGGGGAATGGCCACACCGCGGTCCCTTCTCCTCCATTCTGCTCTCAGGATTTTTAGCATGTACACACACGCGCCCAGCATGAATTTTAAGCCTGCAGGTCTGGAACTTGAACCGCAGTCAACTATGTGGGAGTCCAGCGACATAACCGTTACCCCATCTGCTGGTCCCATGCAGCGAACCGTTGAAAAGCCCTGGGTTCGATTTCAGAACCAACAGCTTTATGATCTGGAGCCCAGTGGAATTCCCAGGACATAGAATAGCCGATGGAAAAAAGGTGTTGTGGGTGGTGACAAAAGGATCTAATTCCCCAGTTTTTGTTTAATGCATGAAGAAAATGCTGTTGGTGCCTGCCCCGCCTACCCCCAGGTGAAAGGTCAGCCTTCAGGAATGCACGGGGAATTCAGAATTCTGAGAAATTTGGAATTGTGGGAAAGGGGATTTCTGCCTACCTAAGGGGCCATCTGATAACTTTTTATGCTCACAAATCTGTCTTCTGAAGACCAGGAGCCCTGCCTTCCTGCTGTAGTCATTACAACATCTGAGAACAAACAAGTTGTTGGGAGTGCCGCTGTTCCAGGGCCTGGGTTGTTCTGCTTGACTGGCCTTTTGGGACTGGTACTCCATGTTCATTTCTCCATCCTGGCGCTCCTGTGGCCCCTGGTCCCCAGGACACCAGCCAGCCGCTGAGGGCCTAAGGCAGGTGCTGTTTGTTTCCCGGCACAACCTCGGCTCCCTGACTGACTTGTGAGCTCGCGCGGGCTGGGAGTGCATCTGTTCTATCGCAGTGCCTTTATTGCCCTCAGTGGAGGATGGTGCGTGTTAGTGAGATCAGCTGTGGACGTTTGGGGTCCCAGGGGTAGACAGACAAGATGCGGCAGGATTCGGAGCAAGGCTGGAGTGTTCCCCAAGGGTTGCTGCATGGGCTAAGCTCTGACTCTTACAGATCTGCAGAGGGACTGCTAGAGCCAGGAAGGACGCTGAAGGGTGTGCTCCCATTTTGCAGAGGAGAACACTGAGGCCCTAGAAGATCTGCCCAAGGCAACACCGACTGGGTGGGGGTGTGTGGCTGGGTACAGAACTTGCCTTTGGAATGGCATGCTAAGTTTGGGAGGGTGTTCAACTCGGTGGGTATTTCTAGCTTTCTAGTAGTTGCCCGATGTTGGAAGATGTAAAGACCTGAAAGTGGAGGGCTGGGTAAAGTTCCAGAAGGGAGACTTGAAAAACTTAGCTTGCATAGATGGGAGCCCCAGGTGGAGAGGCTTGGCTCCCCCAGGTGCCCAGCCAGGAGCACCCTGCCCTGAGGCCTGACCAGTGTTTGCTGGCTGGGCAGCCTCCTGGCCCCCACAGTGGCCCGTGAACCCCTCCCCTCCTGGAAGCAGGCCCTCCTGGCTCACCGGGCTGCCTGCAATCTTGCCCTCCTTTGTTTCTCTAAAACTCTGAGACAGCTGCTGGGTTGGGAGCTTGGGTTGCTAAGAGCTTTCCTCTGGCCAGACCTTATCTACACTGGGCTTGCTGGAGTGGGCTCCTGGCCAGTTTTCCCTGGAGCTTTAGCTTGGAGGGAGGGAGTATGCACGGGGCAGGGGAGGGGGTGCTCAGGAGCCAAGGAGAGCCAGAGGAGCCCCTGCCTGTGGGCCTTGGCAAGGCAGTGGGGCGCTACATGTGTGTTCTCCTGCACCTCAAGGCTCTGCTGTTCACCCCACTTTTCAGATGGGGAAAGTGAACCTCAGAGAGGATGGCAGTCACCCTGGGTAACATGGCAGGTCAGGAAAATGGGACGACCCTGCTGTTTCTGACCGTGCGGCCATGTGGGCACAGAGGAGCCTGGCCACCCAGTGTCCTGCCATGTTACCTCGAGCCCACTGTGGAATTCGGTCACTTTGGCCCTTTTAGATGCTGTTAGAAGTGTCCCTAGGAAGTTCTGTGCCTTCGCTAGCTGCCATCGCCATGGCCCAGCCTGCTGACAGCTGAGCTGTAGAGGGATGGAGCTCGGGGCTCTGTGGGAGGCAGTGAGGCAGGAAGGGAGGGCTGGTGTCCCCTAGTGAGCCACTTTGCCAGGGAGGCAGAGCAGGGGGAGTGGGAGGATGGCCGCCCCACCCTGTGTACCTCTCCACCTGGTGCCCTCCTCCTGGGCTGACCCTCCTGAGCCAGCCCCGAGTCACTCAGCACACACTTGCTGAACTCTTGCAGCCAGGCCCCGGGAGCTGAGGGTGTGGGGTGCCCCTATGCAGCCTCTGTCCTTGGGGAATTCCAGCCCCACGGGGTGCAGGCCACTCAGAGGACACAGGCTGCAGGCGTGCTGGGGAAGGAGGCTGATGGCAGGGTGCAGAGGGGCATGGTGCGGGCCAGTGAAGTTTCTGAAGGAAGCACTTAGCTCAGCCTGGGAGGGCGAGCAGGCAGAGGCTGAGGCTCTCGAGGAAGGGCCTGCTTGGTCAAGGAGGCAGTGTCAGCTCGGATGTGGAAGGGGGACCAGGCTTGGCTCATTGCAGGAGAGATGGGAGCGGGGTGCTGCGGGGCTGGACAGAGTGGGGAGGCAGGTGGGCGTTACCTGACGGTGAGTGGTTGCAGCCAGGCAGGGGGGGGGGGGAGGCGGAGGCACAGGGGGCTTGGGGGGCCCGGCCAGGGTGTTCGAGCCTCGTGCAGTGTCGTGCTGGGCCTCAGAGGCCTTTTACAGCTGGGGGAGATGTGATTTCTCGGGGTGGTCTGTGTTCTTTATTTTTATTTTTGGAGAGGTTTTTGCTATAGGGCGCGTGTGCTCGCCAGACAGACGGAGAGAAACAGAGAGACAGAAAGCGAGAAATCACCCCCCGGGGGGATGGCCACACCACAATCCCTTCTCCTCCATTCTCCTCTCGGGATCTTGGGCATGCACGCACACGCGCCCAGCATGAGTTTTAAGCCACTGGGTCTGGGACACAAACCATGGTCGACTACATGGGAGTCCAGCGACATAGCCATTACGCTAACTGCTGGCTCCCGGGGCGGTCTGTGTTCTAGGGGTCTGCCCGGACCCTGATCCCAAGGGGCAGTGAGGTGGGGGTGGGTTTGCAGGCTCAGCCCAGATGGCTTGAGAGCTCAGCGAGGTCAGGACCCGTCTTCCTGTTTGCCTGGGCTGCTCAAACGGCTGGACCTGGGAGTAAGAAGGCAGGAGGTGGCAGGGGGCCCGCCATCTGGGAGACTTGGTGGTGGCATGGCGACCAGGCCCCCGGAATGGGGTTTCAGCAGCTCCTGCCTGGACCCAGCCTGATGCCCCCGTCTGTGTGACTGGTGGTTCACTTCCCTCTGGCTGGTCCAGGCTGGGTACAGGAGAGAGTGTGTGGGCGCCAGTTTGCGCCCTGTCGGGCCATCGTCCCCTCCCGGTCCCTCCCCGGTGTCTCCTTCTGAGCCCCGTCCTCTCACACGCACAGCCACTCCAGATCGCCAGGGGTACAAAAGGTTCATGAGACTTGGAGGTAGAGGGCCAGGGTTCGAGTCCTGCTACTACTTTGCCCCGTGACTTCTGGGAAGTCGTTCGGCCTGGCTCGGCCTCTGTGTTCGCTCCCGAGGGCTTGGAGTAAAGGCCAGCTCTTGGTGCACGCAGGGATTGTCTGAGCGCATCTTCCCCGTCTCCCGACATCCCTCTCCGTGCCTGTCCTGCCTCCTTTAGCAGCATGGCCCTCTGGTCTGGTTTTCGGTGGCTACCTGGGGCGAGGGTGGGGATGGGGCAGGAGAGCCTCTGGGTGCTGGTGGATCTCTGGATGGACACACGTAGATGTTCCCAAGCTAGACCGAGATTCGTGCACTCTAGACGTGCTATATATATATGTATACATACACACGTGCACACACATCTCGATTGAAAAATTAAGTGGACGAAGTCCCCCCAGCTTCCTGGTTCCAGCTCTGCCTCCCCTCCGTTTATATATTCACTCACCCTGCGAACATGGGCTCCAGCCACCCAGGCGCACAGAGGTGCAGGCGATGCAGACCTTCATGCTTTTGTGGGAGCTCAGAGGTCCGGAACCCTCGCTGGCTCCCCATGATCCATGGCAGTGGTCCCTGACCCTGGCTGCAAATCCCCTGGAGAGGCTTAAAGGCCTGCCTCAGGGCTCGTGGCACTCAAGCTTCATGGCATGTGACCTGTGCGATGCTCGGTTTCAGTTCTGCCGTCACTGTCTTGAAAATCCTCCCAAGTTTTGAAACAGGGGCCCTGCATGTTAGACAGCCCGTCCTCTCTTCCGCCTGCTCCCAGGGCAACAGCGTTAGCACGGAGAGGAGGTGGGGTCTGGGCCTCAGTCTTTCCAGAGCGGAGTTTCTCTCCTAGAGCATCCGGGCCAGGTGCAGCCCGAGCCCCAGACACGTGTAGAAACGGGCCGAGCCTGGCTCTCTAGACGCTGTAGCTGAGTGGCAGCAGTGAGACCTTGTGAGAGCGTCTCAGGAGTGGTCCCCGAGTGGCAGCGAGCTCAGCGAGGAGGGCACCACATGATGGTCAAGGAAGGCTGCACGGAGGAGGGAACACGAGCCATCCTGGGAAGGGCGAGAGAAGAAAAGGCAGAAACAGGCGGGTTGGGAAGGGAAGGCCTCATCTGCGGGAAGGAAGGAGCCGGGTGCGGCTTGAGCAGAGAGAGCTGTGGTGGGAAGCTGGGTGCGGCTGGCTCGGGGGCACCGGGACTGGCGGTCTGAGAAGTCAGACACCCGTGGGCAGGGGGGAGCCATGCGGTGCTCCAGAGCCAGGAATAACGGGCTCCATAGATGTTTGAGTAAATGGGCAAAAGAGTGTTTGGGGGAGCTTGAGGGGCCTGGCCTCCACGCCGCGGAGGTCTCTAGCCAGGGCTTGGCCAGCCCGTTCTCGGCGTTCCTGTGCTATCTACCCCACGGGCAGTGCCTGTCTGAGGTGTGGCCGTGGGGCAGCAGCGATGGAGGCATCCACACGGACAGCAGACACGGAGCAGACCGTCTTCTCCCACTTCTAGGAGCAGCGAGCCGTGGGCGGCAGGTGGGGGGTTTCTGTAAAAACTGAGCGCCCCCTCCCAACTACCACCAGGCTCCCAGCCCATGGGAGCAGCCCTAGCAGGAAGGTGGCTGTCCCTGTCATCTCGTATCTCCCACGGCCTGGTGGACGCTGTCCTGCCTGGGGGTGGGAGAGAGGAGCCCCCGTTTCTGAGCAGCCAGCCGCAGATCAAAGCAGGTCTGTTTGTTTCTGTCTCCTGAAATATTTATGCAGGAAGATGGGAAGGCGCTCTGTTTATTGAACGCATCCTCCGGGGAAGGAGCCACGGGGAACAGCCGCTTCCCATGTCTGAGAACCAGTGAGCAGAAATGGAATTTCCGTGGGTCTGAAGCCAGACAGGGGCCTGTGTGCTTGCAGAAGGAACCGGTGGATTTCTGGGGAGGACAGAACACCCGCTCGGCCTCCCACCTCCAGTCCCCAGAAAGCCTCTCAGCACATACTTCCCTGGGACTCCAAATAACAACGGAAATTTCAGCCTGCTTTGTCTGGGCTCTGCTGCTAACATGCCGTGTGACCGTGGGCATGCTGCTTAGCCTCTCGGGGTCTTTAGTACCAACTCTTTTTGCGGGGGAGAGGTTTTTGCTATAGGGCGCATGCGCTTGCCAGAAAGACAGAGAGAGACAGAGACAGAAAGCGAGAAATCACTCCCCAGGGGGGATGGCCACACCGCAATCCCTTCTCCTCCATTCTCTTCTCGGGATTCTGAATATGCATGCACATGCACCCGGCGTGAGTTTAAGCCATTGGATGGATCTGGGACTCGAACCATAGCCATTATGCCAACTGCTGGTCCCAGCACCAGCTCTTAAAAGGAGGCATTAATCCACTTCTGTCTGCCCCTTGATGGTGTCCCGAGAGTCTGATGAGTTCGGCAGTGACTTTGCTCTGAGCAGCGAAGGAGGTGGGGAAGCTTTGCATGGCATAGAAAACTCCCGGTGACCAATCTTCAGTTCTGAGAACTGGCTGAGGGGCCGGCCGCAGCCTCTGCTGTGACTTGGGTCAGGCCAGAAGAGTACTCCCTTGATTCAGACCCCACCCTGCCTCAGGGGTCGGGACAAAGGGGCCCCTTTCCTCCTTCCTTTTCCAGCTGAGCCCTGCTGTCCCCTGTCCCTGAGAATGCTGGCAGGATTTCCTCCCCGGAAAGGGACGTGGGTGTCCGGTTTGCATCCCCTGGGAGTTCCAGGCAGGAGGAGCAAGACAGCCCATCCCCTCTAACCGTGGACGGGCCTTGCCGTGGGTGTGGGCGCATGTGGATCCATGGCCTGGGCTGCACGGCGGGCCTCAGGTCTGCTGTCCACGCCTGTCTCCCAGCCAGGCACCTGGCCACCAGGGCTCCTGACTCTGCTCAGTCTGGGCTGGCTCACTGTCTGTGCCCCATGATGGCCTCGTAAGTGCGAAGTTTATAACCATTGTTCTCACTAGAACAATTCAAATCTTAGTGCAATCTGCCGCCTGTTAAGCACCTGCGCCACACCAGGCACCACGCTGACTTGGGGACACAGGGCACCAGTTTCCCCAGCCTTGAAGGAAATTGACAGGCCGATGGATACAATGGGAGTGACCGGCCCAGTGCTGAGTGCAAGTCCCGCACGCAGTGGGGACACTGGGGAGGCTGGCCAGGCTACTGAGACGGGGTGGGCTTGAGCTGGGCTGGAAACTAGGCTGGATTTGGGGAGGGCAGGAGGGGAGGGGTGGCATGCATAAAGACAAGGGCATCGAGGGCCACCGTGTGGCCTGGTGGTTAAGGGAGTTGGCTCCCACACAGCCAATCACGGTTCAAATCCAAGCCCTGGCAGCTTGAAAAACACACCATGCACAGATGTGTGCCCACAACCCAGTCGGAATGGACGGGTGGGGAGAAGGGGCTGCGGCAGGACCACAGCCCGATGGAGGGTGCTTTCTCCCTCGCCATATCTCTCTCTCTTTCTGTCTCTGCCTCTCTGTTGCCTGCACGCCCTCTGGCCACAAAACAAAACAAAACAGAACAAAACGGCAAGTGCGTAAACATCCCGGGGTGTCCAGAGCCATGAGGGTGTCCGGTGGGGTTCAAGTGCAGAAAGTCAGGAGCTGGGAAAGTGGGCGAGGTTTGGGGTGGCTGGGGTGTTGGTCGGAGCAGGGCCGGGGCTCCCAGGTGCTGCTCCTAAGTCCCTGCGTCTTCCTCTGAAGACGGTGGGTGCCAGTACAGAGGCTTCAGTAAAGGGCCAGCTGGTGGCATGGTGGTTAAGGTGGCTGGATCCCACATGCCAACTTCACGGTTCAAGGCCTGAACCAGCAGCTTGAAAAACATGCCGGGCACGTGTGTGTGCCCAAAAGCCCAAGAGGAGCATGGAGGAGAAGGGATGGCAGTGTGGCCATCCCCCTCGGGGGGGACGGTACTAGAGATGGTCCTGAGTGAGGGGACACAGCATGAACACTGAAGAGAACAGAAGTTCTGCCCTGGGGCAGGCCCAGGAGGACGGGAGGCAGGTCCCACATGAACACACAGGTACTGTGACATCATGTGGTGGGGACGGCTAAGGCTGTTGAGGAAACTATAGCAGGCCGAGGGCAGTTCCTTGTATTATTATCATTAATTATTTATTGTTATTATTATTCAGTTTGACCAGAGAAGTACAGAGAGACAAACAGAATGGGAGAGTGGGAAAGCAAGCTGCCAGGTCTGGGACTTGAACCCCGGTCGACCATGTGGGAACCTAGCACCTTCACCACCACACCACCTGCTGGCCCATCAAGGGCCGTTCTGAGGAGGGGCTGTTGGAGCTGGGTGGAAAGAAGGGAGGGGAGCCACAGGGGCTCGGGCTGGCAGAAAGGGCAGCACACTCGGGCTCCAGGAGAAGCCCGCCTGCCATGAGAGGCAGCACGAGGCCCTTGTCTGGGGAGAGAAGGTGAGAGGACAGGAAGGAAGCTGAGGAAGCTGGGTCCTGCCCCCACAGCCTGGCAATGCCGGCTGCTCACTTCTGTTTGTTGACCGACTCTGAGAATGACTGTCGGGGAGCTGTGGGCAGGATGGGTTGGAGGGGACTGAGGGGAGGCCCAGCGCCCAGCTGCTGTGGAGCCGAAGAGGGTCTGAGTTGAGATGGAGGGTGGGCACAGGGAGGACAGTCTCCAGGCCTTGGTGAGTGTTCCTGGGGCTCCTCAGACAAGGAACCCCGAATCAATGGGGATGGACTGCTGGGCATTGCTGCCGAGGCCCCCCACACCCGGTCCCCATGGCCGGTGGTCCAGCCTAGCAGCCTGCCCTGGGGCCTGAGGAGCGCATCCGCATCCGAGCCTCTCCGAGCCTCACCTCCTGTGGCTCCCCTGAGGCCGCTGTGAACTGGGCCTGTCCTGCAGGCTCGGCTCCCAGAAGGCCTCGGGGGCCGCCCTCCCCACCTACCTCACCTCGGCCCAACCTCATTACTATTTTGAGCAGAAGCATCTTTCTTTTTTTCCTGCAGGGAATTGGTGCCCTGCTCCTTTCAAATTGAGTAAAACCAAAGAGCAATTAAGAGGCACAGCCTTCTCGGGTCAAGGAGAAACAGCGGGCAGAAGTGGCTTGGTGGGCCGGGCTGGCCGCTGGGCGCAGCTGCTCCAGGCCGGCTGGCTTAGGGTGCCCGGTGGGGGATGCTGGAGGGTTTAAATTCGCCAGTAACAAAGTGCAGATGAGCAAGCTAGAACTGAAGGCCAGCTGGTGGGTTAGGAGGCTAGATCCCATGTGGCCGACTGTGTGGTTCGATTCCCAGACCCAGCAGCTAGAAAAACATGCAGGGTACGTGTGTGTGCGCGCCCAAAATCCTGAAAGAAGTCGAGGTGAAGGGCTGGCATTGAGCCTCTCCCATAGGGGTGGTTTCTCACTTTCCCTCTGTCTCTCTGGCTAGCACACATATCCTCTGACAAATTAAAAAAAAAAAAAAAAAAAAAAAAAAGCACCATGAATGCTTCTTCAGTGCTTGCTGTGTTCCGGGATGTGCTAAGTATGTTACTGTGTCTCCAGTCTTCCTTCCCACAGGCTGTGCAGCACGGAGAGGTAGGTTCTGCTCTGAGGTCCAGCAGGGCTGAGCAGCAGGCTCAGAGGGGTTGGGGAGCAGTCAGAGTCACACAGCTCCATCTGAGACGGGTCCCTGCTCCAGAGCTGAGCTCTTAGCTGCCTGGCTTGTCCTCTCAAGACCACTGCATTTGGCTAATGGCTTCTCCCTAAGGTCTGTGTTCCTGCATCCCAAAGACAGGAAGACAGAGGCCAGACACACAGAACCTCCATCGCTGTGGGACTCAGCCGCCTCACCCTAGTGACCGTGGTGAGGTCCAGCTGCAGCCGCCATCCCTGCGGCTATCCCTGGGGGCTTAGGCCCACTGCGCTTGGCAGGTCCGGGGGCAGCTGGCCAGCTAGGGGCCAGGTGGTGGGCCAGAGGAGAGGCTGAGCCGGCGGGTGGACTGCGAGGGCTGGAGGGGAGGGTGGCACGCAGGGCGGTGTGCGGGGAGCCCGAGTCAGCAGAGAGGAAGAGACAGTGGAGGGCCAGAGGGCCATGGCGGGGGTGGGTTTGGGAGGGTGGGGGACGTGGTGTTCCAGATCCAGGCCCCCTTCCCTCCAAATGGTGATCTTCCACCATTTCTCAGTTTTCTTTCAGAAAACTGGGCCCACAGGGTGCGGCTCCTCAAGCAGCTCAGGGGCGGAGGGGCGGAGCTTAGGGGCGGAGGGGCGGAGCTCAGTGGTGGAGGGGCGGGGCTCAGGTGCTGAGGGGTGGAGCTCAGGGTCAGAGAGGCTAGCACAGGAGCAGAGAAGCTCAGGGGCCGAAGGGCAGCAGCGGACTGGAACTGGGTGTTCTGATGCCCAGGGAGCTGCCCCAGGATTCCGGCCTGAGCAAACTTGGTTTTAGGGTCTTAACGTTACATTGCCTTAGAACTACTCTGTGCGCGTGTGCATGTGAGTGTGCGTGTGCGTGTGAGAGGGAGGGGGAACTGGAGGCTTTAGGTTTTGCCGACTCTGCTCTATCATGCATGATCAGTGATCAGTGATTTTTGCAAATAGTAACCTCCTGGAAGAAACACTGATCCAAGGACAGCAATCCAATTGTTCCCTGGAGAGCAGGCCTGCTTTCTGAAAGGCCTCTACCTTAGAAAAGCCAGGGGAGGGACCAGCAGTTAGCGTAATGGCTATGTCGCTGGACTCTCATGTAGTCAACCGCAGTTTGAGTCCCAGAGCCGGTAGCTTAAATTCACGCCAGGCGCGTGTGCGTGCGTGCCCAAGATCCTGAGAGGAGAACGGAGGAGAAGGGACTGCAGCGTGGCCATCCCCCCGGGGGGTAATTTCTCACTTTCTGTCTCTCTGTCTCTCTCTGTCTGGTGCCCTATAGTAAAAATAAATAAATAAATAAAACCTCTCCAAATAAATAGATAAATAAAAGCCAGGGGAGTTGGGTGCTCTGGAGAGGCAGGTGCCCCCGAGAATGGGCTGCGCGGCTGCAGGCTCCATGCTGCCTGCCTCCCTGCAGCAGTCTTCTCTCCTACCTGCTTCCATTTGCCTCTTTATTTTTTAATCAATAGACTATTTTTAGGGCAGCTTTAGGTTTACAGGAAAGTGGAGCTGATGGTCCACCGTTACCATATACCCCCTCTACTTCTGCCGCCCGAGGTTTCTGCTGCCCTTAGCATCTTGCTTTAGCTGCCCTTGATAAATCAATGCTGCCACGTTTGACTACCTCTGCACCCCCTCTGGCCTTCCCCATCTCTTTGCTGGGCTCTCTGCTGGGCACCTGCTAAAGCAACCCGTGCTTTAAAATCTGGTGGGTTTGTACGGTTACCTAGCTGGAAGGTTTCTGTTCTGACCAGGCCTTCTGGAGGGAGGCTGGAGGGCTGGGAGCCTGGGCAGGTACCCTGTAGGTCTGTCTTGGGTATAGACAAGCTGGCCCAGAGCTGGACTGGACAAGGGGTGGGGTGTGGATGAGGGATCGCTCCATGCCCCTGGAGCCCTTTCCCCAGTTTTGGCCTCCCACTGCCTAGGCTACTGAGCTGGGCATCCCAGGACTCCCTCTCTGGCCACATGACCTCCTGGGCCCCTGCTGAGACCAGACACTGCCTGCTTCCTGCTCTCCAGCGCCACCTCTGTTCCAGAAGCCGCGCTCAGCAATCTGGGCCCCAGGACGCCCCGCTCTAGCCCAGCTGCTACCCCTCTCTCCATGGCAAGCCCGTGCTCTGTGCTGCCTCGCTACTTGAAGCCCCGGATCACTATTTTCATGACTAGTCAAAAGGTCACGTCCTCCCGGCCCTTCTCTGAGCTCACCGTGCTCCACATTCGGTCTTGTTCATGTTGCTGCCAAAGTGATGGTTTCTAGCTGAACATGGCTTATCTCCCCTGCCCGAGGGCAAGCCCGTGTCCTGCGTGGGAGAGGGCGAGCGAAGCCACAGACCCCCTTGCATGGCCTGCCCCTCCATGCCTGCTCTGCAGACGTTCGATCAGAGTTTGGAAGATGTGTTTGTTTGTCTGGCGTGGACGTCAGCGTGTATTCTGTGCGTGCAGCCTAGCCTCGACCCTGGGAGATGCATGTGTTGGCTCATTCATCAGAGGGTGCAGAATACAGCTCCCCAGCCTGTCCCCAGGAAGGACTGTGACAGATGCTGGCAGCCATTCTTCCCTTCCCCGATCACCCCCCACCGCCGCTCAGACAGGCGGGGGGGGGCGGG
>NW_006159876.1:418300-421786 GCF_000334495.1 Tupaia belangeri chinensis | reverse complement strand
CCCCCCCCCGCCGCTCAGACAGGCGGGGCTGCCCTGGGGAGGGTGCTAAAGGAAGGAGCGTTGCCCAGCACCCGCACACCCCCACCAAGACGGCAGCCTGGTGACCCCGTGACCACAGTGTCCTTCCCAGGGTCTGCCCTCCCTGGGGAGGCTACCATATGCTTTCCGGACTTCCGGGTCTCATTATGCTCTGACTCAAAATTTGTCTCTTCTAATTGTGCTCGAGGCCTGAGTGAATTCGGAGACGATTAGCCAGACTCTTGGGCACAGCGTTTCCATGGCAATGGGGGCTGCGTCCTAATGAGCTGCATCCTTGGAGAATGACTGGAGTGTGTGGGGGGTGTTCCCCTGCCTGCCCCTCTACTTAGACTGCTGCGGTCCCTGCTGCTTGGCTGCGGCCCCTCCAGTAGGGACCTGGGGCTGGGGAGAGCAGATAGAGGCCGCCTCTGCCTGTACCCCGTAGTCTGACCCAGCCCTGCAGGATGAGAGATTCAGATAATCCCACAGCCTTGGTGCTGGCCAAGGATTTCCTCAGCAGATTATCAAGCTGCATTTCACCTAACCACCGCTCTCCCCCACTCACACGTACACGTACAGCTGACCAGATTCCAGCAGCTTAAGAGCAAATCTTTGTGAAGTGTGGAACGTGCTCTCCTCCTTGGAGAAGTAGCTTCAGACCTCCTCCAGGAAGTCCTCCTGGAATGTCTGTCTCTCCCAGTCCTGTTCTGCCACGGTGGTTGCTTGGTGCCCAGAACGCTTTCTGACACAGTTCGCTCGGGAGTGGACTTCCCTGAGGACAGTGGTCTTGGTTCCAGAACCTGCTTTGGACGCCGGAACTGGTGGGTGCTCAAGTCCCTGGTGGAAGATGGAGTGTTTAGGTACAATGTCTGCACATTGTCCTGTAACTTTAGATTATCGCTAGGTTCCTTATAACGCCTAGTCCGGGGGAAATGCTGTGTATGCGGTTGTTTTGCATCGTTTTCTGTGTTCCTTTCTTTGTTGCATTGCTGTTTTTGTTTTTTAAATTTTTTAATAGTCTCTGTCACAGTTGGCTGACTCTGATGATGGGGACACAGTGGGGGCAACCGTACATACCATGTCCCCTCTGGCACCAGAGCCCCTGCCCTCCTCTCTGGAGCCCCAGAGCAGGAGACAGAATCGAGGCTGGCAGCTTCTCTCTGAGCTGTGGCCTACCCCTAGGTCAGGCCCAGGCCCTTCAGGGATCCTCCTGGACAGGCAATCTGCCTTCCCCACTCGAAGGAGGAGAGGCTACAGCCAGGCCTCGGGGAGGAAGCAGGGAAGAAAAGGGACAGCCCTGCCCACCGGCCTCCAGCCGGCCACCTGGTCATCCCCTGAAAGGCAGGCAGTGTGGGAGGAGGGGGGGAGGGAGAGCCACGAGCTGAGCCAGCACTTCTGCACAGCCCCCGTCCCCCTGCCTGCCAGCTGATTCTGGGTCTCCAGGAGTGACCTGGAGAGACAGGAATGAGTGGGAGGAGGCCTCCTGTCTGATTTCTAATTAAAAAGGACAGGACACCTCCCGGCCGGCCTTCCAGGCAGTGAGTGGCACGGCTGTGGTATGTGTCTCCTTTCGGTGGTGGGGGTGGGGTGGGTCGGGGAGCACACAGGTGTGTGAGCCCAAGTGGTGACAGCAGCAGAGACCGGAAATGGATCCAGAAAGCCGAGTCCCGCTCTCGCTCCCTCACACTCCCCCCTTGGAGAAACAAATATTTCTTGAGCCTGTGCCATGGGTCGAGCCCTGTGCCCGGACCTGGGCATGGAGAGCCAGGTGAGAGACTGCCCCGGCCCTGGGCGGCAGGCGTGGTGGAATCTGAGCAGGCCTCCTTCGGCTGGCCGGCATCCCCGAGCTTTGCCACGTGCCAGGCCTTTGTAGGCACTGCCGGCACGGAGGTGGATGTGGCAGAGGGTGTGCTGCAAGGAGCTCCGGGCTGAGGGCTGTGTGGGGTGGTGTGCATGTGGCCAGGCTGCTGTCCTCCTGCATGAGGAAGCAAGGACAGGCAGGGACCGGGGTGGGGGGGTGGGCATCAGGGAGACTTCCTGAGGCAGTGGCGAGAAGAGCAGCTGAGAAGCGTGGCCAAGGGAGAGGGGCAGGTGGGTAAGCAAAGGCCCCGAGGAGAGAACCCGGGAGGGGCAGAGAGGGGTTTAGCAGCCATGCGGGGCCTGGCTGCGGAGGGCCGCTGGCTTAGTCTGTTCCTGAGACCGCGTCGTGTGTGACGTGCAGGCGTCTGTTTCTCACAGTTCTGGATCTGGGGGGTCCACGATCAAGGCGCCAGTAGCTTCATCTGTCTGGTGACAGCTGCTCCCCTGGGAGGGAAGAGCACGTGTCCCTGTGTGGCAGGAGGTAGGAGAGGGCAAGCCGGACAACGCTGTAAGAAGCCTCCTTAGGAAGGGGCTTAATCTCCTTTCCTCGGAAGGAGGCCTGTGGCCTAATCGCCTCTGAAAGGCCTTACCTCTTGATATGGTCACATGGCAACACCTGAGTAAGGGGGATGCATGAAGACCATTGCAGGTCCTCCCCTGGTTTGTAGGATCTGTGGGCCTGATCCCGAAGGTGGGGCGGGTGGGGCTGTTTGTGGCTGCGTGCAGGGAGTAACACCAGCTCTGTGTTTTTAGAAGACCGTTTAGGGGCCAGATGGTGGCACAGTGGTCAAGCACAGAACTCTGGGAGGCTGACTCACATGGGACCTCTCGTGCATGTGTCCATGAGCAAGGATGGCTAACACTGGTGGTGGGTCACAGGGTCACTGGCACTGTCACTCGCTCTCATACTCATGGAAGAAAGAAAGAAACCTAAAGAAAGACCCGCCTGGGCCCAGCCGTGGTGGTAATATGCTGTGCTCCTCAGGCTGTGGCCACACATTGGGCCCAGGTTCAGTTCCCACCCACCCAGCGTGGTGGCGGGTGCCTGTACTCCCAGTGACTCAGGAGGCTGGGGATCAGGGCCTTGAAGCTGGCCTGGGCAACATGGTGAGGCCTTGTCTGAAAACGAGTCGGTGTGGGAGCAAGTGGCCGTGGTTCCAGCGGGGAGGCTGAGGCCAGAGGATTGCAGTGATGCAACCCTATAAAATTAAAACAAACAAACAAACAAACAGAACACAAAAGTAATACTCTCAAGTGTATTGTTTTATGATTAAGAAATAAAAATAGCAACAGCTCTGTGGCCCGGTGGTTAAGGGAGCCTGATCCTACAAGGCTGACCATAGTTTGAGTCCTGGACCCGGTGGCTTGAAAATGCTAGGCATCGGGACCAGCAGTTGGCATAATAGCTATGTCACTGGACTCCCATGTAGTTGACCGCGGTTTGAGTCCCAGACACTGTAGCTTAAACTCACGCCGGGTGCGTCTGCGTGCGTGCCCACGATCCCGAGAGGAGAATGGAGGAGAAGGGATTGCGGCGTGACCATCCCCCCTGGGGGGTGATTTCTCGCTTTCTGTCTCTATGTCTCTCTCTGTCTGGCGAGCGCACGC
>NW_006159876.1:409232-418246 GCF_000334495.1 Tupaia belangeri chinensis | reverse complement strand
AAAAAAAAAAAAAAACCAACCAAACAAACAAACAAAAACTGGGTGCATGGATGCGTGTGCCCCCAATCCCAAGAGGAGTACGGAAATTCGGCCATCCTCCCTGGGGGTTGATCTCTCTCTCTCTTGCAAGTACACACAGCCTGTAGCAAACAAAACAAAACAAAAGTTCTGTTTTCTGCCACGGTCCCTCTTGGTGTTGTGGAAGGGAGTGGGTGAAAGGTAGGGAGGGTTTTGCCGTGACTAAGAGATTGGGTCTGCCCAGGTTAGGGTGACCTCAGACACGCATGCACCCCTTACCAGAGGCTCTAACTCCCCTCAGCGAGGATGTTCCAGCCCTCAGAAGAGCTGAGTAAGAGGTCCCTGGCTGCACTGCAGACATGTCTTCCTGCCCCGTACCGTCCAAGCAGGACCCCGCGATAATTGCCATGGTTTCCGGGGTTCCCAGCCCTGATCAGCTCAGGGACCCCCGGCTTTGCCAGCTGGACAGATCCCCTCCTTTAGTACCTTCCACGCGGGGGTGGGGGGGTGGTCACCGTGGGGTGTGACTGCCAGCGGCCTGGTTCCTGCTCCAGAAGGAGGCCTACGGGACCACAGTGCCCGTCTCCTTCCTCTCTGAGAGCGGCGACAGGCAGCTCCTTTCTGTTTTCTAGCAGACAAGCTTCGTGGAAGCCAGCCCGTGTCCTGGGCAGGGAAGGACTGAGAGTAGGAATCTTGCAAGCACATGCCTGCGTCCCTCCCTGGGACATGCATAAATCTGTTTTCTGGGAGGGGACACACGGCTTCGCAGTTCCTTGCTTAGAAACAGCTGCCATGCTGGAGTCACACCATCTGTTCCCCCCCGGGGAAGGAAGGTGTCAGAGAGCCCCTGCTTAAGAAGGGGTTTGTCAAGGGGCTGCGAGGGTAGGTGGTACTTCTCACCTCGGGTTAGGGAGTGACACAGACCAGGGTGGAGAGAAGTGGGCCGGGGTGCTGGAGCGAGGGTGCGGAACTGCCCCTGCGCCATTAAGTCAGGGCCAACACAGTTGTAAGGTGCTGGTAAGTGGTGCAGTGCAGAGCTGTGACACTGCAAGGCAATCCCGCGTGGGAAGGTGCCCAGTTCAAGGCCAGAGGCCTCCCTGAGTATACTGGACACATGGATGCCCATGATCTGAGGCTGGCCAGAGGCTGGTGGACTGCAATGCTGGGACCCTGCTGGGATACTCTTTCTCTTTCTTGCTCATGAGAGAAAAGAATAAATAAACTCGATGCAAGCATGTCAGTTGCTGGGTGGCTGAGTGGCCGACCAAATGGATGAATGAGTTGACTTAGTAACAGGAGACGTGCAGGCGCGTAGACGTCGGCCTACAACCTCCAAGGAGCTGCAGTCTAGTAAAAGGAATCATAACACAAAGGGTGCTTGTCGGTGTCACTAACGTGAGAGGCCATGATGGTCCTGGAGGACAAGCTACGGTAACAGGGCCAGGGCACTGCATGAGTCGGGGAGCCTGTGTCCCTCAGGGCTCAGTGAGGGGGACCTGGTGTCTCAGGCTGAACTGCGTCCCCCACTGCTTCATAGCTAAAGCCCCAGCCCCCGGTGTGTTTGGAAAAAGGATAATTAAGGAGCTAATAAGGGTTCAATGAGGTCATAAACTAGAGCCCTAGCCCAGTAGGACTGGTGTCCTCTTAAAAAAAAAAAAAAGACATCAGAAGGCCAGCTGTTGGCATAGTGGTTAAGGTGCTGGATTCCCACATGGCCAACTGTGGTTTGGGTCCTGGACCTGGCAGATTGAAAATCATACCAGGTGTATGCGTGTGTGTACCTAAAATCCCAAGAAAAGAGTGGAGAAGAAGGGATTGTGGCATGGTCAACCCCCTGGGGGGGTGATTTCTCATCTACCCCCGGGTGAGCACATGTGCACTATGGAAAAACATTTTAAAAGATTTTAAAAAAAGGAGACAGCAGAAGAGAGCTTTTTGTCTTCCCATGTGAGCACAGGGAGGGCCACAGGAGGACACAGGACACAGGAAGACCACGGCCGTCTATGGGCAGGGAGGAGAGGCCCACCTAGACCTTGGACTTCGAGCCTCCAGAACTGTGCTTCAGTTTGTGGTGTGCTGTGAGGGCAGCCCAAGCATACTGGGGCACGTGGGGCTCTGGGCAGGGGCTGGAGGTCAAGGTGGCCTGAGCCTGAGGGCACGGGTGCAGTGCCGTGGTGTTCAGAGGGCAGCCACTCCCTTTTGGAGGCTCCTGCTTGAGCATGTACACCCAGAGTTTCCGTGTAAGCCCCAGAATTGGGGCATCAGGCTGTCCGGGCCAAATCCTGGCCCTGTGTGTCTTCCGCTGCAAAGACCTGGATGTGTTTCTAACCCGGAGCTTCCTCACCTGGAAACGGACAGTACTAGGAGGCCCCCACTGAGGCGCATGAGCAGTGCCTGCATGCCACCGGCATAAGCTCTTAGCACAGAGCCTGGCACACGGTCCACACTCCGCTACCCGAGCTGCCCCTCTTCATGATGTGCGGGTGTAGAGCGTGTCACTCTGGGTAATCTTATTCCACGTCGCGTGCTCATGGCTCCAGCATTGCTCAGAATGTTCTGGGACCTCCTGGAGAGCAGCTTTTAGCACCAGCTTCTAAGTTAGAAAGCCATTTTGGCTCTTCACGGCCAGCCTCCCCACTGAGAACTGTCTTCCCAGCATGGCAGACCTAGCTGGTGCCCAGATGGCTGTGGGTCATGCTCGGGAAGAGAAAGGGCAGGCCACGCCGGGGATACCCTTCAGCATGCCTCAGGGTCCTGTGCAGTACTGCACACCAGGCTTGGACAGATGATCTTTTAAAGGCTAGCCGTGGTGGCACAACACTGACATGGCACTCTGCGACCCCGAAGCGTAGGGAGGTCTCAGATTCGTATCCGACATCTCCCTGTGTGCACTGGGTGCAGGCATGCCCAGGGCCCTGACTGGCCGAGTCTAGGGTGAATCATGGCGTGGAGACCCTGTTGGAGCTTCTCTCCCAGGCTCCCGCTCTGTTTCTGTCACAAAAGGAAGAATAAAATAAACTTTAAACCAAAATAGCAGGCGCACACACACACACACACACACACACACACACACACACACACCATTTTAAAGCAGTTCTCTCTAGTGTGGCTAAAAGACATGCATGCCTCCCTGGGGGGCTACTTTGGGAAACTGGGTCCTGTCTATGTACTGATATAGGCTGTGTCTGAATCAGCAGCCCTGCTCCTGTGCAAGTGCAGCTGAATTCCTTGGCCTAGCACCCAGCACTCAGAAATCACACCTTCTGGGAACCTACAGAGAGGTGGGGTTCCGGCTGCTTTTGCTGTGTTTGGTTACACTTTGCCATTTGCCTTTGTGTGTTGTGCATTTATTGCGTTAGTAATTAGGAGACATTCAAGCAAAGGTTTATTTTTTTTTTTTTTTTTTTTTTAACTTTTGCCATGGGGTGTGTGCGCTCAGTGGAGAAGCAGAGAAAGACAGTGAGAGAAAAAGTGAGAAATCACCCCCCCACACACTCCGAGAGATGGCCACACTGCAATCCCTTTTCTTCCATTTTCCTTCTGCGATTTTGGGCATGCACACACGTACTCGGAGCGATTTTTAAACCACCAGGTCTGGGACTTGAACTGCAGTTGTTCATGTGGGAGTCCAGCACTCTAACCACCACACAACCTGCTGGCCCTTAAGAAGTCTTAAAAAGAGAAAAATGGGTCAGCAAGTGGTATGGAGGTTAGGGTGGCTGGATCCCACATCACCCACTATGCAGTTTGAGTCCCAGACCTGGTGGCTTGGGGGTCATGACAGGTGTAAGGGCATGTGTGTCCAAAATCCTGAGAGGATAATGGAGAAGGGATTGTGGTATGGCCATCCCCTCTGGGGAGGGTGGGGAGATGTGATTTCTCACTTTTCCTCCTTTTTCTGAAAGAAGGGAGGGAGGGAGGGAGGGAGGGAGGGAGAAAAAAAAAAAAAAAGAAGAAAAAAAGGAAGGAAGGAAGGGAAACTTCTAAACTCACAGCTATCCTCCCAGCAGCCCTAGGTCTGGTGGTGGTACAGTCTAATATGTGTGTAAGTCGTTATCAAGAACACGTAAGGTGGGGCCAGCGGGTGGCATGGTGGTTAAGGTGTTGGACTCACACATAGCTGACTGCAGTCTGAGTCCTGGATCTGGCAGCTTGAAACTCATCCTGGGTGCACGTGTGTGCGTGCCCAAAATCCCAGGAGGAGGACAGAGGAGAAGGGACTGCAGTGTGGCCATCTCGCTTGGGGGGTGCTTCCTCACTTTCCCTCTCACTATCTCTCTCCTGCAAGTGCATGTGCCCTATGGCAAAAACCTTAAAAAAGGAAGAAAAAAGAAACATGTAAAGTAAGATAATGTCTCTCTTTGAAAGAGAGCAATTGGAGTCCGGCATCAGAAGCCATAACAACGTCACGTCCCATGGCCTGGTAACCTCCCCCCGGGCATCTGTCCAGAGGAAGTTATCCAGAAGCAGGGGAAGACGCCATACCTCAGGACGCCCATCACGGCGTTGTTTGTAACTAACAATTGGACGCAGAACAAAGACCTAGCGATACGAGACCAGCTACATAATGAGGCGGTGTTTATCAGTGGAACGGTCTGTAGCCATTACACATTGTACCGGGACGCTGTGGCGGTGTGGCGGTGCGGAAGACGTCCGTGCTGAGCGACAAAGGCGGGACACAGCATGTTACACTCACCGTGTCTGTAACTGCGGGGAGTTCTTTGGGGCGTACAGGTGCACCGAGGCCTGAAAGGGAAGGAGACGTGTCGGAACATGGCAGGTGGAGCTTGGGTTTGAAGGGTGGAACAGGCAGGTGGACAACGGCCTGTTTCCTGGGTGTGCGGTGGCAGAGGAAAAGCGGATGGGTGCAGGGAGACTGAGAGTCTCATTCCCATGTCTTGGGCACAGATGTCTACAAGAATCCAGCGGATAGGCCTGAAGCTCAGGAATTTTGGAGCTGTTAGCTGGTAGATGTGTTCGGGTCCCTGAGCCTGGGTGACCTCGGGCGGAAGAAAGCCAGGGCAGAAGGGCTTATCCACGCAAACACAGGGTCGCCCAGATATTCCCCCAGCAGGAGAGTCGGCCCCAGGCTGTGGCTGGAAATCAGCATTTATTCAAAGCTCTAGGTCAGGGATGGGTGAAAGGGCAGCGGCTGGGCGCGAGCCTCCGGTCTGCGGAGGGACCTTCGGACGTGATGAAGGGAGTGTGGCCAAGAGCAGGTCAAGGAGGGAGGGTCATCTGTGGAAACGCCGTCTGGACTTAGCAGTTGGGCCAGGGCCCTTCCAGCAGCAGGACTTGATGTACTTAGAGCGGCGTAGACGGCCCCACGGCACCACTCGGAGTGCCCATTCTGTTAGCTGAATGGAATAGTTGTTTGTTGATCACTTTCCTTAAAGTAAATATTTTCCATACCCCAAATTCTGGCACATGGTCCGACGGGATTTTTGAGCTGCTTCTGGGTAGGAGAGGCCACGTAGAAAATGCAGTTTGGATCCAGAAACGTGGCAATGATGAGGCTAGCTCGTGGGTACAGCGAGGCAGAGTATTTGAAGCTGAGACAGACACGGAAAAATCCGGAGCGTGCCAGCTGTGAAGCTTCGTTTCTCAGACGTCTCCGGGCAGTCTCTGGCTCTAGATGGAGGAGCAGAGAGGGGTACACACAGGGGTGCTGTCAGTGCCCCCACGACTGCTGGCGTGGGCAGGCCTCGGCGCCACCTCTACTGGCTGTTGGTTGGCCGGGAGCTGGGACAGGGCAGGCGGGAGGGTCAGCGCCTTGGTGTTCCCAGAGCCCTACAAGAGGGTGCCTCCCTAAATGTGGAGTTCCTCCTGGTTTCACTCTGCCTGGGACAGATGTGGGGCTTTTGAAGTTGGCACGGAACTAGCAGGGCCCCCCAGGTTCCGTGGGGAGGCGGAGTGGGTGGCCTGTCTCTGTTCCACAGTGTCTGGGGTCTCAGATCATAGGAATGACTTGAACCCCTGGGGACTGGGGACCGGGTCATGGATGTTTCTTCGTGCTTGTGTCCGGTGCCTGGGCAGGCGGTGCTCTCTGGGCTGTTGGCTTGAGCATCTCCACGTGACGTCTTCGTGCGGCTTGGGCTTCCTTCGAGCATGGCGGCCCCAGAGCAGGCAGATGTGGTGACTCCGGGCTTTGGACAGGTGCTCCGATGACCAGGTCAGAGTCGGAGGGCTGCTCCAGAGGGCCTCGAAGTCCTGGAGTGCTGCTCCCACACCAGCTTCCAGGGAAGGGGTGCAGCACCTGCCTCGGAGGCCTTTTGGAGCTCTGTTTTCCCGGGCCGTCACCTCCAGTTCATCTCTCCGAGGGGCTGGACCAGTGTCCAGGAACAGACCCAGTCCAGCCTGTGTCCTTGGCTTCCCCAAGGCCCCAGGGCCCTTATCATCTTTCGGTCAAAATCGAGAGCCCTCAGGCCAGCACCTCATGAGAGAGGGACTGGGAGAGAGGGGCCCACATGCCCTTGGGTCAGCTGTGCCCAGGGCCCCGAGGGCTGTGAGTGTGGCTGGCATGAGAGGACTCACATGTGTTCTGCTGCTCAACGCAAGGAGACGTTGCCTTGCCTTGCTGCTAAGCCACCTAGACCAGACTCTGCAGCCTGTCCAGGCCACTGTGGGCTGTGCCTGCCCTGGGGGAGGGGTGGCCAGGGTCCCAGGGCGACGTGGACAAGGTTCAGGCTCTCAGCTGGCAGCCCGAGACCAGACCCAGCCAGAGAGGTGGTGGTTATGGTGTCTGGGCCTCCTGGGAGAAGGGCCCCTCCCCGTTCCCGGAAGTCAGGAGTGTGACCTTAAGGACACCCCCTCGCTGGCCAGTCGGCATAGACTGATCCACAGGCTGGCAGGGAGCCCAGCTGTCCCCCAGGGAGCCTGGCCACTTCCCGTGTCACTGTGTGTGTGCGTGTGCGTACGGAAGTGTGTGTGTTGGGGGCGTTTCTGTTTTTCAAGGATTCGGCTCTGTGAGGCCAAGGGGTTTGTTAGAGAAGGAGGCAAAGCCATCTGGAGAGCAATGTGGGTCAGGGAACACGCTGCCCCTCCTTCCCAGTCCCCTGTCCTAGGGAGGGAAGTCTCCCAGGAGCCCAATCCCTGCGTCCTGAATGGCTGAGCCTCCCGCTTTGTTCTCGGCCCTCTGCAGACTCCTGACTGGCTTTTCTCTGGGCGTCCAGCAGCTGGCCTGGAGGAGCAGGGGGAGTGGGGGGACTTGGAGTTCTTCATCTTCCTCTCCCCTACCCGTGTCCACTACCCCAGCCCTCCATCCGGTCATTCAGCAAGAATTTATTAAAACTCTGGCTCTGTGGCAAGAAGAGACGGAGAGTGAGAAAGAGCTCTTGAACTGACCCTGTCCTCAAGGGGCAGCAGAGAGGGTATGGACTTGCAGGGCGTGGGCAGAGCCCAGGCCCCCGGATTCCTGCACCCATGAGCCCTGGGGAAGCTCCTCCAGCTGGGGACGGGGCAGGTCATGGGGGCGCGGCGGCTTGGCTGGGCCTGCAGAGGTGGCTGGGATCTGGGCCTGGGCAAGGGCCAAGGGCCGGGGTGACACCGACATCCTGAGTACTGGGCTTCGCAGGCCCAGGGTGCCGCTGCCTTGGGGGCATATCTGTGATGGCACAGAATTTGTCTTCATTGCCCAGGGCCCCTGTGGGAGCCTTTTCTGGCAGACGAGGGGACACGCCATGAACTGAGACACGGAAGGTGGTTAGGGGCTGCCTGCGTCTCCCAGCGGGGTCTACATTTAAGACAGCATGGTGGCTAAGGCGGCTCCATCCCACATGGCTGACTACGCGGGTCGAGTCCCAGATCCTGGGGCTTGACAAACACACCAAGTGCGTGAGCGTATGTACCCAAAGTCCTGAAAGCAGGGAGAAGTGGAGGAGATGGCATCGTGGCTTGGCCGTTTTCCATGGGGCTGCTTTCTCACCCTCTTGCTTTCTCCCTCTGTCTCTGTCTCTTTCTCGTGAACACACATGCCGTCTACCCCCCGCCCCCAGAATAGGCTGTGGCCCCTTTGGGACAGGGTGAGTTTGAAGCATCTGGATGTGAGGCGATGGGGCCTCTGCCAGCTTTAGGTCTATGAAGAGAGAGAGAGGAGGGACCGTCCCTGAGCTCGGGCGGGGCTGTGCCTCCCACAGCCACATGGTTCTTAGAGCAGGGCAAGCCGGAGGGGTTGCATACCCGGCTCCCTGAGCTGCCTGAGCCGCTGTTGTCCCCTCCCGTCTCCCTCACTACCGTTCTTTTCCAGAACGTCCTGTAACTTAAGCAGAGGCATAAAAGCTACCAGAGAGGGCTGCTGTTCCATGCCCGGGCCTCGCCCTGCATGGCGTGTGCAGGCCCCGGGGCCACACGTGGCTGCAATGCAGACTGGGTAGGGAGCTCAGAGCAGTCCGATCAGCCCACGGGCTTGACCTGGAGCCCGCCTGAATCATCAGGCTGGCCCTGAGCCTGGCCCCAGGGGCTGTGTTTGCACAACCAGCCCCTGCCCTCCACCTCCCAGTTTTCTTGGTGAGACCTGGTCAGAGATGCAGGCCCAGGAGGACACGGACGTGGCCATGGTCCATGCGCTGTTCGTTTTCACGAGCTGAATCGTGATCGAACCCTTCCTCGCTGGCCGGCCCCGAAGGATGCAGAGACCTCGGGTGATGGGCCTGTCCTCAGGGACCCTGCAGGTCTCTGGCCCCAGGGCCAGCAGCGCTCAGCTTATTCATTGTGGGTGGTGTGGCCTGGAAGGGGCGCAGGGACTGTCCAGATGGGACGGGATCTCTAGGGCCTGGTTATAAAGCAAGTGGTCGAGTCACTGCCTGTCTGGAAGTCCTATGCTTTCCTCAAGACCCCCTGGGAGGGGCTGGGGCTGGTCAGGCCCTGGGTGTGTCCCCTCCTGGCCTGGCCTTCAATTTGACCTCCAAGGCCCTGGCTGCCTGGCCTCTCCCATCTCCCCAGGCTTGTCTTCCTCATGGATCTCCAACCCCCGTGCTCTGGGAAGGACAGACCTCTTG
>NW_006159876.1:394959-409007 GCF_000334495.1 Tupaia belangeri chinensis | reverse complement strand
CACCTCCCCACCGCCTGCTCCCCTCCCCTGCCTCCCTCACCAAGCCCCCTCCTCAACACCTTTAGGTCCTGTCTGGGGGTAGCCTGGCTTCAGGCGGGATCCTGTCTCCTGTGCCTGAGAGCTGTCTCCCCACAGTCCCTCTCCCCAGGAACTGAGCCCTTGCGTCGCTCTCGCTCACTGAGATGCAGAGGGAGGTGCTCTGAGGCCCCGTGGGAGGGCTTCAGTTCCTGTGAGGCCTGGAGACCAGTGTGGTGGCCGGCCAGACCAGCATGCTCCCAGGTCACACCTCACGGTCCCTGAGCCCGGCTCGTGGAAAGCCGCTGACACCCAGGGCTGTCAGGCAGCACCTTAGTTCCACACCCTGGAAGCCGTCCAGGGGAGAAGCCAGGGGAAGGTAAAAGAAGCGCTTGGCACAGAGCTTCATTTGTGTCAGCAGGGACTTGGGAAGCGTTCCGCGTACTGAGCGACAACAAGCTCCGCCAGCCCAGGGCGTCCACGGGGGAATGTGCCTGCCCCTGGGCGTGACCCACGGGACTGGCCCTCTCAGGACCTGCAGGTCGGAGGGGACTGCCAAGGGGGACGCAGCACCAGGGGCCCGTGCTCCTGCAAGCTGGCCTGTCCCACTGTGCTCCTTACGCGTATGGTTCAGGTAGCAGTGTCTTCTGCAGACTGTGAGCAGGTCGTGTGTTCCAGAAAGTGCGAAAAATCAGAAAAGTGTAACGCTAGAAGTAAAATCGCCCTTTGTCTTACGTCGTGCAAGGCCACCCTTTGCATGTGGTGCTTTCCTTCCACTTCTTTTATTTTTCCTATGTGAGAACTTTTTATATTATTATTACTGGCACTTGAACTTGCCGGAGAGAGAGAGGGGAAGCACCCTCCAGTGGGGTGTGGTCACGGCATGTCCTTTTTCCTCCATTTCTCCTTCTTATCAGGACTTTGGACATGCACACGCACATGCCTAGAGTGATTTTTAAACCACCGGGGACAAGATTCGAACCATGACCAGTCATGTGGTATCTTTTCTCAAAGCACAAGGCCTTATCTCCAAGCTACCAGACTAGCTTAATCTACCTTACCTTTTGCGTTTAATTTATGACATTGTAGCAGAAGCTTTTGCCCATAGTATTATTTATATCATACTTTATGCTAATATCTTACGTTTTGTGGTCTCTCGGATTGGCATGTATCTTCAGTGGGGAGCACGACATCGCCCACTGCCACGTGGATTTCTTTCCCCAAGGAAACGTAACGCAGCGCTCAGTCCTGCCGTCGATGGAATTAGATTTGCTAAAACACGACGTGTACTTCAAAAGCGTGATTCCATAGTGTGTAACAGTTTATCAGATGACACAAATGACTCATATCCTCCAACTTTCCCTTTTACAAAACGTCCCTCCATATGAAGTGTGCCCACGTGGCTCTTTGCTTATTGGGGTAGAGTCCCAGAAACACATGATGAGACAAAGCAGATGACGGTCTTAAAGGCTCTGGCTGCAGACGTGTGTATGTGGTGACAAAGACTGAAAGTGACAATTACAGAGGGATAAAGATAGGCATTGCACTTAGCAAAAATTTTTTTTTAAAGAGAGGGATTTTTGTTTTTATTTTTGTTTTTGTTTGGTTGTAGAGTGCATGCGCTTGCCGGAGAAACAGACGGAGAGACAGAAAGTGAGAAATCACCCCTAGGGGGATAGCCCTTCTCCATTCTCCTCTTGGAATTTTGGACACACACACACATGCACATGGTGTGGGCTTTAAGCTGTCAGGTTCAGGACTCGAACCATGATCAACTCTGTGAGAGTCCAGCGACGTAACCATTACGCCAACTGCTGGTCCCACAAGTTTTTATTTTCTATGATGTTCTTTGCATGTAGACTTTCAATGATGCTAAAGACAGAGCAGTAGTGAGTGACTCCATTTATTCATGAGGCTATATGTATGTCTGTGAGAGGGAGAGAGACAAAGAGAATGGGAAACACCCAGCCCTGCAGAGGAGCCCTCAGAGTGGAGTGGACGAGGTGCACGCCGGTGCTCTGAGGTCTGGGGAGGTGCAGGAGAGCTGTTGTAAATCGAGCTTGCTTGGTAAGATTTTGCACATCCTGAGCTCCTGGGGGCTGGGCTGGAGTCCAGATCTGAAGCACACCCTAGAAAGAGCACAGAGCTGGGCAAGGTCAGGAGACCCGAGTTCAGGCTCTGGCTGGCCAGGGACTGGCTCTCTGACCGCCCGTGGACTCATGGCTTCGCATCCTCACACCAGTTTCCTCCGTGTAAACGGGAGGGAGTGCATGATCTGCGGGGTCCTCTGGCTGCAGACCTAAGACCTACAGCTTGACAGTGCCCAGCATCTGGGGCGAGGGGTGGTGAAAGGTGGCCGTATCTGGTTTCTAACTGACCCCAGCCCCCTCTACCCTATGCGGCTCCTTTGTTCCTGGGGGCTAGGAACAACTTTCTCGAATCCCTTCCCTGGGTCTAGAATGCCAGAGCCATGAAGTCCCCTGAGATTGCACAGGAAGTTGGTGTGAGCAGGTCCAGCATGACATGGGACTCCCTCCCTAGCATCACCAAAACTCCCGATGGCCCTTCGGAGAGACCTGCTGCTGTCCCGTCTTCCTCCAAAGTTCTAGAAGAGGCTGGTGATGCAAGCAACCTTCAGTCTTAGCTTGGGTACTTTTATCTTAACTGGCTCTTCTCAGAATCAGGGGTCTGACACCCCACAACTCCCACCCAAACCGGAAGGTCATGAGACAGTGAGAAAGAGGAGTTAAAACTGGTGCTTTGGTGAGCACGTGTTTTATTTTTTTCCTTTTTTTGCTGTAGGGCACATGTGCTCACCAGGGAGCGCAAAAGAGAGAGGGGGACAGCAAGAAAGAACCCCCTGAGGGGATGACCACGCCACAGTCCCTTCTCCTCTTGGGATTCTGGGTCTGTGCACGTGCATGCACACACATATACACACGCACGCCTAGTGTGTGTTTTGTTTTGTCTCAAGCCATTGGGTCCAGGACTTGAACTACATAGTGAGCCGTGTGGGTTCCAACTGCCATAACCACCATGCCCCTGGTTGGCCCTGACGAGGAATGGTTTTGACTTCTTGGGTAATGACCCAAAGTGGTGTAACCAAAACTGAAGTTTTCTCACATCGCAGTAGACGTGGGTCTGGGTGTTAAAGTGGCGCTCCTTTTTTGAGTTGGTAGGGGCCAGGTTCCTTCCCTCCTGTTCCTCGGTCATCTAAGACGCCTTCTCGCCATGTCTGTGTTTCTACCTGTGGGAAGGGAGAGTGAAGGGGAGAGTCCCTGTTTCCTCCAGATGGCCTGGAGTTGCCATGACACCACTGGTCACATCCTATTGGCCAGAACTTGATTACATGACTAGGTTGCAAAGGCACGGGGGAAATGTAGTCTTTTTTCCCTGCTAAATAGTGAGACTCTTGTGTCCAGCAGAGGGCGTAGTGGTTACGTTGCTGAACTCCCACATGGTCAACTGAGGTTCAAGTCCTGGACTTGGTGGCTTGAAAATCACACTGGGGGGAACCAGCAGTTAGCGTAATGGCTATGTCGCTGGACTCCCACGTAGTCGACCGCGGTTCGCGTCTCGGACCCGGTGGCTTAAATCTCACGCCGGGTGCGAGTGCGTGCGTGCCCAAGATCCCGAGAGGAGAATGGAGGAGAAGGGATTGTGGCGTGACCCTCACCCCAGGGGGTGATTTCTCGCTTTCTGTCTCTATGTCTCTCTCTGTCTGTCAGGCGAGCGCACGTGCCCTATAGCGAAAACCTCTCCAAAAAAAAAAAAAATCACACTGGGCATGTGTGCATGCATGTCCAAGATCCCAGGAGAACAGAAGAGAAGGAGTTGTGGTGTGACCATTCCCCAGGGGGTGGGGGTGATTTCTCACTTTCCCTCTCACTATCTCTGTGTGTGTCTCTCTCTGACAAGCACATGTGCCCTAAGGCAAAATTAAAAAAAAAAATAGTAAGACTCTTTTACTTTGAGAGCAAATAGAAATAGAATAGAATTGGAGGGAAATGAGCAATCTCTGCAAAAAAAAAAAAAAAAAATCATCAAAGTTTCAGGGCTCCAAATAGCTGCGCGATGGTAGCAGCAGCTTATGAAAATGGCTTACCAAATTGAGGCTTATCAAAATAGATTGAGCCTGACTCCTACCCCGGCACAAGCCTTCTCAGGCTTCCTGCCTTCCCCTCTAAGCGGCAAGTCTGGAAGGGCCAGTCTTCAGTCCACTGGTAGTGGCAAAGCTCTCCCCAAAGGGCTGAGCACAGATTCGAAACTGTGAGGCCTTCTGTGCCTTCCCAAGAGCCGTGCTGGCCATCCCTGGTGGCACGGTGCGGTGTGTGCTCAACTGTGGAACTGGAAGCCCGTGGCCAGCCGGGCTCAGGTCCTTGGCCTGTTTGACCTGGAAACATGCCTGTGCTGCAGGCGGCTGAGAAGCTGGAGAGCTGGGGGGAGGGTCTTGCACAGTGAGATCCTCTTCTCTCTTTCTGTCTCTTGTGAGCACGCACGTACTATGGTAAATAAAAAGCCAATAACACACAGTTCTATACATGTTTAATATTCAAGGGGTCTTCAGAAAGTTTCTGGAAAATGCATATCATGAAAAAACTACGCATGGATTGGGACCAGCAGTTAACGTAATGGCTATGTCACTGGACTCCCACATAGTCAACCGCGGTTCACGTCCCGGACCCGGTGGCTTTAAACTCACACAGGGTGCGTGTGCGTGCGTGCCCAAAATCCCAAAAGGAGAATGGAGGAGATGGGATTGATGGCCATCCCCCCTGGGGGGTAATTTCTCGCTTTGT
Organism: Tupaia belangeri chinensis; assembly: GCF_000334495.1. Classification (NCBI taxonomy): domain Eukaryota; kingdom Metazoa; phylum Chordata; class Mammalia; order Scandentia; family Tupaiidae; genus Tupaia; species Tupaia belangeri. The sequence goes on along the minus strand of NW_006159876.1, from coordinate 404,193 downwards.
GTCTCTCTGTCTCTCTCCGTCTGTCTGGCGACCGCATGCGCCCTATAGTGAAAAACCTCTCAAAAACAAAACAAAACAAAACAAAAAAAAACTATGCATGGATTTAAAAACTTTTTGCACCAAAGTAAATGTGTCCTTTAATTCCATTTTTTCAAGAAATTTTTCAAGTCCCCTTACATAATCAAAAGTTGCTTAGAGACATCCTCTTGCATGAAAACAGTGCAATCAAGCCATGGCATTTGAAAGTGTGAGTGAGCACATTCCTGGAGTGGCCTGGGGCCTGGAGACCTACACTGTACAAGGATGCCTGCACCTCTGCTGTCCCGACGGAGCTTCTGCTGTGGGCGCCCATGCAGAGGCTGGGACTCCTAAAGTTGCCACCAGGGGCGCTTTGCTCACCGCCGTCTGCAGTTGGCTCCAGCGTCCAGCAGCTGCTACCCTCTTCTTAATATTACAGAGTTGGCTTGTTGTGGGTTAAGTTAACCACCGTGTGGGTATCTCTTGGCATGTTTGAAACCTGTCATTTCTCATTAACCACTGTGTCTTCAAGGTGTCACCTGTGAACGGCCTGCATTGGGATCTCTCGGGCACTTGTTAAAATACAGGCTTTGGGGCCAGCAGGTGGCACGGTGGTTAAGGCGCTGGATCTCACATGGCTGACTCCACGACTCAAATCCTAGACTTGGTGGCTTGGAAATCACACCAGACACGTGCACATGTGCTCAAAATCCTGAAAGGAGAATGGAGGAGGAGGGATTGTGGTGTGGCCATCGCCCCCAGGGGGTGATGTTTTTACCTCCCACTCTATCTCTCTCTGTCTCCAGTGAGTGCATGCATCATAAGACAAAAATCAAACAAACAAACAACCTGAAAAAAAAAAATAAATACAATTCTTATGCTCTCTCCCAGCCCTCCTGGGTGAGAATCTCTGGGCAGGGACTCCCTGCCTGTGAGCCCATTATTGGTGTGTTTGCAGGAGGTTTTAGGAGGAACCTTGCAGCAGTACACGTAGTCCACGGTTCTGCCCACGTAGGAGGATGCACGTGTGTTTATTCCATGCAAGTGTCTCGCAAGAGGAAGGAGCTGTGTCAGCAAGGTGGACTGCGCAGCTCTTGTAGGAAGTGTGGGTAGCCACCATCCTGTCTCTCTGTCCCCACCATCCTGTCCCTCTGTCCCCACGTTGCTTCCCGCTAATGCATGCACACGGGCAGGTGAGGCGTCTCTAGGCCAGCCAAGCTCAGAAACCACCTCCCGAGACACCGGAGAGCACCCCAGACCCTGCTGGGCGGTAACACCCACCGGGGAAACTGGAAGGGACACGGCTGAGACAAGGACGGATCCCGGATGACTCCTCAGGGTCACCAGGGGAAAGGACTATGGGGATGCGGGTGCAGCTGGAGGTGGCCCTGGGAAGTGTCTGGGAGCATTTCAGGACTTGGCCCTCTGGGGACCAGCTTCCTCTCCACCCCTGCACTGGCGGGGGGAGGGGCTGGTCCAGGCCCCAGGGGGCCCTTTCTCCAGTGCTCAGCTCTGACTGGGGTGCATTGTGTCCTGGCCGTGCCCCTCCAGGCTCCTAGTGACGGGCCTGTTGTCCCGGCTGGGCTCGCGGCTGTCCGGGGCTGTGCGTGTACCATGCACAGAAGCCAGACAAAGCGCCTGTGTGTGGGAGTAGGGGGGCAGGGCCGCCTCCCCAGGGGCCTGTTTTACCAGGCACTGGGATGCGGGAGGGTGGGATGGGGGCTGCTCTGTACAAGAGATGGGCTTTACAGTGGGGCCGCTGGGGGTGGGGAGCTAGTGGGCCCCACCGCAGGCCTTCCTAGTGGAGTCAGAGTGATGGCTTAGTTAAAGGTCAGGGCCACCAGGGCAGGTCCCTCCCACTCCGTCCCCGGCCCAGGGCTCGCAGGCCTGCTCACCATGCACTGTCTGGTCACTAACCCTGACACCCATCCGCCAGTAGTTCCCAGAGGCACCTGTGGTCTGAGTTGAGGGCCTCAGGCACCCAAGAGACAGGACTGGGCTGGCCCCACAGCCTGCTGGTTACAGAAGCTGGATCCCACATGGCAAACTTCAGATTCAAATCTGTCCCCAGTGACTTGAAGACATGTCCAAAATCCCAGAAGGATGAAGAAATGGAGAAGAAAGGGCCGTGGCATGACAATGCCCCAGTGAGGGGTCCTTTCTCCCTCTCTGTCTCTGTCTCTCTCTCTGATGAGTGCACATGCCCTTTGACACCCCCCCACACACACACACATCAGATGAAACTGATGCCAGCCTTCCTTCCGAGTAGACGGAGTCTGCCGCTGCCCTGGCGTGGAGCCTCCTGAGGGGTGCGGCTCGGAGGTGCCGCTGGGTCCTGCCCCGACAGCCCGGCACAGGGCTCACGCGGTGGACGTCTGTGGAATGTGAAAGGTTCCAGCCTTTGCGATGTGCCATTCCTGTGGCGTGCAGGATCAGGAGAGATGTGGAGGGTCTATGGCCTGAGTGTTTGTGTTCCCAAAACCTGTAGACTAGACTGAGGTCCTCGCCCCGAGGTCAGGGTGTTAGGAGGTGGGGCCTTTGGGGAGTGGTTAAACAAGGGTGGAGCCCCCACAGAGGGGATTAGTGCTCCTGTAGAAGAGAACTCCCGGGGTCCAGTGGGCAGCATGGTGGGTAAAGCACTGGATTCCCACATGGCCAGCCACGGTTTGAGTCCCAGACATGGCAGCTAGAAAGTCACACTGGGCGTGTGTGTGTGCGTGTGTGCCCAAAATCCAAAGAGAATGGAGGAGAAGGGATTGCGGCGTGGCCATCCCCCCGGGGCAGTTTCTCGCTTTCCCTCTCTCTGTCTCTGACCATCTCTCTTTGGTGAGTAATGCACGCTATGGCAAAAACCTAAAAAAACCAGAAGAGACCCCACCCCCTCACCCCACCCTGCCAAGGCCCTGGCCCCTGCCACCATGTGAGGATGCAGGGAGAAGGCTCGCCCTTGATCCAGAAAGCAGGCCCTCCCCAGACCCGAGTGGGCGGTGCCTCGACCTTGCCCCTCCCAGCCTCCGGGACTGTGGGCAGCCACGTCCGCTCTTTCTGGGCCCCAGTTACGATATTTTGTCCCAGCTGCCAGGGCAGACTGAGAGGAAAGGTGGCCCCGCTCGTGGAGTCTCAGTTCCTGGCGGAGGGTGGGGAGAGCTGCCGTGCGGAGGACCTGTGCTGAGCCGGGGGTCTGCACGCGGTCCACCCCCTCCCACAGCCCGGCCTGCCCTGAGGCCTTTGTCCACTCTCTGGAAGGCCCAGCGCGCCCAGGCCGAGCATGGCCCAAGGCCATCCGTGGCCCCTGCTGCACAACAACGTGAGACTAAGGGCAGACCGAGTCGCGGGACATGGCCTGCCGGGCCTTCCCAAGGTCAGGCACTGCCTCCTTCCTGCAGCCCGGGTTCTCCATGCACTCACCGGGGACTGCGGACCTCGGGCAGGACGTGGACCCGCGTCCTGGTTCCTCCCCAGGCAGGTGTTTGGCTGTATTTTTAGTCTGATATCTAGATGCAGAATTTCGCTGTGACTCCCAGCAGAAGAGGAAGCTTTGCGCAAGGTCACCTGGCACCCCCGCCCCCCAGCGTCTCTTGCGGCCTGGCCCGCTGGTCTTCCTGCCGTGCCACACTGCCTTCGAAGCAGACGGCTGCCCTGGATCCAGATTGACTGTACGCCGGGTGCCCTGGGCGAGTGCGAGCTCCCAGTGGCAGCCCAGTGACAGCACCAGGCTGACGGTGTGGCCCTGTCAGTTCCTGGGCCCCGCGCTCCAGGAATGCTGTGCCACAGTCTGCGAGGCCTCCCGCCTGCAGGGGCCTGGCGTTCCTGGGGGCTGGGCCCGGCCTCTCGTGCGTGCAGTCCCCTGGGGGCACAGGCAGGCACTGAGCAGCAGCTGCAGCACTGAGCACTGAGCTGCTCTGCAGCCCAGCTCGCCGGCCAGGCCAGTTCCAGCCACCTGGCCCAAGGGGCTTTGGAATCAGAGTTTGGAAAGGAGGGAAAGCAGCCTGAGGGAGAGTGCCGAGTGTGTGTGCGCACACGCATGTGCACACACATGCACGCATGTTCCCTGTAAACTCTGCGAGCCCAAGCAGCAGGCCATCACATGGATGAACACAAGAGCTAAGGACGTGAAGAAATAGGGTCCAGTCCCTGGGAGACTTTGGGCGTCCTGCTGGGGGTTTGCACTTTGCTCTGGTTCGGGGACACTGGAGGGTGTAGGACGGAAGGGGACCTGGTCAGAGAACTCTGAGGAGGAACTCTGAGGGAAAGGGAAAAGGAGAGCTCATGCTTACAGACACTTGGCGGTTCGCTTTCTTTGTCTCACCTAATCCTCCCAAGGAGCACGCGAATGCAGAGGGGTCAGCAGCTGTGGATGAGAACTGGGGCTCTGGGGGTTGAGAAATGGCCCGGGAATCTGGGGGACTGTTGAGCCTGCCGTGTCTGCCCCAGGCCTGTACTTCCCAACAAGGCCAGCTCTCCTACGCTCCAGACAGGACGGCGCTGCCTTGGCTCAGGTGGCCTTGGAGATCATGATTAGGGGTGGACAGGAGCCTAGAGGCCATGGGAGGGGAGGCGTGGTGGCCACCGTGGCCTTCTGTCTGAAGATCTTTTTTTTTTGAGAGGTTTTTGCTATAGGGCGCGTGCGCTCGCCAGACAGACAGAGAGAGACAGAGAGACAGAAAGTGAGAAATCACCCTCCAGGGGGGATGGTCACGTCGCAATCCCTTCTCCTCCATTCTCCTCTCGGGATCTTGGGCGCACACGCACACACGTCCGGCATGAGTTTAAGCCACCGGGTCCGGGACTCGAACCACGGTCTACATGGGAGTCCAGCGACATAGCCATTACGCTAACTGCTGGTCCCTCCGTCTGCAGATCTTGAAGCTGATCATTGACACCACATGCCACATCTCACTTTTTTTCTTTTTAGTTTTTGCTATAAGGAGCATGTCCTTCCCAGAGAGACACAGAGGGCAAAAGTGAGAGCTCATTCTCCAGGGGGAATGGCCAAGCTGCAATCCTTTCTCCATTTTCCTCTTGAGCCCTGTGTGATTTTTAAGTCTCCGGATCCAGGACTTGAACCACGTGGCCAGCCACATGGGATCCATGCTGCCCTGACCTCCATGCTACCTGCTGGCACCACCACGTCTCACTATTTTTTTTTTTTTAGAGAGAGATTGTTGCTACAGGGCTTGTGTGCTTGATGGAGACACAGAGAAAGACAGAGACAGAAATCGAGAAATCAGAACCACGGTCTACATGGGAGTCCAGCGACATAGCCATTACGCTAACTGCTGGTCCCTCCGTCTGCAGATCTTGAAGCTGATCATTGACACCACATGCCACATCTCACTTTTTTTCTTTTTAGTTTTTGCTATAAGGAGCATGTCCTTCCCAGAGAGACACAGAGGGCAAAAGTGAGAGCTCATTCTCCAGGGGGAATGGCCAAGCTGCAATCCTTTCTCCATTTTCCTCTTGAGCCCTGTGTGATTTTTAAGTCTCCGGATCCAGGACTTGAACCACGTGGCCAGCCACATGGGATCCATGCTGCCCTGACCTCCATGCTACCTGCTGGCACCACCACGTCTCACTATTTTTTTTTTTTTAGAGAGAGATTGTTGCTACAGGGCTTGTGTGCTTGATGGAGACACAGAGAAAGACAGAGACAGAAATCGAGAAATCACTCCCCAGGGGGATGGCCATGCTGCAATTCCTTCTCAGTATGCATACACACATGCCCAGCGTGATTTTCAAGCTGCTGGGTCCAGGACTCCACATGGTTGACGGCGCATCGTCCATGAACTTTTTTTTCTATTGCCAGGGGGCACACGCACTCCCCTCAATGCCAGCGGGAGGTGGTCATGCCGCGATCCCTCCCTCCACGTCTCCCTCTCGTTGGGATCTTGGGGCTGAACACACACATGCCTAGTGTGTTTTTCAAGCTGCTGGAGCCAAGATTTGAACCACAGTTGGCCATGTAATATCTGGCTTTCTGCGCACAGTGCTTAAGCACTGCGCTAGCAGGCCAGCCCGCTCTGTGCCTCCTTTAATTAGGTTTTTGCCATTGGACACGTGCACTCACTGGAGAGAGACAGACAGAAATAAAGAAATCACCCCCCAGGGGTGATCTCTTCTCCTCCATTGTTCTCTCAGGATTTTGGGCACGCACACACATGTGTCTGCCCCCCCGGTCCAGGACTAGAACCGCCGTCAACCATGTGGAGTCCAGCACCTTAACCACCACGCCACCTGCTGGCCCCTCTGTTTCATTTTCCTGAAGTGCTGGTTGCAGCCTGCTATGTGGTTTCGTACCTACCGGCGGGAAGCGACCCTCCAGTGCAGGAGACGCTGGTCGGTGCTGCGTGTGTCACGTATGCTGTGCCCGTGTAGATCATGTGCTGTGGGAAGAGAGCACGGGGTGGCCTGGTGTGACTGGGAAGGGCAGTGGCACTGGGGCTGGTGCAGGCATGTGAAGGGTTCTGTGAACGGAAGGGGAGGGGCCGGCATGAAGCCACAGCACGCACGTGGGCGGGAGGCCACGTGTGCTCAGCCGCAGTGCTGCCTCCGTGTGCCTGCGCACGCAGCCCTCTCCTCAGCGCTCCTGGACGGGGCTCTGCCTCTCCATGGCAGGTGGGAAACCGCGAATCAGAGGTGGTATGTCACTCGCTCAGGGTCAAGTGGCTCCTCGGTGGTGGTGGTAGAGGCAGGGTCTGGTGTGGGCAGTCATACTGTGACCCAAACCTTCTTAGAGACGAGACCCTAAACATCTCACCTACATCCTGTAGGTGAGAGGAAAATATGTACACTGTGAGAAAAGGGAGCGACGTGATCAAAGCTTTATTTAGGCGAAGAACACAGTGGTGTCAGTTAGGAGACAGGGGCAAGGAGAGGCAGGGACCCTGTCAGGAACTGGGAGCCCCATCTTTCTAGCCAGGTTGGCAGCCCGAGGAACTGTCTAGAGATGGAGTTGAGAACACTGTTCATGTATCACACACCGGTGAGAACAAAAGGAGAATGACCCTTGTTTCCCTTTTTACTTTGACTACTGGGAAGCTCAGAGTCCCCATCTGTGATTGTCGTAGTTTGGAGTAAGACTCAGGAGGCAGCATCTGAAGAGAAAAAGGAAAGTGTATTCATCCAGAGTGTCTGGGGGTCTGAAGCCAGAGGTGCTTCGGCCCCCTCACCGGGATAGGGCAGCTGATTAAGCCATTCTGAGAGACTGGCACGGCTTACACGTACCGAGCATTTCCTGGCTTTATTCTGGGCTGTGAGACCCTGTGCGTGTTTTGTGTCCTGTCTGGGTCAGCGTGCCCTCACAGGAGCAGTGTCTGGAGTGTGGGGTCCACCAGGGCCAGGTCGCCAGAGGTCCGGCCGTGGTGCCTCGCCAGGCCTGGAGCGCCCCCAGGGTGTTCCTGAAGGAGACCTCACCGTGGTTCTTCCCGGGGGCACTTGGCAGGCTCTCACATACCCATGTTCTAGCTCGCCTTGTCCTCGTGCCCTCACTTTCTGTTAGTCTGGATTTCATCCTTTAAGTTTTGGTTTTTGTTTATCAGCCAGAGGGTACATGCACTCATTAGAGAGGCAGAGAGAGAGGAAGAGGAGAAGCACCCAGTGGGGTGCAGTCACGCTGCAGTCCCTTTCCTTCAACTCTCGCTCCCGTTAGAATGGTGGGCGTGCAGGGTTTGAACCGGGACTCGGGTCTCGAACCAGTGTCTGGCCATGTGGGATCCCTCCTCCTGCTTCTCAGAGGACGGCTATGGCCCAGCCGCGGTGCACAGAACGGTCTCAGGGGTGTCATTGTCGGATACTTACTAAGGTGTATTAGAAAGAAAAGTGACCGGGGCCATCGGGTGGCATCGTGCTGAAGGTGCTGAACTCACACATGACTGACTGTGGTTCAAGGCCTGAACGTGGCGACCCGGACTCATGCTGTGTGTGCGTGCCCCAAATCCCGAGAGGAAAATGGAGGAGAAGGGATTGTAGCCTGGACATCCCCTCTGGGGGTGATTTCTTGCTTTTTGTCTCTCTCTGGTGAGTACATGAACCCTATAGACAAAATCTCTCTAAAAGAAAAAGAGGGTGTCTAGCTTGTCAACCTGTGACGCTGGGGCTGGCGTTGTTTAGAACGAGGACCGTGGGGATATTTAAATTTTAGAGTGGATTCAAAGAAAAACGTTAAATAGCATTCACAGGATGTGTAGCGACGGCAAGTCAGTGGTCCAGAAATGAAGAGGTTTCGAAAACATCGATTCTTAACTGATGGCGACAAAACCAAAACCCAGAGAGAACAGGGCACTTGTCCTAAGTCTTTTGGGTCATTTTAAGCCACCAGCATGAAAAGGGCCCTCCCCATCCAGCCTTATTCAAAAGCCTGAATTAAAGAACCACATGGCCACATATCTTGCTTTTTTGAGAGAGAGAGATTTTTGCCTTAGGGCACATGCGCTCACCAGAGAAAGACAAAGCCAGCGAGTGGGAAAGTGAGAAATCACCCCCTAGGGGGACCGCCACGTCACAGTCCCTTCTCTCCTCCATTCTCCTCCCAGGATCTTGGGCGCGCACACACACCCCGCGTGATTTTCAAGCCACCAGGTCTGGGACTCAAATCGTGGTCAGCCGTGTGGAAGTCCAGTGACGTAACTGCTATGCCATCTGCTGGTCTCCACATCTTGCATTTTTAAAAATCTGTATGTGTTTCATGAGTGTAAGAGAGAGGAACCTTCCCAGGTACGATTGTTTCTCGGAGGATTGAATTTTGCTCTGCTGCCCTGTCTGCCCCCCACATGTTGCTTTTGAATGATTTTTCTTTGAACCAAACGCCTTCTCTCTCTCCCTGACTCATTCCTGTGATCCAGGCCCGCTCAGGCACGCAGAGAAGAGTTACTATGTCTCTGTTCTGCGGATGAACACACCAAGGCCGGAGAGGGGATGTGGCGAGCCCAGGGTTAAAGCGCTTCCAGGCCTTCCCTGTGCGTGTCAGGCTGGGCTGGGCAGGGTGCCAGTCTCTGTGATGAAATCCCCAACGAATCGCAGAAAGCCTGCTGGACCAAAGCGAGGCAGCTGCTGGCGGGGCTCCGCCCGGGAGCACCAGTGAGCCGTCCAGGCTGAATCCACTGCGCAGCTTCCGGGAAGCGGTGGCTTGTGAAGCAGCTGCAGATGTTCCCCGCGCCTGCTCACAGTGACTCAGAGAGGACAGACGAGAGCAGCAGAAAACAGTCTCAACTACGTGCC
>NW_006159876.1:393716-394946 GCF_000334495.1 Tupaia belangeri chinensis | reverse complement strand
GTCCTCGTGCCCTCACTTTCTGTTAGTCTGGATTTCATCCTTTAAGTTTTGGTTTTTGTTTATCAGCCAGAGGGTACATGCACTCATTAGAGAGGCAGAGAGAGAGGAAGAGGAGAAGCACCCAGTGGGGTGCAGTCACGCTGCAGTCCCTTTCCTTCAACTCTCGCTCCCGTTAGAATGGTGGGCGTGCAGGGTTTGAACCGGGACTCGGGTCTCGAACCAGTGTCTGGCCATGTGGGATCCCTCCTCCTGCTTCTCAGAGGACGGCTATGGCCCAGCCGCGGTGCACAGAACGGTCTCAGGGGTGTCATTGTCGGATACTTACTAAGGTGTATTAGAAAGAAAAGTGACCGGGGCCATCGGGTGGCATCGTGCTGAAGGTGCTGAACTCACACATGACTGACTGTGGTTCAAGGCCTGAACGTGGCGACCCGGACTCATGCTGTGTGTGCGTGCCCCAAATCCCGAGAGGAAAATGGAGGAGAAGGGATTGTAGCCTGGACATCCCCTCTGGGGGTGATTTCTTGCTTTTTGTCTCTCTCTGGTGAGTACATGAACCCTATAGACAAAATCTCTCTAAAAGAAAAAGAGGGTGTCTAGCTTGTCAACCTGTGACGCTGGGGCTGGCGTTGTTTAGAACGAGGACCGTGGGGATATTTAAATTTTAGAGTGGATTCAAAGAAAAACGTTAAATAGCATTCACAGGATGTGTAGCGACGGCAAGTCAGTGGTCCAGAAATGAAGAGGTTTCGAAAACATCGATTCTTAACTGATGGCGACAAAACCAAAACCCAGAGAGAACAGGGCACTTGTCCTAAGTCTTTTGGGTCATTTTAAGCCACCAGCATGAAAAGGGCCCTCCCCATCCAGCCTTATTCAAAAGCCTGAATTAAAGAACCACATGGCCACATATCTTGCTTTTTTGAGAGAGAGAGATTTTTGCCTTAGGGCACATGCGCTCACCAGAGAAAGACAAAGCCAGCGAGTGGGAAAGTGAGAAATCACCCCCTAGGGGGACCGCCACGTCACAGTCCCTTCTCTCCTCCATTCTCCTCCCAGGATCTTGGGCGCGCACACACACCCCGCGTGATTTTCAAGCCACCAGGTCTGGGACTCAAATCGTGGTCAGCCGTGTGGAAGTCCAGTGACGTAACTGCTATGCCATCTGCTGGTCTCCACATCTTGCATTTTTAAAAATCTGTATGTGTTTCATGAGTGTAAGAGAGGGAA
>NW_006159876.1:391143-393601 GCF_000334495.1 Tupaia belangeri chinensis | reverse complement strand
AGGCAGTGTCCCCTGAAGCGGGCCCCAGGTCCCGGGTACAGCATGCCTGGCGTACTCAGGGAGGTCCCTGGACCTGAACCAGGAACCTTCCCAGGTACGATTGTTTCTCGGAGGATTGAATTTTGCTCTGCTGCCCTGTCTGCCCCCCACATGTTGCTTTTGAATGATTTTTCTTTGAACCAAACGCCTTCTCTCTCTCCCTGACTCATTCCTGTGATCCAGGCCCGCTCAGGCACGCAGAGAAGAGTTACTATGTCTCTGTTCTGCGGATGAACACACCAAGGCCGGAGAGGGGATGTGGCGAGCCCAGGGTTAAAGCGCTTCCAGGCCTTCCCTGTGCGTGTCAGGCTGGGCTGGGCAGGGTGCCAGTCTCTGTGATGAAATCCCCAACGAATCGCAGAAAGCCTGCTGGACCAAAGCGAGGCAGCTGCTGGCGGGGCTCCGCCCGGGAGCACCAGTGAGCCGTCCAGGCTGAATCCACTGCGCAGCTTCCGGGAAGCGGTGGCTTGTGAAGCAGCTGCAGATGTTCCCCGCGCCTGCTCACAGTGACTCAGAGAGGACAGACGAGAGCAGCAGCAAACAGTCTCAACTACGTGCCAGCACCTGGCTGCTAGCGCCTCTGGGCCGCGAGCAATTGCGCCCCAGCATTTATTGAGCGTCTCCGAGGTGCCGTGCCTGCGTGCACAGCTGCACCGTCTGGTGGGGGTGGCAGGCGCAGGTACAGCTAGCTGGGGAGCACGGTGACACACGGCAGTATGGAGGACTGGGCCACGTGTGATGAAGAGCCCGGGGCTCTTGCTCAGGGTTCAAGAGGCCTCGTGGAGCATGAAACGCTCGCATGGAACGTGCACCATCCAATCGGACTGGCCAGGAGGAGACGGCACTCCTCCCAGGGTACCTGCCCAGGCCCTGGTGCATGACCCTGGAGCCCCGCTTCGATGCCGAGTGGGGGCCGACCTCTGGCTCCCCAGCCAGGTGGAAAGGGCCTTGTGAGAATCAGCTGGGCTTGCTTTGGTTTGGCTGTGGGTGTGTGTAAGGGAGGTGGTGAGACTCAGAGCAAGCAAGATCCGGGTTTGAAGCCCCGCTCTGCGCTCTGCTAGTCATTTCACCCTCTGAGCCTGGGTGTCCACCTATAAAATGGGTATAAGGATCCCTTCCTCTCAAGAGCAAGAATTAGGGCCAGCCGGTAGAGTGGGGGTTGAGGCAGCTGGATCCCACATGACCGCTGTGTGGTTCAAGTCCCAGACCCAGTGGCTTGAAAAACACACCAGGCATGTGTGCACACGTGCCCAAAATCTAGAGAGGGGAATGGAGGCTAAAAAAGATTGCGGCATGGCCATCTCCTGTGGAGGGGTCTCTCTCTCTCTCAATCTCTCTCTGTACCATTATGAAGAAAAATTGCATGGATTTTGATTTTCTTTTTGTACCAAAATAAACTTGTACATCAATTCCATTTTCCACAAAGTTTGTAAAGAACTTTGAATTTACAGATGCTCAAAATGTGCAGATAGATACTCTGTACACTTTAGGGACTCTAATCTTTACATCTTCTTTTATAAATGAGGAAACAAAGGCTCAGAGAAGTACCATCGCTTGTCTAGGGTCATACAGCAAAGAGCGACCTGGCCTTTTTTTTGAGAGATTTTTGCTACAGGGCGCGTGCGCTCGCCAGCCAGACAGAGAGAGACAGAGAGACAGAAAGTGAGAAATCACCTCCCAGGGGTTATGGCCACGCTGCCATCCCTTCTACTCCATTCTCCTCTTGGGATCTTGGGCACGCATGCACAGGCGCCCGGCGTGAGTTTAAGCCACCGGGTCCGGGATGCAAACCGCAGTCAACTACATGGGAGTCCAGCGACATAGCCATTACGCTAACTGCTGGTCCCGCGACCTGGCCTTTTTTAACCTCTGCGGGTACTGCCCTGGAGTCCGAGCAGGAAGGCTTGCAGAGCTGCAGAGCAGGGGCCGGATGGAAGCTGCCGGGCTCAGCCCCGGGTCCTCTGCACCGCCGTGGATGGCAGCGTGGGACCCCTGCAGCGTGCACACATTGGGAAGCCTGACGCGGTGACCTCCCTCCACCCCACAGCTGTGTTTACTCCACTCCTCACCCCTGCTCCTTCCCACCCAAGAGGGACAGAAGTCGGTGAGGTCAGCTTCTCCCACCCTCCTTGTGAGCTAGGCCATTCTGGAGGAGCAGGAGTCATCTCAGGGCAGTGGGAGGGCCCTGCGGGAGGAACCAAGGGCAGCCGTGGGTTCCTTGGCTCCAGAATCCTGTGGGGTCCCCGCCCTGGCACCCCGAGGCTGCTGCTCTGGAGCAGGGGGCAGGACTGGGTGGGGGTTAGCACTGGACCACAGCGCCTGGGTGACCCCGAGTGTACCACTGACCAGGCGTGGGGGGGCGCGTGTGTTCGAGCAGCCTGGCCCCACCACTGTCACCCCACAGAGCACAGTGGCACTC
>NW_006159876.1:373182-389729 GCF_000334495.1 Tupaia belangeri chinensis | reverse complement strand
ACCCACGGCGTGTGAGCAGGTGCCTGACCTCGGCGTTCAGGGAAACCCACCCACCCCAGTTCCCCGTGCCCGCCCAGCTCTCAGCTCAGCTGGCAGCAGGAAGGAGGGTTTCCAGCCTAGGCCAGAGTGAGGGGAAGGGGTGAGGCGGACGCGACACTGCCCTGCACCATCTCCAGCTCTGCTTCCTCGTCCCGTAAGTGGGGGTGAGAATCAAGCCAGCTGCCTGGAGTAAGTGAGCCTATCCACGCCAGGGTGAGCTTGAGCACCCCCATGTCGGCTGTGAGAGCCATCAGCGAGCACAGCCACTAACACCAGGATAATGACCACGCAGCACGGCCATCGGAGAGGCCCGTCCGCGTTCCCCAGCCCGGAACTGATGTTAGGAGCTGTGGTCCCTCGGAACTAAGACCAAAATACAACGGGGAAGCTGCGCATTCGGCCACCCGAATGGCTCGTTGAACATCAGACCCACATGTTCCTGGGGCCCACCTCCAGATTCTAATTCAGTGGCTCCTGGGTGGGGCAGGAGTCCCCTTTAATGCCGATGCAGGACCCTGCCTCCACCCTGGCTCAGCTGTACCCGAGGCGCCTTCCAGAGGGCATCCAGGCCAGACCTTCCCCCTCGGCCTCACAAACAGGGTTTAGAAATCTCTGAATCTGAAGCTTTTCCAGTTTCTTTTTTCCTTTTTAATTTGTGATAGCGCACGTGCGTGTGTGTGAGGGGAGGCGGCCCTCCACAGGGCTCGGTCATGCTGCGGTCTCTCTCCTCCAGGCCTCCAGCCCGCCGGGGTCTTGATTACTCGTGAACACACCTGGTGTGGTTTCAGGCTGGGCTGGGGACTCGAACTCTGGCTGGCACGTGGCTGCTGGCTGCTCAGTCTAGTATCCTACCAAGTACGCCACCGACGCGGTGTCTCTTCTATGAAGCTCTCTGTATCTAGAACCAGAGCAAAAGCGTTCAGGTACCTTTTTTCAAAGTATTTGGAAGGTATAGGAGGATCACTTACGGCAGCGAGAGCGTCCTCGTAGGATCCAGGGTGCCTTTCACAACGTGTGCAGTCGTGTGACCTGGCACGGCCATCATACGTGTGTGTCGCCCCGAAACCCCCCACCCTCTGGTCAGGCCCCCCCTCACCCCGATGTAGGGCACCCGCCCACGGCTGCCTTCGCAGAACGTCGCCCAAATGGAATCCATCAGTGACTATCCCAGTCTGTGCCCTGCTAGTGACAGGGGATACCGGAAACGTTGGCTTATGAAGCGCGAGGTTACAGGTCCGGGTCACTGGGGCCGTCATTCTGGCCACAGCAGGACACAGCGGCACATGACGTGCGGTCCGTGTCTGTGCATGTCTCTCAGGCCCCTCCGTGTAACCCCAGGGCCTGCCCTGTTGGCTGTAGCCCTAATGGCTTCCCAAACACTCCCCCTTCCTGTCTGTTCTAAACTGCCAGCGGGCATGTGCGCTTGTCAGAGAGAACTGGGGGGGCCTCCCCAATGGGGGCGACTCGCCGTCCCGTCTCCGTCTCTGCATCTCGGTGGGATTTAAGGCATGCGCCCATGCGTGCCCTGCATGTTTTTCAAGCCTCTGGGGCCAGGACTCGCATGGCAGTCAGCCAAGTGGGATCCAGCTCCCTCAACCACGAGGCTACAGGGCCAGCTCGGCCTCCCCCTTCGACACAGTGGGATCGAGTTTTCACTCTCTTTTTTCGTTTGTTTGATTTTGACCATAGGGCCTGTGTGCTCACCAGAGAGACAGAGAGAGGGAAATGAGAACTCCCCCCCCAGGGGGCAAGGCCACGCCGCAATCCCTTCTCCGTTCTCCTCTCAGGACTTTAAACACGCATGCACGTGCACCCAGTGTGATTTTCAAGCTGCTGGGCCTGGCATTCGAGCCGCAGTCAGCCATGTGGGAGTCCAGCTCCCTCACCACCACCACCTGCTGCCCCCTTCACCTTAATCCCGGCACAGCAGCCCCGCCCACAAAGTTGGGGTCATGGTCACGTCACAGCCGTAACCTTCGCACCTGCTGGCCTCGCCCGTGTGGGCAGCAGTCTGTGCTTTCTCGGGCTGAGCCAGCCCCCGTCGCCTGGGTGTCCCCACTTCTCTTCCTGGGGTAACCTCATCACCCCTGGTTGTCACTCTCAGCCATCCAGGCAGAAATGTGGTTTGTTTGAGTCACGCGAAGATCTCTCAGCACTGGCTGCTTCAGAAGTCTCGCTCTTCAGCAGTTTTTTTTATTTTTTTATTTATTTTTTTTTGAGAGATTTTCACTGTAGGGCGCGTGCGCTCGCCAGACAGACAGAGAGAGACATAGAGACAGAAAGCGAGAAATCACCCCTCAGGGGGGATGGTTACGCCGCAATCCCTTCTCCTCCATTCTCCTCTCGGGATCTTGGGCACGCACACACACATACCCGGCGTTAATTTTTAAGCCACCGGGTCCGGGACACGAACCGCGGTCGACTACGTGGGAGTCCAGCGACATAGCCATTACGCTAACTGCTGGTTCCCTTCAGCAGTTTTTTAAAACATCACCTACTGTGTGCCACTCCCAGGGCATAACCACGGCGGTTACAGGCCCAGACAAGAACCGTAGTGAAGGAGCGGCTTGGGGGTAACTGTTGTGCCCTTCTGAAGGGCAGGGGTGGGGTGTGGCCCTGCGTACCAGATTGTCTGATTTCTGGTTTCTCAAGAAAAGAAAGAAATCTGACAGCCCCCACCCCCCATAAAGGCGACTAATTCAGAGCACTTAACGTCCCTGTGCTGGCGCTCCAGCCCCCTCTGCTGGCTAGGTCAGGCCATAGGATCCCAGCACCTCGAGCTGGGCCTGCACGGTGCTGAGGGCCGGGGAGCAGCAGCGGCCCCTGGCCCGAGGTCATCGCATTCTGGTGGGTGAAAGTGGACCTGTGGGTGGCCGGTACACGTGAGGCGAGGCCACGAGCTGGGCGGACGGCTGCTTAGAGAAGGCGCTCACCTGTGGCCACTCGGCGTGGTTCGTGACGATGGTGATAGACCCTGCCCGTGGTGCGTGGGTGCGCCGTCCGGGGCCGGGCAGCTCTGCTGCTGTCTCGCTGACTCTCACCACCGTCCTGGGGAGGCTGCAGAGCCGGGTGGCAGGCACGCACGCTGTGGAGCAGGATGCCCGAATTTGCTTTTCGTTTGTTCGTTCAGGGCTTTTTTAGAGAGACTTTTACCATAGAGTGCGTGCACTCGCTGGAGACAGAGACAGAGAGATCATGACCTTTCCCCCAGGGGGATGGCCACACCACAGTCCTTCTCCTCCACTCTCCTCTTAGGGTTTTGGGCACACACGCATCTTCCTGGTGTGAGTTTCAAGCAGCGGGGTCTGGGACTCGAACCATGGTCGACTATGTGGGATCCAGTGCCACAGCCACTGTGCCACCTGCTGGCCCTGGCATACCTGAGTTTGAATCCATCCTCTGCCCCTTCCTGCCTAGGCAACCTTGGGCTACTTACTTAACGCGGGCCTCTGCGGTGCTGCGGATGCGGTAAGTCCACGTCCACAGACCGCTTAGAGAAAGTGCCCGGCGAGCAGCCAGCGGGACACAGGGTCACGTATGTTCACACAGGCAACGTGCTGCATTATCCAGCCTGTAACAAGGGCAGAGACCCTGAGACAAGCCTCTTCAGCAGCCACGTGTGGTACGCATGCTGTGAGCCCAGCAGCGTCGCCGTCACCTCCCCTGCACCTCCTCCCTTACTCCTCGCAGCACCCCCTGAAGGACCCTCGTTGGCAGGCTCAGAGGCCTGAGACGGACATGGTAGAGAGAGGCTCCCACCAGGGCCGGCCCCGCTCCAGGTCTGCACATTCTCCTGCTCAGGGGCTCCAAGCCCTGCCCGCCCTTGGTGGAGGAGGTGTGGCCTCCTCTCAGGGGCTCACTCCTGTCCCTCGGGCTCTCAGGGCTCGGGGCTCTCTGCCCACCCCAGCTGTACTTGAGGGGTATAAAGGTGCGGATGAGCCCCGCAAGCAAAACCAGGAAATGAGCTCTCGGGAAAGGATGGAGGCCATCCCACTTCAGGGTCACCGCGGACAGCAGACAGGCCTGGAGAGGGGTGCCCTCAGTCTCCCTTGTGACGTGCCAGATCCTGGGCGTTCGAAGAGGGCAGCATGGCGGGGAGCGGGGAGGGCCCACCATGTCTCCTGGGGTAGGTGTGACTTCCCTCCAGACCTGCAGGGGATTGATTGTGATTGGCCAGCAGAGGCACCATGACTTTGTCTAGTGTTGGCAGAGCAGAGCTTGGGAGGTGGGACCAGCAGAGACGCTGGGGCAGCCGTGGGTCATGCTGGGGTCCCGTGCAGACTTGGAGTTCTGTGCCTCTGCCGCCCCTGGGCTGGCTGCTCCACCCTGGGGGCTCTGGAATAGCTCCGGCATAGTCACATCTGAGAAAAGCACTTGAATCAGAAGCACAGCAGGGCAGCTGGCAAGGCTCCTTGCGAATCTTTATGTACGTGGCACCAGTCGTGGCCTACACAAGGCCACCTGGCAGGGGCAGAGGGAGCTGAGAGCCAGCCCACCTTCCATCTGTGAGCCGTGCTCTCTGGCCTGGAGCTGCGCTGGCCAGAGGAAGACACACCCTTTCCTGTTCTCACAAAAGTGCCCTATGGACTGAGTAGTCCTGACTCCTTGGAAGGGGTGAGAAGTAGCGAGTCTGCAGAGGCCAGAGGAAGCCAGCAGGCTTGATTCCGTAGTGCCCAGGAGGGCCTGAAGCCAAGATCATGGTCTGGGAGAGGCTTGGGACGACGCTGTGTGCAGAGGCTGGGCAGGGGCACGGCCAGGGCGTTGGTGCATGCCTAGGAGCCCAGCTGAAGGGTGGCTGCAGGAGAGGGCTCGGCGGGGTCAGATTAGAGGGTTTGGGTGTGACTGAGGAAGAAACTAATCGATAACTCTGATCTGTGGTCATGACCCCGACTCACTGTGGAGTCAGGAGGTCGGGGGCTCGAACCACGTGTGTGCGCGCACACACACTATATCTAAGTGGACACCATACATGAAAACCATCCCAGAGGAGTCCTTCAAAATGTAGGGATCTGAAAGATGGTAGGAGCACCCTTGCCCAAGACCCCGCCGCCCTGTGAGAGTGGCCAGGTGGCGATGTTCCGTCACCCTCCATCGCCGTGATGTGGGGAGGGTGAAGGGTGCTGGCGGCTGCGTGGTGCCCACCAGGTCCTGAGCCAAATGTTTTGCACGCATTACATTTTCCCCTCTGCCCCTGCCTCATGGCTACTGTAGTGACAGCAGCATTCATGGAATAGAGGGAAAAAGCGGGGGGAGTCTCCTTTCAAGGCTCAGCACTGCTGGTGGGCCCAGGTGGTGCCGTGGTGGGGGTTGCATAGCAACAGGCAATACGAATCTGGCGATCACATTTCCCTGGTGGTCACTATTATCAGCCCCTGAGCTGTGCAACATCTTTTCCAGCAACTGTGTGGGAGCCGGAGGCAGCTCCTTGGCCCCCTCCTCTCCCCGAGGAAATCTGCAGAGGGCTGGGAGAAGACCTAGGAAGGGAATGGAGGGGCCCTGAGCTGTTGTCGTCCTGGACGGGGCGAGACTGCTGGGCTTGGGTAGTCTCGTTCCCTCTTTTAATGCTGATGTTCTTCGCTGTGGGGACAGAAAGACCTTGTGGGGACAGGGCATGGACTGTCCAGAGACTCAGGAACCTGATCTCCTCTCTCTTTTCCTTCTTATTTCTTTCCACTGGAATGCTTTTGGTTGCAAGTAACAAAAACCAACTGAGAGTGATTTAAGCCATAGGGCTGTTTACACTTTATTGAAAACGAGGTCTGGAAGGAGGAAGTCCTAGGTTTGGTCCAGTGGCTCCATGTGCCATCAAGGACCCATTCTGTTTGGAATGTTCTTTTGGTCTGAATGTTCTTCTTGTTGGCTTTTTGGTTGTGGGCTTGTCACCTCCTGGCCCCAGACTGGGTGCCACAGCTCCAGGCTTCACATCCTCAGTCATCAACAAAGGCCGGAAGCAGGATGTCAGCCACATGCCAAGGAAGCTCCTCCAGTTGCCGTTCCTCTCTATGAAGAGGAACACATCGTTCTCAGAAGCCCTCGCCCCCAGCAGACCTCCTCCACACCTCACCGGCCAGCCCTGGTCACGGGGCTCTGCCAGTGGGAGGGGTGCTGGGACAGAGAGTCTCCCTCCTGGCAGGGTGGATGGGCAGAGGTGGGCGTGCCTGGCTTGTGGCCACCCTGCGGCATCTGCCACCTTCCCCATCAGGCGCTTGTCCCAGTGCCTCCGGGAAATACCCAGAGAGCCAGTGGGGTCAGCTCACTAGCCTGTGACAGCAGCGGCCACGCCGGACAAGGTCAGACACGCCCGGGCAAGGAGAGCTTGAGGACTGGGGTCCTCCCACAGGCTGCAGGAAGGTTCCAGGTGGCCCCTGGGAAGAGGCGAGCACACGTCATCCCCCAGAAGCACTGGGGCGGATTCTGTGTTGACCTTTACTCCTGGGAGCAGGGGATGAGCAGCAGCCAGGCCTCTGGGCTCCCGGGCAGCAGAGGTCTCGATGGCGTTTCAGAGCCGAGGGGTCCGATCCTGCTATCCAGTCTGCTCCAGCCTGAGCTGAGATGGGGCTGGGCACGGCTCTCGCCACATGACTGCAGGGGGCGTTCTTCACAGGCCTGTGTGCGGGACACAGCCTCCACGGCCTTGGGAGGCCCTGACAGCCGAGTGTAGGAAGGAAATAGAGCATGAGTCCCCTGGGGCTGCTCCACGCCACTCAGGAGCCCAGCTGGCAGGTGGCAGAGACAACGGCCGGTGCAAGGGCCGTCCGATGCAGTGCATGGTGTGAGGCTCAGCCTCCCGGGGGACTGGCCTCCTGAGTGACCCACAGGGCTGACTTCGAGGGCCCCGCCCCTTGGCTCGTTTCCAAAATGCCAACTGTGGACAGAGACGGTGGGCCTTGTGGCCACAGGGATTAGGGCAGGAAGGACCCTGGGCTCCTCAAATGTGCCTGCCGCCACCCGCGGCATTGAGCGGGCCTGTGCTGGCCTGTGCTGGCCGGCGCGTACTTGGCCTCTGCCGCTGAAGCCTCCGCCACTGACTCCGGGCTCCATGGGTGGGTCCACCGCGCGGGGCCCTTGCTGCTTTGTGGATTGCTGAGACCACTCCCGCTCATGTCTGGCCCTTGGTTAGCTGTCTCCCCCGTGGCCTCTGACGCAGACTCTGTGCCCACCACCGTGGCAGGGGCCTGCTGCTCGCCCTGCGCTCGCCCTCCCTGGGGTGCGCCGGGACCCTGCTCTCTCTGCCATCCCGGAGCTGGGGCGTCTCAGGGGTCACACTGGGCCCTCTCTGCCACGTTCCTCGGCACCATCTTCCCATGAAGCTGTCTTTTATTTGGTCCACAGTTCTGAATGGCTTCCTCTCTGCATCCAGAATCCCAGCCTTGGAAGCTGGAGAGAGGTTTTTTTTTTTTTTTTTAAGAGGTTTTTGCCTTAGAGCGTGTGCTCTTGCCAGAGAAAGAAACAGAGAAGGTAGGAAGTCACCCCCAGGGGATGGCCATGCTGCAGTTCCTTCTCTATTCGGCTCCCAGCTCTTGGGCACACGTGCACATGCACCCAGCTGTTTCAAGCCACCGGGTCCGGGACTCAAACTGTGGTCGCCCGTGTTGGAGTACAGCAGTGTAATCAGTATGCCATCCACTGACCCATAGAGAGAGCCCTCAACCCACCCCGAACAATTCCCTCTGAGACTTTGGCCCAAAGTGCAGGAAACTGGGTGCCCCTCTGTATCCCGCCTCCCTCGTGTTTCTCTTCTAGCCCCGCAGTCCTCGGGCTGCACAGGGTGGGCTCCGCTCCTCCGTCGCCTGGGGCCTGACCAGAACCTCTGCGTGGTGGAGTTAGCCAGGGATAACTAGTAGATGCTAGGGTAAAGCACACTAATACGTTGACAAATAAAAAGTATCTCTTTGGAGCCAACAAATGGCATGGTGGTTAAGGGTCTGGACACCCAAGCAAAGTTCGAGTCTCTCATCCAGCAGCTTGAAAATCACCCTGGTGCGTGTGCAGTGTGCCCAGAATCCCAGGAGGAGAGTGGAGGAGAAGGGATTGTGGTGTGGCCATCCCCCCTGCGGCTCATTTCTCACTTTCCCTCTGTCTGTCTCTCTCTGACAAGTGCACGTGCCCTATGGCAAAAACCTTTCAAAAAAAAAGAAGAGGAAAGGGATACCACCTTCTTCACTCCCCTTCTCTTGGCTTTTGGGTGTGCCCTGCCTCCAGCTTCTGGCCAGGTTACCTCACATGCAAGCCCTTCAGGGGGAGGCACTGGCTGGCTTAGCCTCCTCGCTGAGTGTGGTCACCTCTGTTGAGCGGCTCTGCAGGGTCACGTGGGTGCAGCTTCGCCATGTCCAGCGAGGCTGTACCCTTGTGGGTCGGGCGAACAGAGGTCGCGGTGGGGGGATTGTTGGCCAGAGATCCCTTTCCTTACAGGGTTCTACTAGCTAGTAGATTCCTTTCTCTTTTTTTAATTGTATTCATTATTATTATTTTAAATTTGGTCAGAGAGAGAGAGAAAGCAAAGCACCGTGTCCCAGGGCTCAGACCACAGCGGGCCATGTGGGAATCCAGCCCTCGAGCACCGCGTCACCTGCCGGCCCCAGAGTTCTTTTCATAAGGCGCTGAGTGAGGGGTGGAGTGAGTCAAGGACAGTCACCACTTACAGGTTTCCAACAAACGCCCTTTTAATCTCCCATCGAGTTTAAGCAGATAGTTCCTGTTTGGGCTGACCCCATAGCCTAGTGCTTAAGGAAACCAGATTCTACATGGCCAACTGGAGTTCGAATCCTGGACCTGGTGGCTGGAAAACACACCCGGCACATGTGTGCGCATGCCCCAAATCCTGAAAGGAGGAAGAGATGGAAGAGAAGCGATTGTGGAGTGACCATATTCCATGGAATATTCCACATTCCCTCTCTCTCTCTCGCTTTCTCTCCCCCACCCCGTCCTGTCTCTGTCTCTCTGGCAAGCACTCGCTGGCAATGAAGAAATAATATTAAGTCTTTCTCTAGTTTCTGAACTCTCAGCTGGTAAGGTCTCTGAGTTGTTTTCAAAGTCCAGGAGGAAATGGTTACTCCTACACGCACGCGCGCACATGCGCACACACGCGCACACACACACACACACACACACACACACACACACACTCCTGGGCGGCGGGGGGTGGACAGTGCAGTGAGTTTATCCCCAAATAAGCTCCGTGCATATGGCCAGGCATCTGCTGCTCCCTTTTATACCGAGATGACTAACAGTCGGGAAGAGGACAGCTTTTCCTCATGGGGCACTGAGGGGTGGACGGCCTCTTCCCCAACACGCCAGCAGACCGTCCTCCCATGTCCTCTCCTGGCTGTAATCTGTGGCTAGATAAGATTATCTCTTGGGGAAGGGAGGCCCAGGCTGTCCCGGTTCCCGAGGGACTGTTTATCAGCTTTCCGGCAGCCAGGTAGTGCGGAGCCAAGGTCTTGCCTATGGGGCCTGCAATCTGAGGGTCTCCTGGCCACATGGGCCAATAAGGACGCCTCTGCAGGATGGCAGAGTCAGAGGGGAGAGAGCAGCCCTGTCCGAGGAAGCCCAGGGACTCTGCCCCGGGACTCCACCCCCTGGATGGCTCAGGTTGCAGCTTCCCGGTTTGCAGGTATGCGTGTGTATTAAGAGGTTTTGTTGCCAAGAAGCACTGTCAACCCCAGGTCTGCACCGTGGTAAGCACGGGAACCCTGCGTGCCCTGGCTTGGGGATACCTGGTGATGAGATCCCTCAGAGGGGAAGGACCCTGCCTTGAAGGCACCTATCACGAGTCAGGGGCTAGGCCAGGCGTTCTGAGCACAGGTGTCAGGAGGGCGCCTCACAGGTGAGAAGCCCCCGTGCCCGCCGCTGTCCCTCACATCTACCTAGCTCGTCCTTCAGCCTTGGTGACGAAAAGCCTTCATACACATCTGCTCAGCATCCCCACCAGGAGGCCCGCGGGCTGCACAGGAGGGTATGCGAAGTGGAAACTAGTGGGAAGAGACTCCGACTGAGACTGCAGTCCTGGGTGGAATGCCACAGCCTTTCCTGAGCACTGACTGTGTATGTGGTCTGGTGCTCGGCAGTCTGGCAATGCACTGTGTATGTGGTCTGGTGCTCGGCAGTCTGGCAATGCACTGTGTATGTGGTCTGGTCCAGCCTTTCCTGAGCACTGACTGTGTATGTGGTCTGGTGCTCGGCAGTCTGGCAATGCACTGTGTATGTGGTCTGGTGCTCGGCAGTCCGGCAATGCAGAGAGCCCCCAGGAACGCAGGAGGCCCAGCTCTTTGGCTGGACAGGGTGCTCGTCACGGGCAAGAAGGAAGCACACCTTCAGGTGCAAATGGATTTATGGAAGAAGTTCTGCAGGGCGGTCGCAGTTCTCAAAGCACTTTCACACAGCGTTGTTGGTTTTTTTTTTAATATTATTTTTTATTTTTTAGAAAGATTTTTGCTATAGGGCATATGTGCTCACCAGAGAGACAGAGACAGAGAGAGGGAAAGTGAGAAGTCACGCCAGGGGGGAATGGCCACACCACAGTCCCTTCTCCATTCTCCTCTTGGGATCTTGGGCACATACACAACATGCTTGGTGTAAGTTTTAAGCTCCTGGTCCAGGACTTAAACTGCAGTCAGCTGCATGGGAGTCCAGCGACATAGCCATTACGCCATCTGCTGGGCCCCACACAGTGTTACGTTATCAGATCCTTGTAATGATCCAAGAAAGATGGTATGACTTAGATTAATTTTACAGATGGACAAACCGAGACTCAGAGAGGCAAAGGGGCAGGTGGAAGATCACAGAGAGCCTTACATTGTATTCAGGGACCAAAGTCTGGCTCCTGGACAGGAGCCTCACCTCTGCCTGGCAACTCATTAGAAATGCAAATCTGAGACCAGTAGGTGATGTGGAGGTTAAGGCATTGAATCCCACATGGCCGACTGCACAGTTCGAGTCCTGGACTCAATGGCTTGGAAAATCATATTGGGTAGGGACCAGTGAGTGGTGTAGTGGTTAAGGCACTGGACTCCCACATGACTGACCGCAGTTCGAGTCCCAGACTCAGTGGCTTAAAACTCATGCCTGCTGCATGTGCATGCATGCTAAAAATTGTGAGAGGAGAACAGAGAAGGAAGAATTGCAGCATGGCCAGCCCCCCCCCCCCCCCCCAGGGGTGGTGGGATTTCTCATTTTCTCTCTCACTGTCTCTGTCTGTCTCTCCAGCGAGTGCACATGCCCTATAGCAAAAATATCTCAAAAAAAAAAAAGAAGAAAGAAAATTGTGCTGGGTCCATGTGTGCACATGCCCCAGGTTCTGAGAGGAGAATAGAGGAGGAACGATTGCAGCTGTGGGGTAGGAAGGGCTGATTTCTCACTCTCCCATTCTCTGTCTCTCTCTGTCTTTCTCTGGTGGACATGCACACCCTATAGCAACAAAAAAAAAAAAAAAAAAAAGAAGGAAAGAAAAAGAAATGCAGATCCCAGGCCCCACGTCAGACTCCTGGGGAATGGCCCACCATCTGTGTCTTAGGGAACCTTCCAGGTGACTGTGGTGTGCAAGCCAGTGACCCTCAACATTAACATGTGTGTCACCTGGGGACCTTGCTACACTAGAGCACTCGGTTCAGGCCTGGAGTGGGGCCCTGGAGTCTGCATGCTGGCCTGCTCCCAGGTAATGCTGTAGTGCTTCGGGCCCCAAACACACCTTGCATGGCAAAGAACCCCAACAGGAATCACTTGGCGGGGAGCTTAGTCAGAATGCAGACTCCAGCAGCAGATGGTGTGGAGGTTAAGGTGGTTGGATCCCACATGGCCAGTTGTGCGGTTCAAGTCCCAAATCCCGTGGCTTGAAAAACACTCTGGGCACCGTGCATGCATGCCCAAAATCTCAAGAGGGGAATGGAGAAGGGATTGCTATGTGGCACACTCCTGCCCCTGCCTGGGGGAGGGGGTGATTTCTTTTCGTTCTCTCTCTCCCTATCTCGGACACGTGCACACACCCTATAACAAATTTTAAGAATAAAATAATAAAAAAATAAAATGCAGACTCCTGGCCGACTCCCAGAGAGTGTGGTTGTACGGGCCTGCAGTGGGGCCTAGACACCTGCACTTTGACACACCCTGCTAGTGACGGACACAGGTGGCCTGGGCTCACACTCCAAAGATCCCTCTCTGGAGCTCAAACTTGCAGACCATTTACCTGACCTCATTTTCGAAGGCCCTCCCCCACCAACCCTTCCTCACTGTCCCTGAACCGCCCCCCGGATTGGTCTCCTGCCAGACAGTGGGTTACGGGGATGTGAGTTGGAGGCCAGCTCTGAGCCAGCAGGGCCCTCAGTTCCTTAAAATAGGTCAGGAGTCTGGCACAGACCAGGCTCAGTGGCTGCAAATAGGAACCATCTGCTGGGCCTGTTCTTCGAGCTTCCCCGCCCCTGCCTGCTTGGCTTAAGGCACACAAGCCCCAGGGGAGGGTGGGCGCTCCTTGGGCAGGGACAGGGGCTGTCCTGCCGTCCCCTGCCCAGGCACTCCCCCTGGGTCTGCCTACAAGGAAGGGGTGTGGCACAGGAGGCCTACAATGCGTAGTGATCTCCAGGTGGCCTTGCTCTGTGACCTTGAATGAGTCACGTCCCCTCTCTGGGCCCGTCTGTAAAAGGCAAGGCTGAATTTTAGAGCCAAGGGTCCTTGTCAGCTCTGGCAGGCTATATGGTTCCATGAAAGCTTTTCTGGGTCTGGATCCCAGAGAGTAACAGTTGGGCCAGAGGAAGGGAGGCATTCCTTTCTCGGCCCCTGCCCAGGATGGATGTAGTGGGATCTGGCCCTGTGGATAGGGGGACGAGGTTTGCCATCCGGGAAACTTTGAGGGGAGAGGCGAGGCTGCTCTTCCTTACCCCCCCAATCTTCCCCTCACTTGCCTGTTTGTAAACACAGATCACTAGGATGCCAAGTGCTGGGGAGCTATAGAACATGCAACGCAGGCCTTGTTCTCAGTAACACCTGGCGTGATTGGGGAGAGCTGCCTGGAGCCCAGGAGTGAAGTCAGATCTGAGTTCAAATCCCAGCTCCTCCTCTTACGCGACCTGGGACAAGCCCAGTCGCCTCTGGAAATGAGGCTGATGATAGCACATATTCCTTGGGATTATGTCAAGGGTTTCAGGCCGAGTGGGTGTAAAACACCCACTTGGCTGTTGCGGGGGTGTGATGAGCCCAGGGCAAGGGGAGCAGAATCCGGGGCGTGGGGGAAGACTCCCAGATCAAGGGTCAACTTGGAGAGCTCTTCTCCAGGGACTGAGGCAGAGGGGACCGCAGCCTCTCCTCCCGTGTCCAGCCCTGCCCTGCAGAGCAGGCAAGGCCACAGGACTCAGGAGAAGCCCGGTCTGGCTGGACTTGCACCCGGAGCTGGGCGGAAGGTGGCATCCACTCAGATGGACCTGGCTCCTCCCCTGTGGACCGCTAAGGAGGCAGGGACCCTCGTCCTCATCCGTCACCGCGTTACTAACAGAAAGCCCTGAGACTGGGCGAATTTAAAAGAATAGTGGTTTATTTTCAAGACTCACGGTTCTGGTAGATGCAGAGTCTAAGGCTGTGGACCTGCAGTGGGGCCAGCAGAAGCACAGAGCAGGGTGGGCGCTGGCAGAGAGGGTGGGGTGGCCGCTGTGACCGTCTCCATCCCCAGGCCTCACGCCTCCCAACACCAAATTCCAGAACATGACGCTGGGGGTGGGGGGGACACCTTCGCCTGCACCGCCATGTCGACCATGCCCATCCCCGCGTGGCTGATGGCCCGGAAACAGGATGGAGCTGGCAGGGGGCAATTCCCATTCCATGTTGAGAGGAAGGCCCAGAAAGGGGACGGAGAGCTGCCTTGAGCCCAGGAGTGAAGCGAGGTGGAGGAGCGACTCCCATCTTGACCTGCTTAGTCCCCGTATGTGCCACGCAGAACTGCTGCAGCAGAGGCCCAGTTTGACTCTTCCTTCTAGGCTGTGACCTTTGGGGGCCAGTCATTCCACCAGGGCTGCCCGGGAGAACGCTCCAGCGGTGGGGATGCCCGTGGGATGCACCGTGCAGGATGGCAGCACTCGCCCCGTGTGAGTCGTCTCAATGAGGAACTGCGTCTGCAGTCCAATGTCCACTCCTCACGTTTCTGTCGCGCAGGACAGTGTGGCCTCAGCCTGCTCCGGGGTGCCAGGCCTAGAGCAGACACTCTCAGACGTCGGTGGCCAAGCTTCGTGCCTTCACGGCAGGCTCCTCGGACAGCTTTGGTGTGCAGCCAGCTTCCGGAATGACCAGGCCAGGGTCCCGAAGAGGCGTCCCTTCGACCTCCTGCTGGCCGTCCGTCGGTCTCGGCGGCCTCTGCCTCTTCTCTTCCTCACCTTATTACCACTGCTGTGTAACTCGAGCCCGGTCACGCATTTCCTGATGTCACATCTGTAACTTGGGCTGGTCATGGCGGGAGGATTTACACCACAGGAACTGGCAAACATACAAACCGGGGCTCCCTTCTCCTTTGGGGAGCTGGCGGTTAAACTTATTTGCGAGCACAGCACACTGCCCTAAACCCAACTGCATGGGCCTTCTCTGAGCATTTCGCACACGCAGAGCGCTGTCTTCGGCACTGGGGAAAGCAGCCGCTGGGGCAGATCAGAAAGGCCCAGCCCCATCCCCAGAGCTGCACGGCTCTCCCCTGGGACTTCCTCCCCAGCCCTGGGATCAGGTGTCGCCACGAGCCCCTCCTCACCTGAGCCTGACATGGGAAAAACGGCCCTGGCATATTTTTGTGTCCCCGTTAAGAACTGAACTTAGTCACCGCCGTCTAGAAAACACACCTCTGCCACAATAAAAATCATCCCTGAGCGCCGAGGACAGGAAGCAATTGCCTCCATGCGGAGCGTGCATGGTGATTATCTCAGAGGAGGGAGAACGCCCGCCTCCACTTCTGGAGTGTCTGCGGCAGCTGCCAAGTGAGTACTTCTTCCTTCCGGGCCCTCCCCCTCTCAGAGGGAGACCAGGACAGCCGGGCCCAGGGAGCAGGCCCACAGCTGTGCACATCTGGAGCCAGAGCCTCTGCTTCCCTCCTCCTGACCTTCAGCCAGCACCCCACCCCCGACAGACCCTGACCTGCCCCTTAAACGCTGGATTCTGTGAGGTCAGGGACTCTCCCTGACAGGAGGCGAAAGGACTAGCGTTTGTGCCAGACTCGTTGCCGAGCACCTTGCATGGGTCACTTCATCGCGTCCAGTGAGCTGAGTGAGATTTTGCGAGTAGGCAAACTGACGCTCAGAGAGGTTGAGTAACTAGTGAAAAGCCACACAGCTAACAGCAGAGCCAAGATAGAAACCTCAGGTAGTTTCTGACGCCCGAAGCCTGCCTACTCCACTGTTCCCTTACACTGGTGCTCTGCATTTACGCAGAGCTGGGAGCGGCAAGAGTGAGGGCAGAGGCTGAAGCTGTGTGTGACAGTGGAGAGGACAGGGGTGAGAGTCAGAAGTTCGTGACTGGAGTCTGGCGCCACCACTGTGATAGCTTATAACGCTGGGCAAAGCTCGTAGGCTCTCTGAGCCTCAAGGTAACGTTGTCAGAGGGACTGAGTGTCCGCCCAGGCCCACTCACGGCCAGCGGGGTGGGGGTGCTGGGCGAGGAGAGGGCTGGTCTGGAGAGGGCTGCAGCTGCATGTGGGCTCTGGAGGGTGGCTCTGCAGGTGCTTTCCTACAGTGAGGGACTCAGAAGGCCCCAGCCTGGGAGCAGCACTGGGTTGGGGGCAGGGTAGGGCTTGGCGTTCTAGCCACCAGGAGCTGAGGAGGAAGAACAGGGCAGAGGGAGCGGTTGGACCCCGAGCTCCTGGGGAAGGTAGTGCCCCATCATGTGGGCAGGGGCAGGGTGGCAGCCTGAAAAACTCAAACTGGAAACCTCAGCAAGGAGGTCATAGCCTGGGCCTGGAGGCGGGACCTTGGTTCTTGCCCTGCCACCTCGAGGCTCCTGGAACCGGGAGCTCTGGACCCGGCATGGGGCGGGTGGGGCTGGCAGGGCTGGAGGAGCTGGGTGATGTGGTGACTGACGGTCTAGTAGCTGGGAGAAACCGCACACACCCGAAGCTTCACGAAGGGGCTGAGCACCGGCATGGATCTGCTCTGTGGGGTGCCCTGCGCAACCCTGGCACTGACCTTGGCATTCACTGACCTTGGGGGAGGAGTTTGTCGAGGACGAAGGTCCCCAGCCAGGGCAGCAGAACCAGGACAGGACTCTGTTGCCACGAAGTATCTTTTATGAAGCAGAGGGTCTCCGCTATCGGGGCTGGAAGGCCTTCTAGTTCCAGCACTGTTCTTGACCACCGGGCATCTTCCTAGCCCCAGAACCCCAGGGATGGGGCACTCGCTGTCCATCCAGGCAGCTTCCTCGTCCACCACCCACAGCCCTAACCACTAGGCAGGTCCTTCCCTGGCCCAGCTGCAGTGGTACAGGCTAGGGTGCCACTGCGTGATGCTGGAGCCATGAGGGAGCGCCCGTGGCTCTGACGGCTGGGGGATTGTGGC
>NW_006159876.1:341718-369141 GCF_000334495.1 Tupaia belangeri chinensis | reverse complement strand
CCTCTGGACCCGGCATGGGGCGGGTGGGGCTGGCAGGGCTGGAGGAGCTGGGTGATGTGGTGACTGACGGTCTAGTAGCTGGGAGAAACCGCACACACCCGAAGCTTCACGAAGGGGCTGAGCACCGGCATGGATCTGCTCTGTGGGGTGCCCTGCGCAACCCTGGCACTGACCTTGGCATTCACTGACCTTGGGGGAGGAGTTTGTCGAGGACGAAGGTCCCCAGCCAGGGCAGCAGAACCAGGACAGGACTCTGTTGCCACGAAGTATCTTTTATGAAGCAGAGGGTCTCCGCTATCGGGGCTGGAAGGCCTTCTAGTTCCAGCACTGTTCTTGACCACCGGGCATCTTCCTAGCCCCAGAACCCCAGGGATGGGGCACTCGCTGTCCATCCAGGCAGCTTCCTCGTCCACCACCCACAGCCCTAACCACTAGGCAGGTCCTTCCCTGGCCCAGCTGCAGTGGTACAGGCTAGGGGGCCACTGCGTGATGCTGGGGCCAGGGGATTGTGGCGACAGGAGCCTGCCGAGTGTCTCTCTCTCTCAGTCAATAAATAAATAAACTTTTTTAAAAATTGCCAGAGGGAATTGTCGCGCTCACTGGAGAGAGACAGGAGGAGCAAGAGGGAAAGTGACCCCCCCCCCAATGGAGAATGGTCACACCACAATCCCTTCTCCTCAGTTCTCCTCTTGGGACTTTGTGTGGGCACACACACATGCACACACACACACACACCTGGCGTGATTTCCAAGCCGCCAAGTCTGGGACTCGAACCGTGGAGTCAGCTATGTGGGACCCTGCTGCCTTCACCTCCACACCACCTGCTGGCCCAAGTTTTTAAAAACTTTTTGAAAAAGAAAAACAAATCTTTCTTTCCTTTCAGGGAGCTCGAATGTGCCCCCAATGTCCTGCTTGCTAGCCCTGGAAGGTTAGAGAGCATGCGTGCCCTGCCCTTGTAGACCAGCGGGCGGCCGGGGGAACCCACCAGGACCTGGGCTGGGCTTTGGGGCAGAGGGCCGGATTCTCGGGTCACCCTTGAGTTCCCGTCAAGGTCCAAGCTGCCATCCAGTTGTTGCCTGGGCATGGCCTCCGCTCTGGGGAGAACAATGGGGAGTCCCCGTCCCCTGCTCACACACCCAACTCTGACCTTGGAATGCAGTCAGACCTTGGGAAGAGAGGGGGAGGGCACGCTTCTGGGGCCTGCTGAAGCCGTCCTTAGCCCGTGGTGTGTGCCGGCCCCGACCCGCCTCCAGGGCCATCCGGCCTTCTGTCCACCACCCTCTGGGACGAGCCCTCGGCACTAGAAGCCAGCCCCTTCCTGCCACCAGCCAGGCCAGGCACCTGCTCACACAGCCTCTGCCCCTGCGTCCTCACCCCACCAAAGGCAACAGATTCAGAGTGGACACTTGTTTTTATAAAGACTTCTTTACTAAATTTTATTTATCATCATTGTTTCCTTTTTAAACTTGGTACAGGGCACGTATGCTCGCCAGAGGGAGAGAGAAAAGGTGAAAGTGAGAGAAAGCAAGCTGCCCTGTCTGGGACTCGAACCCCAGTCAGCCATTTGGGAGTCCAGCACCTTAACTACCATGCCACCTGCTGGCCCCAGACTTTGATTATTTTATTATTATTATTATTACCAACCTGAATATACTCAGAGCTTTAGACCTAGCTCCTAAGGTCTATGGGGGATGCAGGAGTGACGTGGACGATGCCCGGAGGCAGCGTGAGGCAAGCCACTAGTACTGCCACGTGAGACGACAGTCTCCCAAATGTCCGTGCCACCTAAACTAGCAGGAGGCGGGAGTGTCCTAGAGGGAGAGGCAGAAGAGCGATCGCAGCAGATTCAGCGTGGAAACCTCCCACCGAATCCTAGCTCAGACTAAGTAAGGGAGCTGTGAGGACATGGAGCAGGATGGGGGCAGTCCGGCAGCCCTCTGGTTAAGGGAGCCAGGTCCCTCACGGCCACCTGCGCTTCAAGTCCTGCCCCGTGACCCCGTGACAACAGCAAAAACGAGGGGCCGGCAGGTGGTGTGGAGGTTAGGGCACTGGACTCCCACTTGGCTGACTGTGGTTCAAGTCCCGGATCTGATGGCTGGCTTTCTCATTTGCCCTCTCTCCCGCTCTGTCCCTCTCTAGTCAAATTAAATAAATAAAGTTAAATAATTCTTTAAAACAACAACAACAAAACACAGCTGAAGTAGTAAGGCAGCAGGTGTTATGATTTTTGAAGTTCCTCTCCAATACATCACAGCAGAAGGGTGGGGAGCAGCACTGGCCCTCGGGCCAGGCCTTTCCGGGTAGGAGTCAAGTGGGGAGCGGAGCCCTGTCTGCAGACTCCCGCTCAGCGCTCCACCACAAACACGGGCGCGTGGGCTCAGGGGGCAGAGCCACAGCCCAGCGACGTGGGGCCCTTCAGCAGCCAGGGCTGCCTGGCCTCCTGGCTGCAGCTCTGCCGTAGGCCCAGCAGAGAGAACCCCCAGTGGGATCCAGCCCCCACTTAGAGCTGCTGCAGGAGCCCCCCTGCTGAGAGCGAGCCCTGGAGAGCCACTGTCCTTGTCCCTGGGAAGCAGGCCCGCCCGGGGAACTGCTCCTGGAGGACGTGCCTGTGACCCTGCCTGGGGTGTGGTCCCACGTGACGCAGCACCCAGCCCTGATATGCCCACCAGGCTGCAGGGAGCGAGGCTGGGGAGGGAGTGTTCTAGAAGAGGGCAGGTGTGCCCAGCAGGAACCCTAGCCCATTACCGCTTCCCTGTCCCTGTGCCCCAAAGAGCGGGGAGCTGGGCCAGCAGAAGAGGGCAGGTGGTGGAGAGGAAGGGGAGGGTGGAAGAAGGGGTGAGGCTGGGTGGGAACAGACATGGGGACAGTGGCAGGCTGGGCGCTCTGGGGTAAGCGCCGTGTTGTGCAGATGGCTCAGGAGACCCGTTGGGCTGGTGGGCCTGATGCTGGGCACTTCCCGGCAGCCTGGCACTGGCTCCTCCCAGGCCCTCGGAAGTGGTGCGAATAATTAGCTGCCCGTGTAGAGGAGCAGGGGGAGGTGGCACAGAGAGGGCGAGTGGCTTGCCTGAGCACGCGGCGAGACTGCAGCAGAGCTGCGACTTGAGGTCAGGTCTACATGGCTCCTCCCGGATCCGTATTACCCTCCCGGTCCCAGGGCACAGGACGCGCTGCAGAGCAATGTCTGCTGGCAAGAGCACAGCACCGGGGCCTTGGTCGTTAGGTTGGCCCTACAGGCCATCCTGGGGCCCAGCCATGGCCGTGCGGGCTGGAGAGACCTCAGGGTCCTGCCCGCCCCCAGGAGCTTTCTCCATGCAGCCACGGGCTGTGAGGTGGCTCCCTGAGCCCTGGGTTCTGGTGGAGACAGAGCCGTATCCAACAGTCCCCCATGAGGCTGGGGTCCTTCAGGGAACACCTGCTGCCTGTCTGAGGCATCCAGCAGGGTCCCCAGGTCTCCAGGCCCCATCTGGCGGCCCAGGAAGAGCACGGTCTAGTCTTCAGTCTCGCCCGGAAGGCCTCGGTGTCACCTGCTGCGCCGCAGAGCGGAGACCTGATCCGAGAAGGAAAGGCCTGGAGCACAGTCTAGACCAGGAGGAGGGAGAGGTGCGGGCTGGCGTCCTGGGCGGTCAGAGCGAGGCTGGCCTGGAAAGCTGAGGTCAGGCTGCGTGGGGGGCAGAGAAGCAGGCCCGGACATGAGCAGCGGGGACCAGGAGACTGGAAGGGACAAGCGTGACGCCTCTCCTCTCCGCTGTGGGAACCGTGGGATCTCGAATGTTCTACCTAGGAGCCGTAGAGTGGTTCCCAGCATTCCCACTTCTGACTGGACCTGTGCCAGGCCCTCAAACCACCCACGCGAACATGCTCGGATATAGTTAGTATGTCTTTGATATTTCTTTGAACTGATTTGCTTTTCTAAACTGAGCTTTGTTAACGAGAGCATCTGAGTTCGTGAATTCCACGGATCCGGCTGCAAGTCCTACCTTCTCTCCTGCCCATCCACACGAACATGCGGAGACTAAAATGGAAACGTCTCTGTCCCACATAAAGGAACCTTGGGCAACCACACAGGACTCTCCTTTGGGATCTCTGGGTCTCCTGGTAGGAGCAGGCGCCCCAGATGGGAAGGGGTTGCTCCATGGAGCCATCAGCAGCGACCCACCGGGCTCCACTCCAGCTCTGCAGCGTCTCCCATGTCCTTGGCAGAACTCAGAGGGGAGGCAGTGGGGCAGGCGGGGTGGGGGCCCTGCTGGGACAGGGTGGCCTCTGAGACAGGAGGCCAGGGAGGGCCCAGGTCGGGCCTGGAGAACAGAGGAAGAGGTTTTGCCTGAAGGTGGTCTTCCCTGGGTTCTGAAAGAGGCCTTATTTAAATTGAATGGCAATTCAGGGGTTCAGTCCAATTCCCAGAGCTGCTTTGAGTCCGGGTGGCGTTGCCTCTTGTTCTTCCTCCCCTGGGGTTGAACGGGGGCCTCAGGCAGCAGGAGACTGGGCAGAAAGGGAAGGCAGAGGGGCCAGGCACTTCCAGGTCCCTGCTGTGTGCTGCCCTGTGGGGACAGATGGCAGAACCAGGCAGGACCAGCCACCTGGCTGGCTCTGACGCCCCCTGTAGGGCTTCCCCGGAGGAGATGCCATCCTGCGGTGAAGCCGGGCTCGTGGCAGCGCCCCCAGCGTCCTCTGCCCACTGGACCCCCATGCCCAGCCGGGCAGCTGCAGCAGGGGCTGGTGAAACGTCTCGCTGAGCGGTGAGAGTCTGTGTTGGTGGTGGGCAGGGAGCAGGCGGGGGCCCCCACTCTCTCTAGACAGGAGCTGTTAAACCTCACTGCGTTTCACTCCCCTGCCCCCCAGGATAGGCAAGGAAACTGGTTTAAAATGCTGATTTCTGAGCCTCATCCCCGTAATACTGGATTCGGTAGGTCTGGACTGAGACCCAGGAATCTGCATCTCTAATAAATGCCACAGGAGACTGAGAAACGCCCTCCAGCCCAGACGTTTTCCATATCGGTGGTCCGTGGGCCACTTACTGAGAAATCTAGCTGCGAAGGGCGGTCTGACACGAAGGTCTCAGACGTCCAGACAGGAGGCCCGCACTCGTGGCCTGCTCGGCTGTGTGGCCTTGGACGAAGCACTGAGCCTCTCTGTGCCTGATGACTGTGGCCAGGGTGGTGAGACCAGCCCCTTCCACATCTGGTTTCCACAACCTTGGCTTCCACCAGCAGCAGATGCAGCCAGGCTGTGCCAATCTGCAGAAGGGGGGAGGCGGCTCCCTAAAACGGAGGGCCGGCCAGGTGGCGGGGGAGTTAAGGGAGCACTGTGCATGGCCAGCCGTGCAGTTCGAATCCCAGACCAAGTAGCTTGGAAAAAACATGCTGGACACGTGTGCATGCATGCCCAAAAGAAGGAAAGAAGGGATTGTGGCATGCCAGGCCTCCTATGGGGCGATCTCTCTCACGCGTGTGCGCGCAAGTGCACTCCTCAAAGTCTTTAGCAAAACTAAGAAATGAAAGGTAATGGGGCCAGCAGGGCATGGCGATCAGAGGTGCTGGATTCCCACATGCTTGGCTGTGATTCAAGTCCTGGACCTGGTGGCTGACTTTCTCCCGTTCCTTTCCTTTTCTTTCCTTTCCTTTCCTTTTCTTTTCTTTTTTTTTAAATAATTATTTAATTTATTTATTCATTCATTTATTTTAATTTGACCAGAAAGAGACACCCTGGGGGCAGGGGAAGTGAGAAAGCAAGCCACCAGGTCCAGGACTCGAACCATGGTCAGCCATGTGGAAGTGTCCAGCACTTTAACCACGACACCACCTGCCGGTCCCTTTCCCTTTCTTTCTCTCTCTATGGTGAAATTAAACAATAATAATAACAAATGGAATTAAATAAATAACTCTTAATGAAACTAAAAAAAGAAAAATAACGAAGGGGAGCTGCCACAGGGTTCACCCCGTATTTGCTGTCTCACTTACTCCTGGCCAGTGACGCGAGGTGACCTGCAGTACCCGGGAGGGTACACCGAAGTCGCAGGCAGATCCCCGCTGTTCCACACCAGGCATCGGAGCGGTCCAGACTTGGTCCCAGCGGGGTCCTGGAACAGCGCCCTCGGATACTGAGGGCCGGCTGTACACAGCGCTCAGAGGCTTCCCAGGGGGCCATGGCTCAGGCACTGGAGAGAGTCGGGCCTCAGCGGACCATGTGGGTGGCTGGCTGCTTCCCTGGCACAGAGGGGCCGGCGTGTCCCGGGTCTGTGGCAGCCAGCCTGTCCGCCTGCACCCGGTGCTGGACTGTGGATGTCGGCACTTGGCGGTGTGCCTGTCGTCCGCACTGTCACATGGGCCATGTCCCGGTGGTGACAGGACCCTGCAGCCTTCCCGGAAGGTAGAAGGTGGGAGTGGCGCATGTACAGAGTCTCCTCCCCTGCCTGCGGGAGCCCGCTGTCTCCTCCCCTGCCTGCGGGAGCCCGCTGTCTCCTCCCCGGCAGCAGCTTTGGCCTCCTCACGGAGGACGGAGGACGTTGTTCGAGGTTCCTCCCACCGTGCTCCGTGGGGACAGGCGGCTCTGTACACTCCTTAACAGACCCTCCTTCCTCTCCCTCAAAGAAAGTACTGCTACTAGTAATAAAAGAATGGGATCTGGGCTGGCCCCATGGCACTGTGGTTGGGCACTGCCCCGAGGAAGCCAGATCCCTCATGGCGGTCGAGGGTTCGAGTCCCAGCCCAGGGCTTGAGGAATGTGCAGGGCACCGGTGCCAAGCTTCCCAGAGGGATGGAGAATTGGAGGAGAAAGGATTGCTGTGTGACCAGGCCTCTCTGGAGGAGGGGGGCTCACTTTCTCTCTCTCACACACACACACCCTCTGGCATTAAAACAGGAGAGGGGCTGGCAAGTGGCATAGTGGTTGGGTGCTGGACTCCCACATGAGTGACAGCTGTTCGAGTCCCAGACCTGGTGGCTTGCTTTCTCACCTTTTCTCTCTCTCTAGTCAAATTAAAAATAAGTAAATAATACTAACAAATAAAATTAAATCATTTTTATTTTAAAAAAAGGGGAGGACAGCTGGTGGTATGGGGGTTAAGGCGGCTGGATCCCACATGGCCGACTGTGTGGTTCA
This sequence comes from Tupaia belangeri chinensis, assembly GCF_000334495.1. Lineage (NCBI taxonomy): Eukaryota > Metazoa > Chordata > Mammalia > Scandentia > Tupaiidae > Tupaia > Tupaia belangeri. The sequence goes on along the minus strand of NW_006159876.1, from coordinate 362,043 downwards.
AGTCCTGGACCTGGTGGCTTGAGAACGCTCTGGGCGTGTGTGCCCCGAATCTCGAGAGGAGAGGAGAGGAGAGGTGGGATTACAGTGTGGCCATCCCCTGGGGGGTTGCCCTCTCACTTTCCCTCTCTCTCTCTCTTTATCTCTCTCTCTCCTGTGAGTTCGGGTGCCCTCTAGAAAATTTCAAAGGAAAAGAAAACAAATAAAAAGAGCCCAGGGCTGGGCGGATAGTGGCCTGCATCCTCAGAGACTCCTTCCGTGTGCCCCTTCCCGAGGGCGGGCACCAGGGCTTGCACCTCCTGCCTTCGGGGAGTCTCTTCTCCCACGCCCAGGCCCCGGTGAGGCGGTGCCCCCTTGACTCGTGCTCTCCTGCCCCACAGATGTCCTGGCGACCGCAGTACCGCAGCTCCAAGTTCCGGAATGTCTACGGGAAGGTGGCCAACCGGGAGCACTGCTTCGACGGGATCCCCATCACCAAGAATGTGCACGATAACCACTTCTGTGCCGTCAACGCCCGCTTCCTGGCCATCGTCACCGAGAGCGCGGGGGGCGGCTCCTTCCTGGTCATCCCCCTGGAGCAGGTAGGTGGCCTGTAACCCCGGTCCCGGTCAGCTCAGGGGCAGAGAGGGGCCCTCCCAGCCCACAGCAGGCCGCCGGCCTGTGTTCCTGCTGGGCTTCCCTCGCCACTGTCCACTCCCTGTCCGAGGCCCCGTGCCCTCGCCTGCCCTGGCGTTTTCCTGTGATGCGGCAGGATGTGCGAGGCCCGGGTCCAGGAGAGCTGAGAGTGTTCTGGAGCTCGCCCGTGCTGTGCACGTGGATGGCATGTCCCTCACTGTACACGGGGTCCTTTCCCCAAGGGATTGGAGCGCACCGGCCTCCAGACAGTGACCGCCACACTCACCCAGCTCCAAGCCTGCGCCCTGGGTGAGCTTCTGGTTGGAGCTGGAGGAGGTGAAGACTGAGCCATGGGTACAAGGAGCACCTGCAGACATGGCGCACTCGCTGCTCTCCCCCGAGGCCGGCACTCAGGTCCCTTCCCCTGCCCCCACCTCCCATGCAAGGACTTCCCTTATGTAGCTGTCCTGTGAACACAGCAGATTAATTCTGCAGAGCCTAGGTCATGAAATTTTTACGCTGTGGCTGTTCGGGCAGTGCCCCGGAGGCCCGTGGGAGGTCACGCGCCCAGGGAAAGTGCTGGCTGTCAGTCCTGCTTGTTTATGGCTGAGTTCTCCCTCTGCCCTGACTCATCCCAGCCCCACCCTCCTCATGCTCGTGCTCGGGGGAGGAGCAGGTCCCTGTGGAAGGAAGCCCTGGTTCTCTGCATTCGCCACCAGCTGGTGCTGGAGGATGGCGTTTTCCAGCCTCTCCTACCCACTGCGGGAGAAGCAGACCTGGAAAGGCTTAGCCAGATCCTCCCTTGCACTGACAGGGGTAGCTGCAGTGACACGGAGGACAGAGGCGATGCACAGAGGTCTGAGGAGCGGTGGACTTGGGGCCTAGCTCTGGGTTCTGCCCCTTGCCAGGAGTGGGCCCCCAGGCACGCCACCTGAGCTCTCCTCCCTTCATTTCCTGAAATGAAGAAGTGGGCTCAGCCTCTTCCTCTGCCTGCTTCCACCACGTTGGCATCAAGCGGGCCATGGACACGAGGCTGCTGTGAGCCGCACAGCACGTTCAAGGTGCCCGTCTCCTTCTGGGGAAAGTTGTCAGCTCTGCGCATCGAGCATCTTCCGCAGGTGCTCCAGTGCATGGGCCCACTGCAGCCTGAGCACACTCAGAAAGAGTCTGAGATGCAGCTCGCCCCCTCCGGAGCCAGATGGCCTCCCTTCGCTCTCTGCCTGGGGGATGAGCTCAGCCCCGCATGTCCGCAGGCCGCCAGGCTCCTGCAATGTGGAGGCTGCTTCTTCCTGGGGCTTGAGGCCCTTACAGACCTGCCACATCTCATCACGTCCTGCGAGGGCGACAGTCAGCGCCTCGCACCACAGCAGACGTGATGCCGGGCGGATTAAAGATCTAAATATTGGAAACAAAGAGGAAGAAGAAGAAAAGTTGCAAGTGTACTAGAGGAAAATGGAGAGCACTTTAAAATCATGCAGGTAGGAAAGGCTTCCTAAGCAAGACAAGAATCCCCCCAATCTCGAGGGAGATGATTTAATAGAATATATATATTTTTAAAGATAAAGTTTCTGTGCTACAATGAGACACTTAAACAAAATGAGAAGGATTGAGCCACATACCTGGAGACACTGTTTGCCATACCTAGCAGACTAAGGACTTGTGGCCAGAATATATAAAGTTGGAGAAAAATCAATAAGAAAAAGAACCCAGAAGAAAAATGAATAAACTGCCCATTGCCACAAGCAATTCATGGGAGACAAAGGAGAGCTTTGAACCTACTCACTGGGGGAGGTTTTTGAAAGTAGTAATCTTCAGTATTGGCAGAGGTGTGAGAGAGCAGGTGGCAGATACACTAGGAGAGAGGCGAGGCAGTTGGGCAGTACCCCTTAATATTTAAAGATGCAGGGCTGAACAGGGACACCATGGTAGAAGCAGTGCTCTGTGAGGCTGGCCCCCATGCAAACGTCCCAGGTTCGTGTCCAGAGGCTCTGAGTACGCCTGGCACCTGTGTGCCCAGGATCTGGGGCTGGCTGAGGCTGGGATGGATCATGGCATCAAGACCCGGCTGGAGGTGCTGTTTCTCACCTCTCTCATGTGTGTGCTGATGGGAGGATTTGAACTATATAAAATAGTTAATATTATTATATATATTATTGTTAATATATTATTTATTATATATTAGTTAATATATAATACAGTTTATATACGTATACATATATGTGTGTCTGTATGTGTGTGTATACACACTTTTTTGGAGAGGTTTTTTGCTATAGGGCGCGTGTGCTCGCCAGACAGACAGAGAGATAAAGTTTGCAGAATGTTTTTAGTGCTGTGTTTTTTTTGTTTTGTTTTTGTTTTTTGTTTTTTAAAAACAACAACAAAACACTTAAAAAATAATTTTAACAGAAATAAAATTTCTCTGCCGAATTGCTTACAAGTGTCTAAACTCTTCCTCTCAATTTCTGCAGTGGTATCAGGAATTACTGTTAGTAATACTGGTCTAGAATATGAATGGATTTTGTAAACACTTCTTGGACAGCATGAAAAAAAGTATTCTTTACCGAGTAGAAGTCTCTGTGTATGGAAATGTGTTTTCCTTTTAAAATATTTATTGATTTATTCATTTTTGCCATAGGGCTCCTGCACTTGACAGCTAGAGACAGAGAGAAGGAGAGTGAGAGATCACCTCCCCTCCCCGGGGGGTAGCCACGTTGCAGTCCCTTTTCTTCCATTCTCCTCCTGGGGTTTCTGGCATGCATACACACACCACACACACACACACACACACACACACACACACACACACACCTGGTATGATCTTCAAGCCACCGAGTCCAGGACTTGAACCATGCAGTTGGCCATGTGGGAATCCAGCACCTTAACCACCACACCACTTACTGGCCCCAGAAACATGTGACATATATGTATTTACACACGTATATCCGAGTGACACAGTTTTCGACTTCATTTGTTCCCGCTCTGTGAGATACCTTTGGTTTAACCTGAATCCCAGACTGAAAGCGATGGCTCACGCTACCAGCCGGTGTCTTCGATCTCTCATTTCAGTTTTCACTGTAAATAAGCACTCTGCAGCTTGTGCATGTTTGTAGTAGTGAAAAACTGGAAATAGCCTGCAGGGAGGAGCCGATAAACAGATCAGGGGCCGGCTGCACGGGGAGGCCATTCACTGACGCTGACGGTGTAAAGCAGTTGCCCAGACGTGAGGGCTCAGGCTGACTTGACGTTCTCCTTCTTTTAGTTTATTTATGCATTTCTTCTGAGAGAGAGAGATGCAGAGAGAGACATGGCACCCCAGCACCTCCGTCCACCCCCAGCCTTGGCCAGCCTAGATCCGGGCACTTGTGATGCCCCACGTGTACAGAGAGGACTTCCTGGGTGGCCTCGGCATCACGGAGCACTGTGTTCTCACTGCGCCACTGTGATTGACCACTTTACACTTTTGAAGTTATCGAGGAGTGGGGCCAGCAAGTGGCATGGTGGTTAAGGTGCTGGACTCCCACGTGACTGACCACAACTTGGGGCCTAGACCCAGCAGTTTGAAAATCACACCAGGCACATGTATGTGGCTGCCCAAAATCCTGAGAGGGGGATGGAGGAGAAGGGATTGCAGTGTGGCCATCCCCCCAGGGGAAGATTTATCACTTGCTGTCACTCTCTCTCTGTCTCTCCAGCAAGTACATGTGCCATATAGCAAAATCTCTCGAAAAAATTATTCAGGATAAAGAACTCATGTTTATATGAGTTGTAGCTATCAATATCCAGCAGATTCAAAATCAAAATGAAAGAATTTTTAAGTGGGTACTTATTAGCTCACTTAACAATAATAAGCACATTTCATGTTTTTCTAAACAAAACAAACAAAAAAACAAAAAAAAACTTTTATGAAAAATAACTGTATTTTCCAAAACAATGAAAATGAATGAGAAGAATGACATTCTTTTACTCTTTTGGAGAGGTTTATTTATTTATTTATTTATTTTCACTATAGGGCGCGTGTGCTCACCAGACAGACAGAGAGAGACATAGAGACAGAAAGGGAGAAATCACCCCCCAGGGGGGATGGTCACGCTGCAATCCCTTCTCCTCCATTCTCCTCTCGAGATCTTGGGCACGCACGCACATGCGCCCGGCGTGAGTTTTAAGCCACCGGGTCCGGGACGTGAACCGCGGTCGACTACGTGGGAGTCCAGCGACATAGCCATTACGCTAACTGCTGGTTCCCGACATTCTTTTACTCTTGTGCACATCTCTTTTCTATTAGTCTGGCTTAGGAGACAATGGCTGGATTTGCATATCACACATCACACAGCCTCAGGAACACTGCACCGTGTACTCATGAGAAAATGAGAGAGGGGGCCGGCAGGCAGTGTGGAGATTAAGGTGGCTGGGTCCCACATGTCTGACTACATGGTTCGAGTCCCAGACTTGTGGCTTGAAAATCATCCCAAGCATGTGTGTGCGCATGCCCAAAATCCCAACAGGAAGAGATTGTTACATGGCCATTCCCTGTGAGGGATGCTTTCTCACTTCCTCCCTCTCTATCTGTATATCTCTGTCCCTGTTTCTCTCTCTCTGGCGAGTACCTGTGCTCTATAGCAGGTTTCCCAAACCCGGGGCCATGTTCCTGTCAGTGGCCTCTCAGGAGCCAGGCTGCACCACGGGAGGTGAGGGCAGGTGAGCAAGTGAGGCTTCATCTGTAGGTGCAGCTGCTCCCCATTGCTCACGTCACCGCTTAAGCTCCACCTCCTGTCGGTGGCATCAGATGCTCATAGGCGTGGACTATTGTTGTGTGATTAGTTCATTATATATATATATATTTTTTGGAGAGGTTTTCACTATAGGGCGTGTGCGCTTGCCAGACAGACAGAGAGAGACAGAGACAGAAAGCGAGAAATCACCCCCAGGGGGGATGGCCACGCCACAATCCCTTCTCCTCCATTCTCCTCTCGGGATCTTGGGCACGCACACACATGCGCCCGGCGTGAGTTTTAAGCCACCAGGTCCAGGACACGAACTGCGGTTGACTACATGGGAGTCCAGCGACATAGCCATTATGCTAACTGCTGGTCGCTACTTCATTATATGTTATAATGGAATAATAACAGAAATACCGTGCACAGAAAATGTAATGCACTTGAATTGCCCCAGTCATTCCTCCCATACCCAAACCCGGTCCATGGAAAAATTGCTATGAAACCAGTCTCTGATGCTAAAAGGCTGGGAACCACTGCCTCATAAAAAGTTTAAAAAAAAAAAAAAAGTGAGAGATGACAAGTAATGTCTTAGTATTATTATGAAAATAGTTGAAACCTGCCAGAGACTTCCTAAAAAGGCGTTAGGGATCTCAAGGGGTCCCCAGACCACAATGAAAACCACCAATGCAGAAAATATTTGAGAGAAAAGTATTTATGACATACAGTTAATGGGGGGGTGATACTGTATATAATTAATCACATTAAAAATGCCTATCAGGTGGCAGGGTGGTTAGGGAGCTGGCTCTCCACAGGCTTGAAAATGACCCTGGGCACACGCGCATGTGTGCCCAGCATCCTGAGGGGAATGGAGGAGGCTGTGGCATGGCCGTCCAGACGTGATTTTTCACTTTCCCTCTGTCTGTCTCTCCGTCTTTCTCTGGTGGGCACATGTGCCCTGTGGAAGAAGAACAAGTCTGTCTAACCATCTGTCTAGAAGCTAGAAGAGACGGGAAGGATGCCTACCCATGTCTCCAGGTTCTGGGATCATGAGTGCTCTTTCACTTTCATTCTCTCCCTAGGTATGTTTTCTACATTTTTACAATGCACATTTAAATCCTGTACTTTAGGTCGGTGTGAAGAGGGCGCTCCCACGGTTTCAGAGACCCTCCAGGCAGGAAGAGACACCACCCAGAGTGTTCCTCGGGGCACCCAGAGGGACCCCAGCAGCCCTCCCAGGGTCCACTATGCATGTTGCAAACGCTCCTCCCAGAGTGACTTCTGAATATGAGGTCACTGAGGAAAACTGAGATAAGCAGGCCAGCCCATGGCTTGGTCTGAGTGGCTGACTCTCACATGGCCAACCATGTGGTTCAAATCCTGAACCCAGTAGTTTGAGAAACATGCCAGGTGTGTGTGTGTGTGTGTGTGTGTGTGTGTGCCCAAAATCCCAAAAGGAGACGGGATTGTGGTGTGGCCATGCCCCTGGGAGGTGATTTCTCACTTTCCACCTTTTTCTGTCTCTGTCTTGGGGAGTGCATATGCCCTCTAGCCAAAAAAAAAAAAAAAAGGCAAATTTAAATTTAAGCATTAAAGCTGTGACCTCAGGATGGCACTTTGTCCGTGCACTAGGTGGCTCCAGATTACTGTCCTGGTGACTGGCCACCCAGGGAAGTCCGCTCTGGTAGTGTTACCTGCATTTCCCCCTCTGCCGTCAGGGCTCTTCTCCTTCCTCGTTTGCTTCTCTGAGTTAGAGCCAGAGAGACGAGACTTGTCTGGGACCCTCCGTCCCTACCCTGAGGCCAGGCTTCCAGTTTCTCCCCCTTGGGTCTGCTTCCCTCCAGGTCAGCTTGCTTGAGCTTCGACATGTGCACTGTGCCTTGGTGAGTTCTAGCCAAGCCTGCCTTCACGGAGCTCTCAGTGGGGAGCAAGCCTCAGCTGGAAAAGAGCCGGCTCCACCCTGTGCCTGCACTGGGGGAAACAGACTGAGCTCAGGGCAGGCGGGGGCTGCCAGGGAAACCAGCTCCAATGATTTCCTCCCGCCACTCACGGTGCCGGGGAACAGATGAGTCCCGTGGCCGGCGGGTGTCGCCGGAGTGGGTAGCCGCCCGGACTGCTCTTGTGCGGCCGCTCTGTGAAGGCCCAGCCTGTTCTTCCCTAGTTAACATTCAGCCCCAGCGCCTCTCCAAGTGTGATGCTAAGCTGCAGATGGGGGAAGCAATCAGCACCCTGATTGCCGGGCACAGCTGGAGCGGCCTTATGAATATTCCAGAACACGGGCACTGAGCCCACTCCTGATTACCCGCTGGGGCCGCCCCAGGTGTACCGCCCCTTCTCCTGCCCGGGAGCTGGCCACCAGGGGACCAGGCTGCACCTTCGCCTTCCTGGTGCTTCACCTGCACCTGGCAGGAAGGAAGGAGACCCGGCCTGGCCGCCAGGAATCGGGGTCCCCTGTAACCCAGCCGTGCTCCACCCGGCTGCACACACTCAGTCGCCCGAGCTGAACTTTGAGGTTCCCGGGTGCCCGCTCCGTTAGGGACCACACCTTCAGCCCCTTGGTTCACGTAGTTACTCTCTCTGGCTCACAGAGGAAGAGGCAGGCTCAGAGAAGTCAAGCCACTTCTCCAGGATTGCCAGCACAAGTCGCAGAGAGAAAGTCAGTGCGGGGCCTCGCAGCCATGAGCCTGCCTGCCCAGGAGGGCTGTGTTGTCACTTCTGCCTCACGAATGTCCCCGCGGGTCTCTGTGTCTCCTTAGACGCTCTCTCACCGGGGACTTCCCTGGGCTCCTCGGACTTGCCAGGCCTCCCCTCCATCTCTTCTGAAACCACGCGCGGGTGGTTCCTGGGCTCCATGCAGGCAGGCGCTGACTTGCCCTCGGAGGGGTGAAGTGAAGACTGGGTCGGCAGGGAGCCCCAGCGGAGGGGCTGGGAGAGGCAGCTGTCCTGGGCAGGACTGGACCACTGGCACCTGCCAGGCCCCGGGTACTCGGGTAACACAGGCCTGGTCTCTGGGACCCCTTCGGGGATGGCTTCTCATGGAGGGGCTGGGAAGGTGGGATGTCCTGAGAGGCCAGGCCCAGGTCCTGCGGGGGAAACCAGCCCCACTCTGAGACACCGGAGCTCTGAGTCCGTGCATCTTCCGGGCCCCTGCTACAGGTCAGCCTGCTACAAGTGGGGCGCTACTGCATTCTCCAGAGTGCGGCCCGGGGGCTTTGTGCTTGGACTCAGCCGCACGCATTGAGGGTCACTAGCAGATCTGCTATAAAGCAGCTGGCCAGTCCTGGGCTCAGTCCCTAGGTGCAGGTCATCCCTCAGCTCCCCCACCCCGGCCAGTCTCAGCCCCATCTTGGAACATCCCCCCAGCAGGTGGCGTAATGGTTACGTCGCTGGACTCCCACGTGGTTGACCACGGTTTGCATACTGAACCCAGTGGCTTAAAACACACTAGGTACATGTGCGCTTGTCCCCGATATCCCAAGAGAATGGAGGAGCTGGGATTGTGGCATGGCCATCCCCCCGGGGGATGATTTCTTGTTCTCTGTCTCTCTGATGCACACACATGCCCAATAGCAAACAATCTCTCTAAAATAAAGAAGAACGTGCCACCTGGTCTTCAGCACTGGGCAGTGCGCTGTTCCCCCACCCCAGTCAGCACGGCCTCCGTGGCTCCTTCCCCCGTCTCTGGTCTGTGAGCCGGACTGGGCAGTGGCACTGGTTCTGTCCAGCCCCATCCTGCAGAGTGGGTGGCAGAGCTGCCCTGAGGCCCCTGGAATCAGAGCCACACCCACGCAGTGTCAGCGGAGAACTGCTCCCTGGAGGGGAGGAGCGGGGATGACTGGGACGGACGGGGACAGACGGGGACTCAGAGCTCCACTCTGGAGCATGCAGACCCCGCTCGGCTCTCAGCCTTGTCACCAGGTGCTGTGTGGCTCGGTGAGTCACTTGCCCTTCCTGTGCCCCTGCTTCCCCTTCTACAGATGGGGTGGGACCACAGGAGCTCACATTCCAACCCATTTTATTCTGATAGTCCTCGCTGTGTGGGGGACGAGGCTGTGTGGGGTTGGCTGCCCTTGGAGCTCTGGGAGTGGGAACAGGGGTGGCTCACAGTCCGGTCTCAGCTGGGGACTGAGTCCTGCCCCCCCCATCCCCCCAGCAGGGGGTCTCTCTGTGCTGGCCCTGACAGCCCCTCCCCTCCAGGCCTGGAGAAGGAAGGGGTGCCTGTAGGGCTGCTCAGACCGAAGAGGGCAGCCTCCCCCTTAAAGCCCTTAGGACAGTGTAGCCAGACCCAGCTGACCTCAGCCGGAGGAAAACCTCAGGCTGGAGGACCAGTGCGTTCAAGGCTTAGTATTACACTGCCGGGGTGGGGAGCCACCAGGTGGCCTGGATCCCACATGACCGACTGCACCACTCGAGTTCCAGGCAGGCAACTTGGAAATCACATGTGCTTGTGTGAGAGGAGAGCGGAGAAGGGATTGGGGTTTGGCCATCCCCCCGCCCCCCGCCCCCGGGAAGTGATTTCTCACTTTCCTTCTCTCTGTCTCTCTCTGTCCTTCTCTCTGGCTAGCCCATGCACCATTTAGCAAAAGTTCCAAAAGTAATCATCCTCATTAGGAATGAGGGGAAGGACTCGGGGGTCTGAGGGCCGTGGTAAACACAGCCGTCCTTGGCCACCCGAAGCCCCTTCTTGTCCCCCAGGTCTGTGACCCCCACCATCACAGTCAGCACCGAGCTCCTCACACTTGGCTGCTCCCTAAGAAGCCAGATCCGAACTGCAACCTCGCCACTGCTCCCCCTGCAGCGAGGCCTCCCCTCTCTGGGGACTTTGGGAGTCTTTTCCAAATCCACTTTTCAGATCTTTCCTCAGCCGTTCTTTGTTCCTGGCTCTGCCTGGCTCTGCCTTCCACTCGGTGCAATTTGCATCTCAAAGCCCTGACAGCCGAGTGTACTGTAAGTGACTTGGGGTGCTCAGAAGAGGGAGCAGTCACCAGTTATTCCATTTGTCTGCGCCCCCGGATTGACAGCCTGGCTTGGTGTTTTTCCCTTTTTTGGAAGAATGGCTGCTTATTTTTGAGAACAGTGAAGATGAGCCTTTCAGCAGAAATGGAAGTCTTGTTCTTTGTTTTATTTCAAGGTTGTAAAATGGGTTTTCTCTGGATTTGGGGACTGGGGGCCGAGGTGCACCCAGCCTGGCTGGTGGGTATCGTGGGAGGTGGAAGAATCCATCCCCCTGCCTTAGGCCGGGCCTCAGGGGAGCGTCTCCCCGGTTCCTCTCCTCCCCTGCTGAGCCTGAGAGGCTGGGAGAAGCACCTGGGTCACTAAGACTCAGCAAGCTTGGGCCATGGCCCTAACAGCCCAGAGACGCTGGCCTGGACCCTGAGTCGGCTTGCTAATCTGCTTTGACTGCTCCCCATTGTCCCCCCATACCTTTGGAAGTCTTCGTTTCACCCCTGGTTGTGGAACATAGGCATGTCACCCCTGTGTGCCTCAGTTTCCCCCACGTGACAAAGGCGGTGCTCTTGTTTCCGGCGGTACTGAACCAGGCACGTAGCACGCCCCCCGGCCCACGGTGTGCTCAGTGAGCAGCAGCTGTGGTGACCCCAGGGACCTTCTCCCACCCCCACCGTCCCTGGGCCACTCAGACTCAGCAAGAGTCCCTGAGCTTTGGGGTGTCAGAGCCTGCAGCCTTGACTTCCCAGCCCCCCAAAGGGAAGTGTACCCACAACCCAGTCATTGTGCCCAAGAGGGAATGGGGCTGGTGCTGCAGGGTCCCCAGGGAGGCTGAGTGCCTGGAGTGGGAGGCTGGAGGCGCCTGCTTGAAGCCTGGTGGTGCCCTCTAAAGCCAGCCCGCCTGCCTCTCTGCAGCTAGGCTGCCTGCCGGGGAGGCCTGGAATGCGCTGGCTCAGGTCAGTGCATGGGCCAAGTTTGCGATTCTGTGTTCTGTGTTCTGGGGGCAAGTCCTGGATCCCGGGGAAGCTCCTCACCCGAGGTTGCCCACCATGCCTGATGGCCCCTGGCCACCTTCTGGGAATCCCTGTACTCAGTCACTTCCCAGAGTCCGAAACCTACCTACTAAGGTGTTGATTTCCTCCAGTTTTTGCTATAAGTCACATGTGCTCGGGGGTTGCGGAAGGAGTGTGAAATCACCCCCCAGAGAGGATGGCCATGCTGCAATTCCTTCTCCTTCATTCTCCTCTCAGGATTCTGGGCACACACGCATATGTGTCCGGCATGGTTTTAAACCACCACCAGGTCCAGGACTTGAACTGTGCTGTCGACCATGTGAGATCCAGCCCTTAACCACCATGCCATCTGCTGGCCCGACAATGGCTTTTCTTGACCAAGGGCCAAGGTTAGGATGAGACTTAAGGAGACGACATTCTTGGGGCTTGAAGCAATGTGTGGCCTGCCGTGGAATTTCATCGGAAGGGGCGCCTCCCTCAGGGCAGCCTCTCCGCCAGTCCTGCTGAGCCTGAGCCTATAGCTTTGAGGTCCCCCCTCTTGTGCCACGGGGGTCCAGCAGCTGGAGGTGACCTGGCTCCAAACAGCATCCCTGGGGGGCCCCCACCACTGGCCCCTCTCGGGGCAGCTCCAGAACAGTGCCTGCCTGTTAGCTGCCTGAGAAACTCCAGGCCTGACTCAGGCCTCAGGCAGGTTCCCAGACCCCATCCCAAGGCTCGCAAGGGCCACCTCGACTGGAGAGAGGGGTGGGGAGAAGGGCTGGTCACGCATTCACAGCTTCCTAGCACAGGTGGGCTCTGTGGCCTCACAGTACGCAGCAGCACAGTACCTCTCCTCTGTCTCCCCGTCTGTCCCTTAGCCAAGACCTCTGTTCTATCGCCGCGGCCTGTGCCTGCTTCCCCGTGCGTCCAGGTGAGCACAGGGGACGTGAGAGTTAGAGTCCTGCGTGGATGGGTGAGAGCACTGAGGCCCAGCAGGGCAGGGGGCTTGGTCAAGGTACACAGCTGTCAGTGTCCCACGCGTCAGTCCATCTGCACAGCGAACACCTCAGGACTTCATGCCCCAGCCCCATCCTCACTGAGAAGCACCCAGGCAGAATAGCCCCTCAGGGACTTGATCTCAGAGGTGCATCTACCCAGACAGGCAGGCGGTCTGCCCAGAGATTGGGCACACAGGGTCTGGCATCCAGTGACCTGAGTTCAAATCCCGGCTCACCACTTACTTGCCCTGTGCTTTAGACAAGTTGTCTAATTGGTCGTGCTTCAGTTTCAAGATGGGAGAAATGCAAATCCCAACTCCAAAGCCATCCCCAGAATTCAGTGAGGTGTCCCACAAACTCCGGGCGGCGCCTGACCCGGGTGGCCTTTTCAGTGCATGTCCTCGCCATGCCCGTCCTCTCCCGGGGACTCTGCCTCAGTCTCACGGGATCACCGACACAGTTCGGAAGTCTGCCAGCCTCCGTGGGCTTTCATTTTTATTTTTATCAGCAGAGGGCACATGTGCTTGCCAGAGTGAGAGAGAGAGAGAGAGAGAAAGCACCCTCCAGTCGCACCATAATCTTTTTTCCTCCGTTTCTCCACCCAGTCAGGATTTCGTGTGACTGGCATGTGTCGTCAGCCTCCAGAGCTGGGATTTGAACCATAATCGGCCATGTAAGAGCCAACTCCAATGTACAGGGCTTACTCTCTGTGCTATAAGAGCAGCCCCAGGGGCCAGCAGGTGGCATGATGGTAAAGTGCTGGGCTCCTATGTGAACAACCATGGTTAGAGCCCTGGACCGGCAGCTTGGAAATCCAGGCTGGAGAGGAGAATGGAGAAGGGATTGCGGCTTGGGCGTCCCCCCGCGGGGTGGTTTCTCACGCTCTCTCTATCTGGCGAGCACATACACCCTGTGGTAAAAAAGGAAAAAAAAAAAAAAAGGAGCCCCCAATTTTAGTTTTTAATAATGAAAACTTTTGTTCAAATAAGACAGATTCTTAATATTTAGGGGGAAGCAGGCACAGACACCTTTAGCAGTCTAGAAATGTCCATGGACCTCTTCATAGATAAAGTTTTTTTAAAGAGGTTTTTGCCATAGGTAGGGCACGTGCACTCACCAGAGAGACAGAGACAGTGAAAGAGAAAGCAAGAAACCACCCCCGCCCCCCAAGGGGGAATGGCCACACCGCAGTCCCTTCTCCATTCTCCTCCTGGGATTTTGGGCACACACGCATACGTGCGTGGCGTGATTTTTAAGCCATCAGGTCCAGGACTGTAACCACAGCCGGCCACGTGGGAGTCCAGCGACATACCACTGCAAAGTTTATACGTACAGAAATAAACAGGGTTCTACGGGGAGCTAGTTATGGTGAAGTACGGTCGCCAACACACATACTAGCAGTGTGTTAGGGCAGTCTAAGTGCTTTCACGTTAGTGCGCTAAACAACGTGGCCAGAAATAGGGCCTGCTAACCACTCCTGACTGCAGAGTGGTGACGAGCAGAAATTATATTTTGAGATAGCAGTAGCAGATGTGATTTGAAAAATGCCCATGAAAAAGATAAAGAAAAGGGAAAATATCTGTGATAGCTATTGATGTAGGCTATAGGTCCATTTCATCAGTTACGGGCTCGCTAATCCTCTTAGGACTTTTTACATTTCTACACAAGAAAATGAACTTCCAATTAGAGACTAGTAGAAATATAGATACAGTTTTTCTCCTACCCAAACTCACCGGCCTTCTTAAGGGGCCTGGACACCTACTCTGGAAGGACAAGCAGGAGAGCAGAGGCATGGTGGTTATGTCGCTGGACTCCCTCATGGCCCACCACAGTTCAAGTCTCAGACCCAGTGGCTTGAAACTCAGGCTGGATGCATGTGCGTGCAGGCCCAAGATCCCGGGAGGAGAATGCAGAAGGGATTGTGGTGTGGCCATCCCCCAGGGGTGAGTTCTCACTTCCTCTCTCACTGTCTCTGTCTATCTCTCTCTCCAGTAAGCTCAGACAAAAATCTCTAAACAAACTAACAATAGGACGAGCAGAACTGCTCTCCCCAGCTGGGAGGAGGCAGTGCATGGATGCAGACCCCTTCCCCGGGGAGCTCCCCAAAGCCCTGGGCGTTGTCGGTCGTCAGGGTGCCTGCCTTCTCTGCCTGGTTCTTTGTGACCTGGGCCAAGTCCCTTTGCCTTTCTGGGCCTCAGTTTCCCCACCTGTAAAGCGAGAACTTGGACCCGTTGTCCTGTGAGGTCTTGCCAGCTCCGACATTCTGGGAGTCTGCGTTGCCCTGCCCTGGAGACAAAGCCCCAGAGACTGGGTCTGTGAGCCTGGAGCAGGGAGAGGAACAGCTGGGGCCAGGCTGGCCGGCTCCCAATTGTTCCAGGGAGAAGGAGGAGGACGATGAGATGCGTGGTGCTCTCCAAAGTGACAGCTGGGTGAGCCTGGCTGGGGGCCTCCTCCTCGCCTGCCATCTGTGTCTCCTTCCTGCCTTCGGCCGGCAGGGCGCTGGTGGGGGTGGCCGATGGGGCTGAGGCCAGACAGCAACCTGGGTGGAAGGGGTAGGGGCTGGCCACAAATAAATAAATAAATAAATAAATAAAAACAGGGAAGAGCCTGGCTGCAGACTCTCTGCAGCTTAACTCTTTCCACTGGCCTTTCCCACCTGGTCTTACACAGCTCTGGGGAGAAAAAGATGCAGCCCTAGGTCCAGAGAGGCTGCTTAGTGCACCGTGACCTTGGGCAAGTTACCTAGCCTCTCCGAGCTCCGCTCTCTTCCTCTGTCCATCAGACTTCGTCCCTAAGACCCACCTTTCAGGACTGGGACAAGTATGACCACTGAGAGGGGCAGCTAGAGTACTCCAGCACAGGGCTGATAGCTGCAGGCACTTCCCAGCCCATTCAGAGAGGGTTTGTCCCTGGGACCATGAAGTGGTCAGAATGTGACTTGAGACCTGCTGCACTGGGGCACAGGGTCCTGAAGCTCTCACATCCCCAGACCCGGGGCTTTGCAGCCAGCTCCCACTCTCCCCGCCGAATTGCTCTCCCCAGCCAATATCCGCATACAGAAACCTGCCCGTCTAGAGAAACTGCTCTGGAAGTTGTGAGTTCCAGCAGGGCAAGACCCTCACACCAGTAAACTTCAAAAGCTCAGGACTTGCCCTGAGGTCTGCCTCAGGCCTCGCTCCCAGTTACTCGGTTCCTCCACTAGGAGGCGAACTGGTGTTACCAGTTTCTGCGGCGTCTTTTCCGTGTGTGCGTGCGCGCGCACACGCGCTTGTGCAGGCATGCATGTACGCGCACATGTGTGGTGTCTTTAAAAAGTTCATGGAAATGCCTATTATAAAAAATCGAGTCGATTTCAATGTTTTTATACCAAAGTGAACTCACACTTCTCTTTCTTCATGGCCCACCCCACGTCCCCTGAGTGTGTGTGTGTGTGTGTGTGTGTGTGTGTGCATATCTTTTCACGGTAATCATGCATCTGGGGCTCTTCCCATATCAAATAGCGTCTCCTTGTCCGTTTCGCAGCTCCACGTACTACGCTGTGTGGGGGGCCCACCCCTCTGCAGAGCCACACTTTGGTTACCGATAAGCATTTAGACCATTTCCAACGTCGCCTGTCACAGACGGTGCTGCGGAGAATATTCACGGGCACGCCTTATTTCATAAGTGTGCAGGGTAGAATCCATCTGTGAAATCGAGTGGACAGCCAGGCACACAGGGGAATTTTTTTCGTCTCTTCCTGACGTAGGGGAAGGCAAAGGCTGCTTAGCGGGACACGGGAAACAGTAGCTATGAAACAACTGACAAGTGGACCTTGATCAAAATGAACAGCTTGGATCATCGAAATGTTAAAGTAAAGGGCAGGGGCCAGCAGGCAGCGTGGTGACTAAGGTGCTGGACTCCAACATGGCTGACCGCAGTTTGAGTCCAAGATCCAGTGGCTTGAAAAATCACACTGAACGTGTGTGCATGCGTGCCCAAAATTGTGAGAGGAGAATGGAGGAGAATGGAGGAGAAGGGACTGTGGCGTGGCCATCCCCCCAGGAGGAGATTTCTCATATTCTCTCTCTCTGTCTCTCTCCATCAATTGGATGCACCCTATGCCAAAAAAAAAAAAAAAAAGAAAAAAGAAAAAAAAGAAAGAAAAGAAAGTAAGGGGCTGATCTGGTAGCCTAGTGGATAAGGGAGCCAAATCACACACACGTGGTCAGCTGTGGTTCAAATCTCAGCCCTGGTGGTTTGAAAGGCATTCTGGGTACATGTGGGTGCATGCCCCAGATCCCAACAGGATAGAGAGGGGATTGCGGCATGCCATGCTCCATTTTCGGGGGTGTTGTCTCTCTCTCTCTCTCGTGAGTTCATGTGCCTCCTAGTATTACAAAGAAGAGCTAAAGGACCCAGCTGTGGTGGCACAAGCAGAAGGGCACTGCACTCGGGAGCTAAGACCACTTGGGAGACCCAGATCCAATTCCAGGTCCAACCTAAATAGGCTGGGCTTGGTGCTGTGTGCTGCTAGTCCTGGCTGGCTGGGAGGCTGGGACAGGAGGATCAGGACATGGAGAGACACTGTTAAAAATTCTGCTGTCAGGACCAGCAGTTGGCGTAATAGCTATGTTGCTAGACTCCCATGTAGTTGACCACAGTTCGAATCCCAGACCCAGTGGCTTAAACTCATGCCGGGCGCGTGTGTGCATGTGCTCAAGATCTCGAGAGGAGAATGGAGGAGAAGGGATTGCGGCGTGACCATCCCCCCAGGGGTGGCTTTTTTGCTTCCTGTCTCTCTGTCTCTCTCTGTCTTTCTGGCAAGCACACACGCCCTGTAGCAAAAAACATTCTCCAAAAAATAAATAAATAAGTAAATTACTGCTCCCTCCCTGCCTCTCTCAGTCCTTCCTTCCCTTCTCTCTGATGATAGAAACAAGGGAAAAGGCTCGCCAGGAGGCACGACTTGCATTGCATTCATCTGACAAAAGGCTGCTCTGGCCGGGCCAGACCGTGATGGGCATGGCACACGAGCTGGTACCCGCCGCCTGCACACCCATGAGCAGGTGCTGCCTCCTCAGTTACTTACATGTGTAATTCTGCTATGGGGCACGTGTGCTTGCCAGAGGGATGGAGAGAAAGTGAGAAAGCACCCTCCCAGGGGATGGCCACACCACAATCCTTTCTCCTCCATCTCTTCTCAGGATTTTGGGCACATGTGTGCATGCACCCAGCGTGGTTTTCTTTCTTTTTATAAAACTATTTTTAAAATATTTTATTTATTTCATTTTTTTCATTCATATATTTACATTTGATGAGAGAGAGAGAGAGAGAGGAAGTGGGAAAGCAAGCTGCCAGGCAGGTCTGAGACTCGAATCGTGGTCAACCTTGTGGGAGTGCCCAGCACCTTACCCACCAAGCCACCTGCTGGCCCAGTTGTTCCAATTTATACTCCCAACAGCAATTCATGACAGTGACCATTTTCCCACACCTCTGACAGCACAGGGTATTATAGTGTTTTTATTTGCTTACTCTTACATAAAACTAATATCTCACTACATCTGTAAGTCTTCCATGTGGAGTAAGGTTGATGCAGCATTTTCTTTTAACTCACTGGGCATTTGCATGTATTTCCTTGTAAATTAAGGTACTCAATTTTTCTCTAAGGGCTACTTATCTTCTTCTTAACAATTTATAAGAGCTGTTGGCGGATGAGCAAGATTAACTGCCTGTTCTAGTTTGTTTTTTTTTTTTAATCACATTTACTGTTCCTTTTCACTTTTGACCCATCTATAAAAACTGCTGATGCTAGATATTTCTTTTTTGTTTTATTTATTTACTAGTTTGCCATAGGGCATATGCATTCGCTGGAGAGAGACAGAGAGGGGAAGTGAGAAATGACCTCTCAGGGGAATGGCCACGCTACCTTCCCTTCTTATTCTCCTCTTGGAATTTGGGCTACACATACATACACACGCACCCAGCATGTTTTTCAAGACCCCAGGTCCAGAACCATGCTATTGTCATGTGGGATCCAGCTGCTGGCCGCCACATGGCTGGCCACCAAATCTAAATATTCTACTTCTACCTAACTGGTTGTCTGTAAACAATCTTTTTATTAGCAGGAAGCTGTCTTTTTTTTTTTTGAGAGAGAGAGAGAGAGAGAGAGATTTTTGCTATAGGTGCTCACCAGAGAGACAGAGAAACCGAAAGTGAGAAATCACTGCTTGGGGGAATGACCACACTGCAGTCCCTTCTCCTCCACTGTCCTCTTGGGATTTTGGGCACACATACACACACACCCAGTGTGAGTTTTAAACCACCGGGTCCGGGACTTGAACTGAGGTTGACTGCGTGGGAGTTCAGCAATGTAACCATTATGCCACCAGCTGGCATAATTTTTTTAGTTTAATTTTATTTATTATTATTATTTACTTTTTTTTTTTTTTTGCTATATGGCACGTGTGCTACTCAGAGAGCGAGGAAAGCAAACTTCTGAGTCCAGGATTTGAACTGTGGTTGGCTATATGGGAGTACAACACCTTAACCACTACACCACCTGCTAGCCCCCTTCCCCCCGCCCCCATCAAGGACTGCCTTAAGCCCTGACGCCACCCTTGGGAGGATCTCTTCAGTAAGTTCAGATTTCTTTCTGAAGCTTGGGGACCTAAAACATGGCTACCTGAGAAATAGTCCGCTGCTCTCAGAGAAGGTGGGGCCAGAAGGCTGAGACTGGCACTGGGATGGCTCCTCTTACTATGCGCTCCCCTAGCCCAGGGCCATGTCCATTCCTGTTATGCAAAGCTTCGCAATTTCTTTTCTTTTTTCTTTTTTTTTTTCCCCTTGAGAAGTTTTCACTATAGGGCGCCTGCGCTCGCCAGAAAAACAGAGAGATAGAAAGCGAGAAATCACCCCCAGGGAGATGGCTACGCCACAATCCTTTCTCCTCCATTCTCCTCTCAGGATCTTGGGCATGCACGCACACATACCTGGTGTGAGTTTAAGCCACCGGGTCCAGGACTCGAACCACGGTCGGCTACATGGGAGTCCAGCAACATACCCATTACACCAACTGCTGGTCCCAACATCGCAATCTCTTTCAGGGAACATGTCCCACCCATGGGCCAGGACACCTATCACCCTCTATGTACCCACTTCCCCTCTCTGCCCTGGCCAGAGAGAGGGTCTGAGGTTCTGTTAAGAAACTTATCCAGGACCAGCAGTTAGCATAATGGCTATGTCGCTGGACTCCCATGTAGTCAACTGCGGTTTGAGTCCCGGACCTGGTGGCTTAAAGTCATGCCGGGCGCATGTGTGTGCATGCCCAAAATCACAAGAGGACAATGGAGGAGAAGGGATTGCGGCATGGCCATCCCCCCTGGGGGGTGATTTCTCACTTTCTGTCTCTCTGTCTCTGTCTTTCTGGCAAGCACACGTGCCCTATAGCAAAAACCTCTCCGAAGGAAAAAAAAAAAAGAAAGAAAGAAAAAGAAAAGAAAAAAGAAACTTATCCATTTAGGCCAGTAGGTGGACTGTGAGGTTTGACTGAAAAACACACCAGATG
This sequence comes from Tupaia belangeri chinensis, assembly GCF_000334495.1. NCBI lineage: Eukaryota > Metazoa > Chordata > Mammalia > Scandentia > Tupaiidae > Tupaia > Tupaia belangeri. The sequence goes on along the minus strand of NW_006159876.1, from coordinate 342,239 downwards.
TGTATGCATGCATGCCCGAAATCTGAAGAGGAGAACAGAGACGGGATTGCAGTGTGGCCATCCCCCTGGTGGGTGATTTCTCACTTTCTCTCCTCTCTCACTGTCGCTCTCTCTCTGTCTCTCCAGTGAGCTTACATGCCCTATGACAAAAACCTTAAAAAATAACTAAATAAATCGATACCACCTTTGTAAAAGCCATTTTTAAATCCACTACAAAATCATATTTTTAAATGCAAGCCTGTTAACCTAGCATTTTCATTTATAAGAATTTATCCTTTAAGAACCTCAAAAATGTATGCAAAGACTCAGCTAGAGGCTAATCACAACCTTGTAGAGTATTAGAAGTGATAAACCACAGGAACCAGCAGTTAGCGTAATGGCTATGTCGCTGGACTCCCACGCAGTCGACCGTGGTTCACGTCCCAGACTCGGTGGCTTAGAACTCAGGCTGGGTGCATGTGCGTGCGTGCCCAAGATCCCGAGAGGAGAATGGAGGAGAAGGGATTGTGGCATGACCATCA
>NW_006159876.1:341127-341628 GCF_000334495.1 Tupaia belangeri chinensis | reverse complement strand
AAAAAAAAAAAAAAAAAAAAAAAAAAAAAAAGAAGTGATAAACCACGTGTGGCTCCAAGGTAGGGGGTTGTTTAATGTATTGCAGTACATTCAGAGGTGGAACACAACACCGTCATAAAAATGGTTGTGTCCGTGGCTCTGCGGCCTAGTGGTTAAGGAGCGGGATCCACGCGCTGACCATGGTTTGGATCACAGTCCAGCAGCTTGAAAAACACACACGTGCGCCTGTGCCGTGCCCCAAACCCCAACAGGAGAAGAGATGGAGAAGGAACCGCAGGGTGACTACGGCCCATTGGGGGCGCTTTCTCCCGCTGTCTTCCTCTGTCTCCATGTGGCAAGCGCAGGCAACCTGTGGCCTAAAAAAAAATCAAAACCGGGGAACCAGCAGTTAGCGTAATGGCTATGTCGCTGGACTCCCACGTAGTCGACCGCGGTTCGTGTCCTGGACCCGATGGCTTAAAACTCACGCCGGACGCGTGTGCGTGCGTGCCCAAGATCCCC
>NW_006159876.1:337800-340430 GCF_000334495.1 Tupaia belangeri chinensis | reverse complement strand
CTCCAAAAAAAAAAAAAAAAATCAAAACCGGAGATGGTAACTGCGGTCTTGCTCACAACATGCGTCTGTGTTTGTTTGCTGCTGTTGGTAACTCAGGTGGCAGTGGGCGTGAAGCCCCAGACCCGCACCCCAAGGAAAGGGGCCGTTACTGGGTGCCTGGGGTCACTGCTAGAGAACAAGCCAGGAGGTGGTGGCATAGGCTCCCCCTCGCTGCTACTCTCGCCTGGACAAGGGAAAGCGGTGTTGCACAGCCTGAGGGAGCCTCCCCTTGCAGGGCTCAGCGGGGCCCCTTGGGGCCCGCATTCCATCAGGGCAGCCCTGTGCAAGGTCACTGGGCAACGCTGTGGGAGCCGGCAGGTGCCAACTCTTTGGGCCCGTCCTGGGACCCCAGAACAGAACCGGGAGCTTTCCGGGAAAGTAACGAGGAGGATTTTCGTCTCATGGAGACTTTTCTAAGTGAGCTGGGCCGGGTGCGCTGCCGCTGCGTGGGAGCGACCCCGAGAGGCCTGGCTGCTGGTCGGGTCCCCTCCCACCCGGAGCAGTCCGCTGCAGCGGAGAGCGCCGCCACCGCCCTCTGCCGGCGGAAGGTCGGAGGCACAGCTTCCCAGCGTGGCCGCAGTGCTGCCTGGCGGAAGCAGCCCTCTGGGCTAGCGCTCCCTGCTGGGGGCTTCCGCAGAGGCGTGGGAGATGTGGCCCGCACCAATGTGCCAGGAAGGCGGGCGAGGTCATCCGAATGCCCTGCCGGTGTCCACCACTGGGGAGGAAAGCCGGTGGGTGTCCCCAGGTCGCTCATGTGCCCTGTGTCATCTCTGGTGCCGGTGCTGCCCCTCCCTGAGGTCGTCAGACTTGGCAGTCCCGGCCTGGCCCCTGAGTGTCCGCAAACCTGGGTGTAGCCAGGCAGAGCCAGAACCCACTTCCTGGCTGGATGCCCTCCCTGACCGACTCCCCACTGTGGTGGAGGGGAAAAGAGCGGCTCTGACAGCAGAGAGGCCCAGGGTACCTGTGACAAACTCAGTGGTGCCTGGTGACCTCAGGCAGGTCAAAGCCGAGTTTGCACCGACCGTCACTGTATCCCTTTCTCGCCTTTCCTGCCCCTCCCCCTCAGACCTGCCTCCCGCACCTGGTTCAGGAGTTGACAGTGACGTCGAGGTCTCCCACTCTGCTCCCCTACAGGGTATTTCTGAGTTAAGAGTGGCAAGGGGGGCAGAGGAGTGACTTCCTAATGGTGGGATTTTGGGATCAGCCCACCGCAGAGGCAGAGCCTTGCAGAAGGCAGCAAGACGTTCCTTAGAATAAAGGAGACTCTTCCCCCTCCTGTGCTGGTCGGACCGCAGGCCGGAAGGGCAGTCTTGTTCTGAGCTCTGTGAGCCACACTTTAATTGGGAAATAGAGCAGAAGGTGATCTGAAGGCAGCCGTGACGTGCAGACAGGCAGTCCAGCACGGACGGGGGTGCTGACGCGCCTTCGCTGTGCTCTGGAATCCCCTGCCAGCAGCCGCCTGCTTCGTATGGGTCATGCGTGTGCATTTTACCTGTCATCTTTCCTCAGCTCAGCTTCCGCTCTGCCCTTCCTCTGGCTGGTCCTCCTAGGGCAAGCAAAGCTGCCAGTGCAGGGACAGCGCCTTCCAAGACAGGAGGAGTGTCCTGGTGTCTGGAGAGAACTGGGGACCCAGGGGAGGCAGGACGATGAGGTTGTAGGCTCTAGTTTTAACTCCTCCACTTACTGGCTACGTGACCTTGAGCCAGTTCTCAACCCTTCTGATCCCCAGTTCTCTCATCTCTAAAACTAGGGAAATACCTTCCCGGGGTGGGGTGGACTCAAATACATGTTTATTGTCAACCGTAAAGCCAAGATCATTAATAGAATAATCTACCCACCCCGTCCGTGTGAGACAGCTTGGCTTGGAATCCTGCCTCTTCCCATGTGACCATGGGCAAGCCATCTGCAGAGCGGAGACAGTACTAGGAGATAGTACCTATTTAAAGGGCTTGGAAACCGCTAACCCATAGTGGGAGCTCTGTGAACGTTGGCTGTTATTACATTCCTGGAAGAGAGAATTTATTCGCTCACCTGAATTTTGCTGGGCACCTACTACGTGCCAGACATTGTTGGAAGCCCTGGAGACCTAGCAGTGAATAAAACAAACAAAAAACTCCAGCCTTCACGAGGCCTGCATTCTCACGGAGGAAACAAAAACTAAAGAGAAAACCCAGGAGTGATGGAAAGTAAGTAATGCTAGGAATCATGGGATGGGCGGGTGGAGGGTGGTGACAGCTTTAAATAGGGAGATCAGGGAATCTGATTGGCTCAGCTTGATTTAGATGTTCATCCTTGATCAATCAGCTGTGAGGGGAGGGGATGCAGCACAGATCAGGGAAGCTGATTGGTCAGCTTCAATTAGATGCGTGTTCTGACCCAATCCGCTTGGTGTCTTGTTTGGGGGGCGGGCCCGCATTTACAGCTGACGTGGCCCTTGCCTCCAGGTCTGTGGGGAAAGGCTGTGCCCAAACTCGCCAAAGGAGCCTGATTCCCGCAGGTCTTCCTGTTCCTTGGCTCAAGAGACCCACAGGGCTCAATATGTGAGGAGTGGAGCCGAGACCCGCCCCGGCCAGGCAGTGGCTGGCCTCTTC
>NW_006159876.1:335874-337395 GCF_000334495.1 Tupaia belangeri chinensis | reverse complement strand
CTCTTCCCGCCACGGACAGAAGCCATTTCCTTGGGCAGCTGGGGAGCAGCATTTCTGGGAAAAGCCAGGCAGGGGGGCGTGCTGAGGCTATAGCGCTGGGGTTTCGGGATTTGTCCGCAGAGAGGAAGGGTATTCAGACTTTTCCTTCAAAGCCTCTGTGGGTAGAAAGGAGATAGCCCTCTGGCCATGGGACTCAGGAAACGGCCCACCCTAAGCCTGCCCCTCCTGCTGATAGAACAGCCCTCTCCCTGCCCAGCCCCCTCCCCGGGTCCCTGGACCACCTCCCTCAGTCGTGCTGGGTGGCCAGGTCCCCTCTGCTGTCCTGTCTGGAACAGACCTGGACTCCTTGCTCAACTGGCCCGGGGTCCCCACGTTGTGGAAGGATACGATGCCAGCTGCACTGAGGGCTCCTGTCCTTCCCCGGCCAGAGCAGCCTGGTGAAAAACGCCTGCCTCCGGGGGCCTGGTGAGGCCCAGCCCCTTCGCTCAGGCTGCTGGCCTGCCCCCCATGGCTGGCCAGGGCCCCCATTCCACAGCAGGTGCCTTTCTGTGTCCCTGATGAGGGCCTAGCGTGGGCGTGACTTCCTTCAGGAGGGGACACAGCGCCCCACCTGCCTGCCAGGGCAGGGGTGACAGCTTCCCAGGGCTCCACAGCACAGGGAGGGCTCAGGGGGGTGAGGACGTCCCCAGTCTCAGCGCCCTCCCTCACACAGTGGCCGTGGGCCCATTGGGTGAGGATGGAGAAAGCCAGCGGCCGAGAGCCTCCCAGGGACCAGCAGGGGCTGCCCTCTCCAGGCCCTGGAGAGCCCCGGCAGCACCGCGCACCAGCCCCCAGAGCTCAGACAGTCGGCCACACGCCCCATTTATCGTTGGAGAATTAGGGTAGAAAATGGAGCCTCGGGTCACTGGAGAGAGAATGGATCTGGCTGGAGGCCAGGTGGCGGCCTTACAGGGTGTGCACTGCCTGCCCCTCCTGCAGCCCACCCTGCTGGAGAGCGGGCCCCAGCCCTGCCCTGGCGCTCTGCAGGCCAGCGGAGTGCCGCCTTCCAGGAATGGCAGCCTAATCGTTCTCTGACTGCTTACTGAGAGCCCGCCCTGGGTCTGACACTGTGCTGGGTGCTGCGGACACGGCCGTGACCAGCAGAGGCGGAACGTAGTGGTGGCTTCCCAACTGTTCATCCCGGGCAGCCAGCAGCACGCCCAGGGAGGGTCCTCGTCTGCTCTCTGCGCAGCTGGTGGAGGTGCAGTTGAGAGCTAGGGACTGTCAGAGCAGCAAAGGCCCTGAGGTCCCGGAACAGCAGCACTCTCTGAGCACGGTGCCAGGGCCGGGCTAGGACTGGGGTGCCAGGCAGGAGAGACACACGGCCCATCCTTGGGAGCTCACCGCAGGGAGGAGACGGCTGGGAGCTCAGTACTAGGAAGGTGCCTTGGCGTGTACAGAAGGCAGGGGCCGAGGGGATGCTAACCTGCATAATAACCTGCACTTATCAAGTGCTTGGGGGGGGGGGGCTCTGCCTGGTGA
>NW_006159876.1:300951-335818 GCF_000334495.1 Tupaia belangeri chinensis | reverse complement strand
AAAAACCTGCCCTTAGAGAGTGTGGGGGGGGGGGGGGCTCTGCCTGGTGAGCCTAAGTTCACTGGCTCCTGAGAAAACGGAAGCCCAGGTAGGAGACACAGGAGTGCCCTCATCGGCGTGAGCAGAGCCAAAGCTAGACCCCGCCCTTTAGGCCCCTGGACAGCACTGCAGTCCTTCCAGGGCGCCGGTCCTGGGTACCATGCACCTCAGCCGTGCAGCAGAGAGAAGGCCGGGGGCTGGGACCGACCCTGAGGACCGCGCGGTCACTTGCAGCAGCAGTGATGGCCAGGGTGCCTTGGCAGTGGCACAGCTCTTCTCTGTCCTCCGGAGGTCCCTGATGGAGCAGACGCAGGGTCTGAGCCAGAGGTCCCCTGCCCTGCCGCAGATCCCCTGGCTCCCACGTGGGCAGTGACGGCCAGGGCTCAGTCCTGGTGTCTAGGCAGACAGTGTGTCCAGTGGTGGGCAGTGTGTCCCTGCAGGGTGTATGAGCTCTTGAGGGAAGGTGGATAATCCCAAAGAGGCTGGGCAGAGGGGCGGCCCAGCATGGGAGAGTGTTGATGGTGCCCTGGGACCCTCCCACTGTCGACCAAAATGGCGTCTGTGTAGAGGGTCGTGTGCCACTGGGGGTGGTTTGATCCTGAACACAGAGTGGCGTCGTGTTGGAGGCCAGCAGGTGTGAGGAGCTTATCTAGATATCAGAGGGTTCCTTGTGGCCCACACTTCACCAGAAATCTTTCCAGTAAGCACGGGGGGATACACTGAACAGGACAAGGCCGTGCTGAGCTGAGAAGCAGGGCAGCCGCCCAGCGAGGCCCAGCGCGCAGAAGCTGCACGCCATGGAGCACACCTGGTCATGTGCAGCGCACGGTCCATGCACCTGTGAGGGAGCCCTGGTTAGGCCCATGGTCGATGGCAGCGTGGACCACAGATAGTCACCGAGCACCAGCTCTGGGTAAGCAGGGTTCCAGATTGGTCACAGGGGTCACAGCCAAGGTTGCGGCTCCTGTCCTAGTCTGGCAGTCAGGCAGACCAAGGCTTGAGTCCGGACGTTGCCATGGTGGTGGCTCACCTCACCAGGCCCAGTCTCCTCGTCTGTAGATGGACACCAGGGTGCGAACTTCACGAAGTCACTGTGGGATAACTGAAGTAAGCCTGGCCAGCCCTGGGGCACGGGAGGCCCTCAGGCACCGCTGTGATCACAGCGAGGGGTTACAGCCAGAACCTTAGGAAGGCTGAGGGAACAAGGAGGCCAGGTTACAGGACAGGGGAGTCAGAGAAGGTGTCTCCCCAGGAACTGGGTTGCCTCTTGAAGGACGGTTAAGGCTTGCTCTGCCCAGAGGAGCAGGTCTTTCTAAGGAGTGGGGCTGAGAGAGGCGGAAGGAGAGAGTGAGGCTGTGGTGGGCAGTGGGGAGCCCCCTGATCTGAGGGCCATATTTCCCCAAAGCAGGTTAGGACACCATGATCTGGCAAAGTTCTGTGTTTCTTCCACATGTGAGAATTAGCCTGAGAAAAAGGACACCCGAATATTGGGATTTATTTGGAGTGGAACATTATCTGTTGATGATGGGTATGGTAATATTTTGATGGGACTAATATGCAGTGTTTCCAAGCCTGGGAAGTTCATCTTGTATGCTGTACAATAATTAAAAGCATAAAAATAAGGAATAAAAAAAAATCCTGGCATTTGGAGAGATTTCCACATTTATCTGGACCTGAAGCAGAACATTTTTTTTTTTAAGTTTTTGCAATAGGGCACGTGTACTTACCAGAGAGAGACAGAGATTAGGAAAGTGAGAAATGACCCCCAGGAGGACGGCCATGCCTCAGGCTCTTCTCCTCTAGTCCCTCTCGGGATTTGGAGCATGCACCTATGTGGGTCTGGTATGATCTTCAAATCACTGGGCCCAGGGTTCAAACCAAGGTTGGCCAGGTGGGAGTCCAGCACCCTAACCACAACACCACCTACTGACTCTAAAACAGAACATTTAAAAATTGGTCTGTCTTTTGACAATTTTAATTGTGACCCCATCGGATTGGACCAACAGAAGGGCAGAGTCAGTGGGCAGGTGGGGTGGGGACAGGTGTGTGGACCCCTCGGAGGTCGAGCAGGTGAGCAGATCTGAAGAGACAGAGTAAAGGGAGCGGGCTCAGGGCTCCCGGCTGCTGGCAACAGTCACCCTGGGCCTCTTCTGTAGGAAGGCTCTGGGGCTGCACAGCTGGAAGGGCTAGGGCCGAGGGCAGAAGATGGCTGGTCTGGCGCACATGCCCACACCAGACGGCCCACGAGGTCTGTCCCTGGCTGCCCAGGCTGGAGGGGAGGGGCCCCCCAGCAGAGGGCCCTGGCAGGAGGAGCCCAGCTTCAGCTTCCCAGTGGAAGGAGGAACACTGGCCCCATGGATGCAGCACCCAGCAAGCCCTCTGAATTGGGAAGGGGCCTGGATGCCTGACTGCTGGAAAACCCAACCAATAGTCACACCCCCTGTTGAAGGTTCTGGGGAGGGTATCGTCATTATGGAAGGCCAGCCTGGCACAGGGTTCGAGTGGAGACCCCCAGAAGGCAGACCCAGGGGTGTGGGCATGGCAGGCCTGGGGAGGAAGGAGCAGATGGAGGCATTTGTAGGGATTAACTTAGCAGCAGCCTCTGGGAATTCCTGAGCAGAGAGGGCTGGGGAGCCTTGGAGGCTTAGCTAGGGGCTCAGCAAGCTGGCAGCTGTCAGGTTTTAGGTCACGTGGCCTCCCCTCACGATCCAGCTAACGACTGCTCAGACCCCCCCGGACAACGCACTGCGGATCGGTGAGCAGCTAGCAATGCCTGCCGCAGGTGCAGGAGCCCTTAGTGGCAGGCGAACCCCCAGTGTGTCATCTCTGCCCCTCCACAGTGTCTCCACTTTCCAGAGGGAGACACTGAGGCCCAAGGAGAGACTTGTCCAAGGAAACACAGTGGGCAGCGGGGCTGAAATGGAAACCCAGGGCCCGGGCCCCCAGCTCGTGCTCTTTCTGATAGCAGTGCTGTAGCTCCAGGGTCAGGGCCAAAGCCTCCTCAGGCCAGCGAGCCTGGGACACAGGCCCTGACCTCACCCAGGCATTCGGGGAGGACTGCGGGGCCTGCTCTGCAACGACTGTCCTCATCTGATGCAGACGGCCCTCCACATGCACAGATTCAGCCAACCACAGAGCAAAAGTACTGAAAACAAACAAAAATAACCAGACAATAGACGTACTACAAATAAAACAGTGATAGGGCAATCATTTGCATACCAAGACCATCACATAGGAATTGGAAGTTGTCCATCCCTTCTCCTCCATTCTCCTCTCGGGATCTTGGGCACTCATGCACACGCGCCCGGCGTGAGTTGAAGCCACCGGGTCTGGGATGCAAACCGCGGTCGACTACATGGGAGTCCAGCGACATAGCCATTACCCTAACTGCTGGTCCCATCCAGAGGCCTCAAGAGAGGCCGAATCCCATGACAGCTGCAGTTTGAATCCCTAGTCTGGTCAGCGCATGGATGCCCGAGTCCTGATGGGCTGCAGGAAGAGGGTCGTGGCGTGACCAGACTCTGGCGGGTGCTCATTTCTCTCACTTCCGTAAATAAAGGAGCCATTTCGTGAGTTGTCTAGAGATGACTTTAAAGTACACAGGAGGTGTTGGGACCAACAGATGGCATAATGGCTGCGTCGCTGGACTCCCACATAGTCAACTGCGGTTTGAGTCCCAGACCCGGTGGCTTAAACTCATGCCAGATGCGTATGCGTGCATGCCCAAGATCCCGAGAGGAGAATGGGGGAGAAGAGATTGCAGCGTGGCCATCCCCCCTGGGGGGTGATTTCTCGCTTTCTGTCTCTCTCTCTCTCTCTCTCTGTTTCTCTCTACCTTTCTGGTGAGTGCATGCGCCCTATAGCAAAAACCTCTCAAAAAAAAAAAATGCACAGGAGGGTGTGCAGACATTACAGGCTAGCACTGCGCAGCTCTACGGGGACCCGAGCCCCACAGGGCATGATGCCCACGGGGCCCCGGGAGCCATTCCCCAGGAAGCCGAGGTGACTGAGTTCACTTCCGGGCAAGGGGAAGGGGTGGAGAAGACCACACCGAGCTCCCTGGCTGACCTAGGTGAGTGGACACCTCATGGAAGAGGTGAGCTCACGGGTGGCCCATCTGAAAATGGGGCCCGTGCTGAGGTTTGAGGCCCACCAGGAGGTGACCCACCTGCTGGGGCCCTGAGTTCTCCTTGAATCGCTCACACCTAAGGTGACTTCTGTCTTGCTATGGTCTGTGTCTGTGGTTTCTACAAACGAGTCCGTGTCACATGCATGGTGGTGTTTTCTTTTCTTTTTTTTTTTTTTGAGAGGTTTTTGCTATAGGGCGCGTGCGCTCGCCAGACAGACAGAGAGAGACAGAGAGACAGAAAGCGAGAAATCACCCCCCAGGGGGGATGGCCATGCCACAATCCCTTCTCCTCCATTCTCCTCTTGGGATCTTGGGCACGCACGCACATGCACCCAGCGTGAGTTTTAAGCCACCGGGTCCGGGACGCGAACCGCGGTCGACTACATGGGAGTCCAGCAACATAGCCATTATGCTAACTGCTGGTCCCCATGGTGGTGTTTTCTTATCAGGCAGTTTGGGGTTAGCAGTTGACATGGTGCCTGCGGTGCTGGACTCCCACATGGCCAACCGCAGTTCGAGCCCCAGACCCAGTGACTTGAAAATCACACTAGGTATGTGTCTGCATGCCCAAACTCCCAGGAGGAGAATGGAGGAGAAGGGCTTGCAGTGTGGCCATCCTCCCCGAGGGGTGATTTCTCACTTTCCCTCTCTCTCTCTCTCTCTCTCTCTGGCAAGTGCATGCATCCTATGGCAAAAACCTTTAAAAAACAAAAATTACCCACATGGGTAAGACTGACGTCAGCCAGTTGCTGACGGCTCGGAAGGCTGTGTGCTTCGTACCTCGGGAGCCGTCCAAGCAGAGGCCCAGAACTATGCAGGATGTGCAGCTCCAGGAGAGAGGTGTCTGAACACGCTGCCGGACTCGCTTGGACTGTCTTTAAACAGTGCCAATCCCTGGGACCCACCTCTCAGGCGTGGCGATGACACTGATGTGGGCTACAACCTGGGCACTGGGAGTTTTAAATGTGCCAGCGAGTCTACAATGCAGCAGTCCGGGAACCGCCCTGTGGAGGGCGAGGCGTGGGTGAGAACAGAGTGAAGGAAGGGGCGGCCTCCAGGGACTAACATGGGGCCCCCCAGCTGAGTGGCTGTCGGTCCAGTAGGGAACACACTAGAAATACTGAGTTCTGCTTCTGATTGCTGACGACTTCTGCGTCACCTGCCTGAGTATCTCCCCGGCATCCTGGAATAGGCCAGCGTGACAGAGGGGCCTGAGAGGCGGACTGGCTCGGTTTCCTCGTCTGGGAGGTGGGTTGCTAGTGGAGAGCTATAAGGAGTAAATCAAACTTGACAGTGTTGTCACAGGGATTAAATAACATCTCAATTGCTTAACTGCCTGCTGCCATGGTGGTTAAGGCACTGCACTCCTACGTGGCCGACGGAAGCTCGAGTCCTCAACCTGGTGACTTGAGACTTGAGACTCACAGGGGGTGCGTGTGTGTGTGTACCCAAAGTCGCAGGAGGAGGATGGAAGAGACGGGATTGTGGCGTGGCCATCCCCCCAGCTCACTTTCCCTCTCTCTGTCTCTCTCTAGCGAGCAAAAACCTGAAATAAATGAAGTGTGTAGGTGGCTCATCACAAGGCCTCAGGTCATAGAAGCCCTTGTCACGTCGTCCTGCCTGCTCGTCTCTGACCTTTTCATGCTATCATGGGTGTGATTGTCCCTATCCTTCCAACAGGGAACCTCACGTGGACTCCTGTGCTGTCTTATCTCCGGGGAACTAGGCCCTTGCTGTTCCCGTGGGCCTTGACTCATGCACCGAAAAGGGCAGCTGGGAACAAGCAGGAAGGGTGTTAGACCAGGGTCTGGGGGTCTGGGAAACCCGGGGCCCCCCAGCCAGGGTACCTGACCCAGTGGTGGAAACCCTGCCTTGCGCTCGCTGTGCCCAGGGCCCCCCAGCCAGGGTACCTGACCCAGCGGTGGAAGCCCTGCCTCGTGCCCAGGCTGCTTTCTGCCTGGCGAAGCCGATTGTGAAGACATTTTGCTTTTGTGGATGGAATTTAGATCCGCAGTGATGGGAGGTTCTAGAAAGCCCAGGCTGCAGTGCAGGTTGCTTTGACTCTGTCTCATGTGCAGCCTGCTTGCTGGGCTCCAAGGAAGGCTGGACAGGGGCTCAGAGCCCCACACTAAGAGCTGTTATTAATATCCTATTCATAGAATCGAACTCCCCTGGGTGATTCCACCAGCCTCAGCACTGCCAACCCTCCTTCTAGGGCTGGCCTCACCTGCTGGTGTGTACCACACACACACGCTCTAAAACATGGCGAATCATTACACTGTTTTCTCCCATTTCAAGAATCTCATTCCCACCTACCCCCACACCATCCAGTGGTCACAAGGGAGTGAAGAAGCCTGAATGAACAATACATGTGTGTTCCACAAAACCTTTGACATGTAATTCTGGTAGACACTAGTCTGCCTCTCATTTCTTTCTTTCTTTCTTTCTTTTTTAGAATTATTTAATTTTATTTATTTTCTTTAAATCTGCTCTAGGGCATATGTGCTCATAAGAGAGAGAAAGGGAAAAACTGAGAAAGCAAGCCCCCAGGTCCAGGGCTCATGGTTAGGGCCATGTGGAAGTCCAGTGCCCTAACCATCATGCCACCTGCTGGCCCCTGCCTCTCATTTCTTTAAGATCTGTTTGCCTGAAACTAGAGAGGAATGTTTTTCAAACAAACAGGGTATGAGGTGTTTTCCTTAACTACCATGCCACCTGCTGGCCCGTTTTCTTTTGAAAGTAACATCTACCTTTTGGGGCTGGCCTGGTGGCACATGGGTAGTACACTGCTCAAGTGATGCTGAGTCTAGGTGGAGGTCGCTGCTTCGGCTCTCTGGTCAACCTGCACATGCCTGGAGCGCTAGCCCATGATCCTGGCTGGCTGGGAAGGCTGGGGCTGGATTATGGTGCGAGAGCCTCTTGAGGGTGGTTATCTTCCTTTCTCTTTCTGTCTCTCACTCTCATGAAAGAGAGAAACTCGAAAAAAAGACATCTTATTGGGGCCCAAGGTGGCATAGTGGTAAAACACGACACTGTGTGGGGCAGACGTACACGGGAAGGTTGCTGGTTCATGTCACCTCCCACCCTGCCCTGGGTACACAAGGCTCATGAATGGCCATGATCCAGGGCAGGTGGGACTAGGGCTAGAACATGGCACCCTAACCCCGCCAGGGTACTAGACTCTCTATCTCTGTCTCAATGTATTGTCTCTCTTGCTCATGAAAGAAAGAAGTAGTTAAGGGGCAGGCAGGTAGTGTAGTGTTTATGCACTGGACTCTCATGTGGTCAGCCCCGTGGTTTGTGTCCTGGACCTGGGAGCTTGAAACTCACCTTGGCGGGGGGAAGACCAGCAGTTAGCGTAATGGCTATGTCGCTGAACTCCCATGTAGTAGACCAAGGTTTGCGTCCCGGACCTGATGGCTTGAAACTCACGCCGGGCGCGTGTGCGTGTGTGCCCAAGATCCCGAGAGGAGAATGGAAGAGAGGGGATTGCGGCATGGCCATTCCCCCTGGGGGGTGATTTCTTGCTTTCTATCTCTCTGTCTCTCTGTCTTGTCTGGTGAGCGCATGCACCTTATAGCAAAAACCTCTCAGAAAAAAAATAAAAAAAGAAAGAAAAAGAAAAAAAAGAGAAACTCACCTTGGGGGCATGTGTGTGCATGCATAAAATCCCAAGAGGAAAATGGAGGAGAAGGGATTGCAGCATGACCATCCCCCTGGGGGTGATTTCTCGTTTTCTCTCTCCATCTCTCTGGAGAGTAAAACTTTAAAGATAACATCTATCAGAGGATGAAGTGATTGGATCTCACAGGTCACAGGGCTGACTACGCAGTTTGAGTCTCACACCCTGTGGCTTGAATAGCATGCTGGGTGCATGCCCCAAATCCCAAGAGCAGATTGGAGGAGAAGGGATGGCGGCCTAGACTTAATCACTTTTCCTCTCTCCATCTCTCTCTGTCTCTCTGTGGCGAGTGCACATACCCTATAGCAAAAACTTAATTAAAAAAAAATACTTTAGAAAAAACTTCCAATGATCATTGTAGAAATCATTGGAAGTCACTAAAAATACCCAACTAGCCAGAGGTTGCGATGTATTTTCTTGCAGATGGTGTATTTTTAATAGATAGAAGTCATTCTACGTTTATAACTTGATTCTGTTTTGTTTTGTTTTGTTTTGTAGTATTATTTTTTAATTTGTTATAGGGCATGTGTGTTCACCAGGAAGAAACAGAGAAAGAGAGAGAGAGAGTGAGAAAGCATGCTGCCAGGTCCTGGACTCAAAACGTGGTCGGCCATGTGGGAGCCTAGCACTTAACCACCCTGCCACATGCTGGCCTCTATGTAACTTGATTCTGTTTTACTGATGGTTAGATCTTTAGCAATCCCCATGCCACTAAACATTCCTTGAAGATCTGGTTTTAAAAGACCTCAAGGTAGTCCCTGACCTCAGCGCACTGTCATTCAGCCTGGTCATTCCCGTTGCTGTCCCTGTCGTAAATAACACGGCAGTGAACGACGCAGTGGTTTCTCTGTTCGTTTCCTTGGACTAAACTCCCAAAGTAGAATGGTTGGTCAAAGGCCATGCATATTTTTAAATTGTTATTTATCTGTTCATTTACGTATTTATTTTTGCCAGAGGACACACATGCTCGCCAGAGAGAGCACCCCGCTCCCCCTGCAATGGGGCATGGTCGTGTTGCAATCCTTTTTTCTCCGTTTCTGCATCCCATCGGCATTTGGGGCACTCATGCGCACTCACTTAGCATGCTTTTCAAGCTGCCAGGCCAGTATCCAACAGCATTCAGCCCCGTGGGCTCCAGCTCCTTTAACCACAGTGCTGTGGGGCCACTCCCCTGTGAACCTTTTAAATGTTTGGAAGAAACACTGTCAAATGGATCTCTGAAAAATTTGCCCTGGAGCAGAGGCCTTTGTCCCAGACCCTCCTAACTGTTGGAGAGAGTGCGTTTGAGATGCAGCCTGGCCCTCGCACTGGGCTCCTCCTTGAGACCAGAATTTACAACATTGGCTGCTGAGGGGCTGTCCCACAGAAGGGTCTGGATAGCTCCTTGAGCCTTCCAAGATAAAGCCCACACCCCACATGTGAGGCGCTCTCTGATGGCTGTAAACCACGTGAGGCTCCCAGCGTGCTCTGCCCCAGTTCTGCCCCAGCTCCAAAGCTCCCCGAGGCCTGGTCACCCTACTCACCATCCCACACGCAGGCCCCAACCTCATCCTCTCTCAGGAACCCCTTCCTGCGACAGTTAATGCCTTCTCCATGGCTTCAGCAGTCCTAAATGAGGGCTCTGCCTTCCTGACCTAATTGCCTCTCAAAAGGCCTTGCCTCAGGCCAGCCAGGAGCTGAGGTGGTTGAGGCGCCTGGGTCCCACGTGACTGCCTGCACAGGTCAAGTCCTGGCGGCCTGGAAGTTGTGCCGGGCACATATGCGCTTGTGCCTAAAATCTCAAGAGGAGAATGGAGGAGAAGGGATTGTGGTATGGCCATCTCTCCCCCACCCCCGGGCTGCCGGTGCTTCCTCTAACGGGAAGGCATGTGTGCTCACGGGAGAGAAACAGAGAGAAGAGAGAATGTGAGAAACACAGTTACACTGAGAACTAAATTTCCAATCCATGAACTTTGGGGAACACATTCAGACCGTAGCAGGCTGTTGTGATTATTTGTAGGTCCCTATAAATTTGGCTATATTCATACGCTACTGTATTAAGAGTGGCAGGTGGTGTTGGCGTCTGCGCGAGTGTTAGTGTATTGACATGAAGTAGGAGCAGACAGGACTGTGGTGGGGACAGCCAGGCTTTGGAGAAACGTTTGGTCTCCGGTCACCCTCCCATTACGAAAACAAGACTATATACAGCAGAGGCATTTGTGGGGGTAGAGAATAGATTATTCATGTAAAAAAAAATTCAGAATAAGGGGACCAGCAGATGGTGTAATGGTTATGTCACTGAATTCCCACGTAGTCAACTGCGGTTCAAATCCCTGACTTAAAACAGAGCTTAAAACTCATGCCGGACACGTGCATGTACATGCCCAAGATCCCAAGAGGAGAGAGACCAGCAGATGGCATAATGGTTACGTTGCTGGACTCCCACGTAGTCCAGTGTGGCTTGAGTCCCAGCACCTTCAAACTTACACTGAGTACTTGTGTGTGCGTGCCCAAAATCCCAAGAGGAGAATGGAGGAGAAAGGATTGCAGTGTGGCCATCCCCCCTGGGGGGTGATTTCTCACTCTCTGTCTCTCTGGCAAGTGCATGCACCCTATAGCAAAAAACTCTCAAAAAATTTTTAAATTCAAAATAAGCTTCCTTCCAAAATCTGGCATGGGTATTTTACTTGTTCTTTAATTTTTACGTCTATCAAAGTCATACCTGTGTGGAGTTCGTAAAGACTAACCATACAACCAAATCCGTAGTGTTATAAGGATTGTGTTGGAGTGAGAATATGTTGTTAGATGTTTAAGGTTCGCAGGGGCCAGCCCACGGCTTGGCGGTGAAGGCTGCTGGATTCACACGGCCAACTGCACAGCCGAGTCTCAGACCCAGGGGCTTGAGAGACATCCCAGGCGCCTGTGCGTGCGTGCCCACAATCCCGACAGGAGGGAGAGATAGAGGACAAGGGATTGTGGCGCAGTGATGCCTCCTGGGGGTTGTTTTCTCATTTCCCACTCTCTCCCAGCAAGCATACATGCACTCTGGCAAAATATTTTAAAAAGCGTTTTGGGCTAGCTGGTGGCTTGGTGTTAGAATGGCTGAATTCTACATGGCCTACTGTGCGGCTCAAATCCCAGACCTAGTGGCTTGGAAAACACGCTGGGTTAGGGTCCGCAGGTGGTGTGGTGGTTAAGGCACCGCACCCGGCCGTGGTTTGAGTCCTGGACCTGACAGCTTGCTTTCTCACTTTCTCTCTCACTCTGCCTCTCTTTGGTGAGTGCATGTCCCCTATAGCAAATTTTAAAATAAAAATAACGATAAATCAAATGAAATAACTAATTCTAAAAAGAAAAGAAAAAAAGCAAAACATGCCAGGCACACATGCATGTGTGCCCAAAATCCCAAGAGGAAAATGGAGAAGTGATTGCAGTGTGTTCATCCTCCTGGGGGTGCTTTCTCACTCCGCACCCCACTGGTCTCTCTCTGATGAGCACATGTATCCTGCAGCAAAAATCTTAAAAAATAGTTTGGCCAGCCAGTTGTAGACATTACAACCACGAGTCGACCTTACCTTGCATAAACTTACAATTAATTACAGTAAAAGCAGAGATTCTAAATATTAAAAATTCATTACTTCCTATTTTACTGCTACTGTGTTCTTAAGGTTATTTATGTGTATTACAGCCATGTATTATTATATAGAGACATAAACAGGAAATATTATATTATATTATGGTATGCTACTGAGAGTCTCTGCTATTCTACTTGGTCAAATCATCTCTTTAGCCTCAAATTTGTGAGGGTGGGAATATTTACACACCGAAATTGGCAGGTGCTGAGGCCAGCAGGTGGAATGGTGGTTAAAATGCTGGACTTCCACATAGCTGCTCACAGTTCAAGTCCTGCATCTGGCAGCTTGAAAATCATGCCAGGTGCGTGTGCATACATGCCCAGAATGCCAAGAGGAGAATGGAGGGGAAGGGATTGCGGTGTGGCCATCCACCCTGTGGCGTGATGTCTCACTTTTCCTCTCTCTGTCTTCTCTGGCAAGTGCACATGCCCTATGGCAAAAAAACAAACAAAAAATTTACCTAATTTATCTATAGAAAAGTAGTTTTCTTGCTTTTTTTAATAAAATTATTTAGTTGCATTTATTATCATTTTATAATTTGCTATAGGGCACACGTGCTCTCCAAAGAGAGACAGAGCAAGCGAGAGAGAGAGAGAGAGAGAGAGAGAGAACGCAAGCTACCAGGTCCAGGACTCAAATTGCAGGTGGCCACATGGGAGTCCAACACCTTAACCACCACCCCGCCTGCTGGTCCCTAGCAAAGTGGTTTTCAAACTTTTCCTTTGAGCAGTGGAACTCATCTTTTATTTATTTATTTTTAGCTTTTATTTTATTTGTTGGAGCTTATCTTTTAAATCAGATGTCATGTGGGACCCTGCTCTCTAAGATAGGAAATCAGAGCTGCCAGGTGGAAGGGGCTTCCGCGGGCAGCCTGCGGGTCGTGTGCCGCAGAACCCCGGTAGTCAGTGTTCGTGGAGAACGGTGGGACTCGGTCACGAAGCTCGTCTTCACCTGCCCCGCTGGGGAGCACGCCCACTGTGCAGAGAGGGCACTGGAAGTGTGTATTACATCGGGGTCCTCCTGTGGCTGCGGGGCCAGTCTGTGGTGCGGCGGTTAAGGCACTGGATCCCACATGGCCAGCCACAGTGTTCAAGTCTCAGACCTGGCAGCTTGAAACACACGCCAGGCGTGGGCACATGCGTGCAGATCCTGAAGGGGAGAAATGGAGGCAAATAGAATTGTGGCATAATCATTCTTCTCCTTTTGTGTGTGTGTGGGGGGAGAGGTTTTTGCCACAGGGCGTGTGTGCTCGCCAGAAAGACAGAAAGAGAGAGAGAGACAGAAAGCGAGAAATCACCCCCCCCCCAGGGGTGATGGCCACACTGCAATCCCTTCTCCTCCATTCTCCTCTCGGGATCTTGGGCACACCCGCACAGGCGCCTGGCATGAGTTTAAGCTACCAGGTCTGGGACTCGAACCGTGGTCAGCTACAAGGGAGCACAGCGACATAGCCATTACACTAACTGCTGGTCCCTCTTTTCTTTTTTTAAAGAATTATTTTTTATTTAACTTTATTTGCTTGTTTATTTACTTATTTTAATTTGACCAGAGAGGGATGGAGTGAGAGCGAGAGGGAAAGTGAGAAAGCAAGCCGCCAGGTCTGGGGCTCAAACCGTGATTGTACATGTGGGTGTCCAGTGACCTTAACCACCAGGCCACTTGCCGGCCCCGCATAACCATTCTTTTTTTTTTTTTTTTTGGAGAGATTTTCCCTGGAGGGCGTTTCTCCATTCTCCTCTCGGGATCTTGGGCACGCACGCACACGCGCCCGGCCTGAGTTTTAAGCCACCGGGTCCGGGACGCGAACCGCGGTCGACTACGTGGGAATCCAGCGACATAGCCATTACTCTAACTGCTGGTTCCCACATAACCATTCTTTATAGGGATTGCTCTCTCCTACCTCCCCCTCTCTCTGTGTGTCTCTCTCTCTGGTGAATACATGTGCCCTAAGGCAAATTTAAAAACAAAAAAAACTTATTTCCTCCCAGTGGGGAGCTCTGGCCCCTCCCATTCTGAGCAGGCCGCCCTCTGATCTGAGCTTCCAGTACTGCTGCCTGGCCTGATCCTCCAGGCCATCTCGCACAGGCTAGAAGCTTCTGTGAGCTCACGGCCACCTCTCCATTAATTCAGCGTCCCTCAGATTTGCCTGGGCTGGGCTGGGCGCCCAAAGCTGGGTGTAGAGAGCTTTGCTCAGGAACAGCATGCAGCCTTAGAGGACAGCTGGGGGGACGGCCCGTCAAAGCAAGGTGAGCTGAAGGAGCAGACAGCGCTGGCCGAGGACAGCGGCCGAGTGCCAGAAAGCCCACCTTTGAGAGTCATGCCCGAGAGGGACGCTCAGCTCTGCTTTCGGCTGGTTGGCCTTGGGAAAGTTGCTTAACCTCTCTGGGCCTTAATCTCCTCATTCCTAACTCCTAGGCTTGTAGTGAAAGTTAAAGATGATATGTAGCCCTAACAAATCCCGGGGTCACATGTGGCTCAGTCTATGCCCAGAACTCACTGTACAGGTCATAGTCGTGGGCCAGCTGGTGGCGTGGTGGTACAGGTGGCTGGATCCCATATTGCCAACTGCGCGGTTCAAGCCCTAGACCCACATGCCCAGAATCCTGAGTGGAGGACAGAGGAGAAGGGATTACGGCGTGGCCGTCCCTTCTGGGGGTACTTTCTCACCTACCCCGTACCCCAGTCTCTCTCTGGCAAGCACAGGAGACTTATAGCAAAAGAAAAAAAGTAGAAGAAGAAAAGAAGAAGAAGAAGGAGAAGAAGAAGAAGGAGAAGAAGAAAAGAAGAAGAAAAGAAGAAGAAGAAGAAGAAGAAGAAGAAGAAGAAGAAGAAGAAGAAGAAGAAGAAGAAGAAGAAGAAGAAGAAGAAGAGGAAGACGACGTCATCTAACAGTGAACTAACCCAGTCCAGACGGCAAACCTCTGCGGCTTTTCCTCACGCCCTACCTCGCTCCCTCCCTCCACACCACTGCCACTTGCCTTTTTAGGTTTTGACCATAGGGCACATGTGCTCGCCAGGGAGACAGAGAGAGGGGAGTGAGAAACCCCCCAGGAGGATGGCCACGCCGTAATCCCTCCTCCTCCATGCTCCTCTTAGCCTCTTGGGCACGCATGCACATGTGGCTGGGGTGAGTTTCCATGCTCCAAGTTCGGGACTCAAACCGCAGTAGACCATGTGAAAGTCCAGTGCCTTAGCCACTGTGCCACCTGCTGGCCCACTGCCACCTGCTCCAGGTCCAGCTTTTCTCACCCTTCCCTGCCGCTGCCGTGTCACACAAGATGGGAGCATTTGGAAACAGCTGGTGAGATGTGGGGGACGCGGGTGGGGAGGGGTGCGGCAGGCCCTCTGAGATGCGGTGGTGCCCCTGGCTGGGAAGTAGGAACCAGAGGTTGCAGGGGCGTGGCGGAAATGGGTTCTCTTCCCCCTGCTTATTCAGGTGAGGACCGGCAGCGGGTGAGGTCTGACCCACCAACAGCCCCCCCCACCTGTCTGCCCACCCACCCACTATTAGCAGACGGGCAATGACTGAAAACGCTGTTGGCCTTCTCTCCTCCAGACCCCCCAAAACGCTGGTGCAAACAAGACCTGGGGAGCTCCTCACTCCCAGGGAGGCTGGAGGGCTCAGGGGAGTCCCAGGGCTGGTTCCCAGGCCGAGCTGAACACACCAGGCATGACCGTGTGCGTCTGTGGCCCTAGTGGGGCGGCGGGGGCAGAGGGCTGTGATGTGGGAAGGCCCTGTCAAAAATACCAGAGTCTGTCTCTTCTCCTCTTCTCTCTCAGAAAGGAGAAAGAGGGAGAAAGACCTGAGGGATGGAGACCCAACTCTCCTGCAGTCCTCCTCCCCTGCTGCGTTTGTAGCCACTGAACTCAGCTCTTCCCACACCCATCCACAGCCCTCGCCCCATCCGTGCATGGACTCCTTTCCCCTCATTGTCCTGAGCTACCGATTTGCAGAAAAGGATGACACAGCCCCTGCCCTTGGTTGCTTACAAACAGAAAGAGCCTGCAAATCAGACATGCTTGTGTTCCTGGGAAGGGAAGTACAGAATGCTGTGAGAGCACAGAGAAGGGGCTCTTAACCCTGGGGAGATCCCGGAAGACTTCCTGGAGGGGGTGTCATCTAACCTGGAGGATAATAATTGCTATCCCATTGGGCGTTCATTGCGATGATAACCCCCTCACTATGCTAAGCGCATTAGCTCCTGTAATCATCACAACAATGCTAAGAAGGAGATGTTGCTGTTCTTATTGTAGAAAGGAGAAACCCAGGGCTCAGAGAAGTTCACTGACTTTCTTAAGGCCACATAACTAAACGGCGCAGAGTTGCCGCTCACACGCAGGCCTGTGTGACTCCAAGACCATGCTTGCAGCCCTGGGG
The DNA here is from genome assembly GCF_000334495.1 of Tupaia belangeri chinensis. Taxonomy (NCBI): domain Eukaryota; kingdom Metazoa; phylum Chordata; class Mammalia; order Scandentia; family Tupaiidae; genus Tupaia; species Tupaia belangeri. The sequence continues at coordinate 319,976 of NW_006159876.1, read as the reverse complement.
CACTGTATGGAGACGTGGAAGGTGCCGGCTGCACACGGATGCCCACGGGCATCGTGGACGGGATAGTTCACATCGGAGTGTGTATGGGCCCAGCGCCTCTCCTGTCTCCTAGGGGAGCAGGAAAAGAGCATCCTCCCCATCCAACCTGACTGGCCCCTCCCCGGTGGTGGCAGGGAGTGGGGGAATGGGAGTGGGTGGGCCCTGGGTCCTGGTGTGTGCGTGCGCTCCCGGGGCTGCTGCCTGACAGCTTTGATCTGCCCAGTTGGACAGTAACTCTTACTCTCTGTGTTCCTGAAGAAGGGGCCCTTTTCCATTTGCACAGGCGTCATGGGACAGACAGTGGCTCCCGCACTGCCACGTGGAGTGTGGAGCAGGACGTGGCCGCACTGCCACGTGGAGTGTGGGGCAGGACGTGGCCATAGAGCTGCTGGCCCAGCCCGGCCTGCACAGCAGGGACCTCGAGGACCTTCCATTCCAGGTGAGAGGTCGCCCTGGGGCCATCGGACTAACCCCCATCTCGCTCGCTCTCTTCTGCAGACCGGCAGGATCGAACCCAACTACCCCAAGGTCTGCGGCCACCAGGGCAATGTACTGGACATCAAATGGAACCCCTTCATCGACAACATCATTGCCTCATGCTCGGAGGACACGTCGGTGAGTGGGAAGGGGCTTCCCTGAGGACGCGGGCCTCCCTTCTTACACTCCCCACGTCTTTGGCTTTCTCCCGTCGCCTTGGCCGTCCTCGCAGCCAGCCCCAGGAGGGCGGGGAGGGAGTTCTGAGCAGGACTCAGGGAGGGACCCAGGAGTGTGAAGGCTCCCACCTCGAGCCTTCAGTGTGACTGAGTTTGGAAGTGCTGATTTTGTAAGTGAGAACTAGAACAAGAAAGTAAATGTGTGATTCTATACTTGGGTGGGTTCTCAAAAGGAGAAGGGCAGAAGTAAAATATGGAAAAGGGGGAGGGCCAGCCGGTGGCAGGGTGGTTAAGATGTTGGATCCCACACGGCCGACTGCATGGTTCGAGGCCCAGACCTGGCAGCTAGAACACACCAGGCATGTGTGTGCATACTCAAAACCCTGAGACGAGACTGGAGAGGGAGGGGCTGTAGTGCCGCCTGTCCTCACTGTCCTCCTTTGTCTTCTCCAGCAAGCACACACACCCTTAGCGAAAATAAGACTAGAGGAAAAAAGAAAAAAGGATTTGGACAAAGGAGGGAAAACCGGTGGCTGGGCCTTGAGGAAGCAGCTCGGCTTCTTTGCAAGCTGCACACGGGGACATTCCAGCTGGCTCGTTCTCTGAGCCATGGCCTCTGGGGAGGATCACTGGGCCACAAGAATGGCTGCAATTTGTTCGTGGACTCACCCTTGTGGCCCAGAATTTGAACTTCCTGTTTCCCACCACTCGATGGGAAGAGAGAAGAAATAGAAGGGAATTCAAAAAGAGACAGGGCCTACCCCACCCTCTGTGCCAGCAAGAGGCAGAAAAGAGGGAGCAAGGGCAGACTAGCGAGATGGGGGAAGGAGACAAGAGACTTGAGAGGGTGAAGAATCCAGGAAAAGTGAGATTTGAAGTTTTTTTAATTGTTAGAGGATGATCACCAGAGAGCCGGAGACACAGAGAGAAAGAGACGGAGAGGGAGAAAGTGTGGTGTGGGCATGCCACGGTCCTCCTCCATCTCCCACTCTTACCAGGATTCGGGACATGCATCCATGCCTGGCATGTTTTTCAAGCTGCCAGGACTGGGATTTGAACTATGAGTTAGCCATGCAAGATCCAGCTCTCTTAACCATTAGGCTACAGGGCCAGTCCTGAAGCTGTTTCTGGCCACTTTCTCCTCAGGCTCGGCTGGCTTTTACAAGTAACAGCAGGGTAAGAGGCACCCGGAGGACTTTCCATGCTGTCCCCAGGTGGCATTCAGCACACCAACCTGAAAGCAAGAGGGGGTTTCAGAGCCTCCGTTGAGCTGTCAGGAGTGTCTTGGAATTCCCAGGTGAAGGGTGACCAGCCTTTTAGGCAGGCCATGAGCTTCTACCTAATGCTCACTGGCATAGCCTGGGTGCAGATCCAATTCCCAGGATACAGGCACTGGAAGCAACTTCGGAGCTCCTGTCTCCCCATCTTATCACACTGGACTATGAGCTCCTGGAAGTAGAAGCCATGGTTTGTTTTGCTGTGAAGATCAAACAATAAATATTTAGTAGGTATTGGAGAGGACAGATAAATGGAGGAGTGAGCTGTTGGATGGATGGTTGGATGTCTTGTTGGGTAGATGAATAGATGGGTGGATAGATGGATTGGTGGATGGATGAATGAATGGGTGGATTGTTAGGTGCATGGGTGGATGGTTGGATAGATAGATGGATTGTTGGATGAATGGGTGGATGTATTGTTGAGTGCATGGATGAATGGATGAATTGTTGAGTAGATGGATGGATGGATGGTTGGATGAATGAGTGGGTGTATTGTTGAGTGTATGGATTAATGGACGGATTGTTGGGTAGATGGATGGATGGTTGGGTTGTTGGGTGCATGGATGGATTATTGGGTAGATGGATGGATGGATGGATGGATGGTTGGATAAATGAGTGGGTGTATTGTTGAGTGTATGAATTAATGGACGAATTATTGGGTAGATGGATGGATGGTTGGGTTGTTAGGTGCATGGATGGATTATTGGGTAGATGGATGGATGGATGGTTGGGTTGTTGGGTAGATGGATGGATGGTTGGGTTGTTGGGTGCATGGATGGATTATTGGGTAGATGGATGGATGGTTGGGTTGTTGGGTAGATGGATGGATGGTTGGATGGACTGTTGGGTGGATGATGGTATTGATGGATAGAGAGATGATTGAATGGATGGAAGATGGATAGAGAAATGGATGGAAGGATGACTAGAAAATGACTGGATGGTGGGAGGACAAATAGGTGGATAAATGGAAAGATGAGCCAATAGATGAGTGCACTAATGTAATCCAGTCAATCAGTTATCCAAAGGACAGTTTGTAGGGTTGGGGTGAGGTTAGCTGACACAGTAACTAGCACGTGAGACAGTAGTGGGGAAGGATCTAAGACGATACAGTGGGCTTGACCAGCTCCTGACCATCAAGGAGCAGTTCCTGGGCAGCACCAGGCAGGCCTGTGTGGGTGGACAGAGAAAGGATGCGTGGTGAAGATGGTCATCAGGTTGGCCACTGTCTTTAGCAGCCCCAGAACCACAGTGATCAGGGGACAGGGATCCAGGGTCAGGACCTAGGCAGACCTGAGCTGCAGAATGGGGTGGGAGCACAAGACAGTGGAGCCTAGGAAAGGTGATGAAGCTGGAGAGAACACCAGGAAGGCAGATGAGCTGGTGGGGACTGGGGAGCTCAGTGGTCAGTGTGAGAGAGGGCTGGGCTAGTGGGGGAAATTTTTTTTAGAGTGGAATGCAGGGAGCCCAGGCAGGAGTGCAGAGACCACGGCTGAGCGGCTTTCACCAGCCAGCAAGGAGCAGACACCCCAAATCCAGCACTGCCTTTTACTGAGCTCCTCCCCCATCCTGGCACTGCACCCCCAAACTGAGGGTTAGGGGCAATTGAGATCACAGAAGTAGAGCAAGGCCTGTCCCAGGCCCGTGCTCTGCGTGCCCCACCACAGGAACAAACACGCGAACCCCACAGTGCTCCTGGCCCCAGCGGTGAACACTGACTCACTAGGGCGTGATCCGGGAGGTGATGAGGCCAGTGTCCATCTTGATGTGGTGGGGGATTTGGCCAGGACTCCTGGGATATCTGCCACCTTGGCCCCTCCTCAGGTCACATCTTCTGCCTGGATTAGGGCCAGATAGGCCTGCCCTGTCCTGGCTCGGCTCTGGGTGGGCCCTGGGACTCCAGGACCCTGGGCGCGTGGACACAGGCTGCTCTGCGGTTCTGCCCGCACTGTGAGAGCACAGTCGTGGGTATCCTGGGGTTCACAGAGCTCAGCCGCGGACCTGGTAGACCACAGGTTGGCCCCCCTCCACCATGTCCCAGTGGGGGGCCGAGGGCATGTCACCTCTCTGGGCCTCGGCTTTGCTCGCCTCCGGGGCAGTACTACCAAGCCCTCCCTTGGGCCATTGCAGTGCGGACAGAAGGGAGTCTGGGCCTAGCCCTGTGCCTGGAGCCTCACAAATGCCACCAACGTCAGCCCCACTCCAGAAACACCAGCACAAAGGCAGGGCCCACCCCGCTCGCCGAAATGCGAGGCAGAAGGCAGGTCGTGCCATCCACCGGAGGCAGGGGCCGTGTGCGAGCTGCGGGGTAGTTCTGACGGAGGTGCGGGGAGGGCAAGGGAGCTTAGGGCAAGCTGGAGCTTGGAGAAATCAGGGCTTTGATAGCAGGAAAGGGGTTCAAACGGGAGCCAAGGGTGCCGCTGGTGAGGTGGGTGGGGAGGAGAGGAGGCCGCGACAGGAGGTGGGGACAGAGAGGCAGCTTGGGGTGTGTGAGCGGCTGCACTGTGAAGCGAGGCCAGGCTCCTCCGCCATCGTGCAGCGTGGGGCGTGGGGCTCCGTCCCCAGAGAGGCCAGGGAAGGAGCTGTGTTGATGGGGGTCTCAGCTGCTCCGTGGAGGAGGTGGGACCTGAACTGGGAGGACGCTGGGTGTGGGCGAGTGGGGGGAAGGGAGCACCAGGGCTGGGAACAGTGGACGCCCAGCTTAGGGCGCAGGGCGGGAGGAGCTGGCCCGAGGCTCTCGGTCCAGAGACGAGGAGATTACGTCTGGCTCAGACAGGAGAAAGCTATCCCCAGCTGCCAGGACAGCTGTTCCAGGAGCTGCTCAGAGCCCCACCTCGCCCCGGGCATCTGCCCCTCCCCAGCCTCTCCTGGAGAAGGGCATACTGAGACCCAGGGGGAGCCTGTCTTCTGCTTTCGCAGGGAACACACTGAGGTTCGGGCCCGCAGCAGAGGTGTGGACCCATCCTGTACTCGAGGCTCACCTCCTAGCACCTTCTCTGTGCAGGGCCGTGCCGGGCCCAGGGCACATACAGGGCCGGGGGGTGGGGGAGGCCCAGGCTGGCCTGGGAGGGGCGAGGCATGGAAGAGTGGAGTGGCAGCTCCTGGGTGTGGGTGAGACAGCCTGTCCACACCACCATGCTCTTCTGACCGGCCTCCCTGCCTCCACCTCCACACCGCAAGGCAGGCCCCTCTGGCCAGCAGGATGCTGAGACCAGGAAGGGGTGAGTCGGCAGAGCCCCTGTGTGCCAGACGGGGTGCTGCGTGTAAGGGCTGAGGGCCTAGCCCAGAGGCACCCGGAGGGACTTCATCCCAGCAAGGCTGCCCCCGCCCTGTGCCCACCTGCCCCCACCCTCCACTGCCCTCTCCTTGTCCCTCAGCGTTCGGAGGACACTGCGGGACCCCGTGAGCCCCCACCTCCAGCTCAGATGAAACCCATGCCCCTGTCCCTCAGCCATCCCTCCAGGGGCCAGTGGGGTAGAGCAGCCCCTTCCCCAGGGGCCTCCGTGAGGGAGGGTGGAGGCCATAGCTCTCCCTGGCATCTGGCAGAACCCAGTTCTTTCCGCCGCTGGGTGATGTCACCTATTGTTGCAGCTCGTGCTTTTTATAGCTTCTGCTGCAGCCGGGAGGGCGCTGGCAGGCGACAGGGAGAGGCGCTATCGTTTTCCAAGCTCGGGCTCCCAGTCCTTCTCTGCAGCCACTGAGGGAGCGAGACTTCTGACATCTCAAGGAGACGGGGAGAGGGATCCCAGGAGGGAGAGAGGAGCGGGGAGCAGGCCCCTCTCCTGGGGGCCCTCAGCCCCTTCCCTTGGCCTGCTCTCCCCGGGGCAGTGTCTCTCCCTGAGGAGCCGAGCGTGGGCTGGGGCACAATGCCAGCGGGGCTGGAAGCCGCCCACCACCCTGCCTCCTGCTACCATCCCAGCCCTCCCCCAAGCTCCAGAGCCAATGGCGGGAACGGGAGGAAGCAACGTGATCGTTCAGCAGTGGGAAGAACGCAGACCTGAGAGGCCTGCAGTGGCCTGCCTGGTCCTCACCCACAGGCCCGGCAGACACAGAGGAGGCAGCGGTGTGGCCCAGCTGTTAAACAACCAGGCTCAGGGGCCGTGCGCCTACATTCAAATCCTGGCCCTGCTTCTCGGCCCTGTGGTCTTGGACCCATTTCTTGGCACCTGCTGGCCTGCTAAGTCAAGGTCACCGTGAGAACTGAGTGACTGTGGCGTGCTTGTGTCTCTCAGGGACCTCACAGGACAGGCCCCATGGCCTAGTGGCTAAGGGCACCAGATCCCACATAGCCAACGGCAGTTTAAATCCCAGCCTCAGCAGCCTGAAAACACATCAGGTGAGTGTGTGTGCATGGCCCAAACCCCTACAGGATGGAGAAACGGAGGGGCAAGGACTGCTGTGTGGACACGCCCCACGGGGGAGCGCGGCCTCACTCTCCCTCGCACTCTCTGTCTCCCCCTCTCTCCAGTGAGTACACATACTCCTCTTCTTTTTTTAAAAAAGAATTATTTATTTATTTATTTTATTCCATTGTTGTTATTATTATTATTATTATTTTTATTTGACCAGAGAGAGAGAAAGAAAAAGGGAAAGTGAGAAAGCAAGCCGCCAGGTCCAGAACGCGAACCACGATTGGCCATGTGGAATCCAGCGCCCTTAACCACCACACCACCTGCTGGCCCCAGGACATGTACTCTTTGGCAATTAAAATAATAATAATAATAATGAACCACAGTAACCGATACTTACATCCTCGAGTTGAGCACCACCAGTTTAAGTAACTTGCCCCAGCGAGGCATGTCCAGAGGGTTTGGAGCCCGGAGACCAGGCCCCCAGGCTACTGCCCCTTCTACCGTATCTCATTCTTCCTAGCTCTTTCCTTTTTTAGTTTTTTTTTCCATAGAGCATGTGTTCCCACCAGAGAAAGAGAGAGCCAGACAGACCGAGAGAGAGAGACACTGAGCAATCACCCCTCAGGGGGATGCTCACACTGCTGTCCCTTCTCCATTCTCTCCTTGGGATTTTGGGAACGTGTGCACACGTGCCTAGCATGATTTTCAAGCGGCTGGGTCTGGGACTCAAACTGTGGTCGGCCCTGTGGGAGTCCAGTGACTTAATCACTGTACCACCTGCTGGTCCCTGTGTGTGTGTGTGTGTGTGTGTGTGTGTGTATGTGTGTGTGTTTAGAGAGAGGTTTTTGCTATAGGGCACGTGCACTCGCCAGAGAGTCAGAGACAGGGGGATAGAAAGCAAGCAATCACCCCCCCCTCCATCCCAGGAGGAATGGCCACGCCACAGTCCCTTCTCCTCCATTCTCCTCTTGGGATTTCAGGCACGCACGCACACATACCTGGTGTGAATTTCATGCTTCCCAGTCCGGGACTCGAACCACGGTCGATTATGTGGGAGTCCACCGATGTAACCGTTAGGCCATCTGCTGGTCCGTGTATGCGCGCGCATGCGTGTGTGTTACGTAGATATTAAGGGGGTGGAATTCGGACCTTCTCCCAGCTGCTCTGGCCCACTGTGACACCCGCTCCCCCTCTGAGCTGTGCACATACACGGTCGCGTACAGAGCGCTCTGTCTGTGTGCTGTGGCCGTGCAGCGAGCAGTGTCCTACATGAGTAGTCTTTCCTCAGGAGCAGAGTCATCAGAGGGGTCACTAGGCCTCAGCTAGGCCCTGGCCCAAGTCACCGGCAGCCCTGGTGTCTTTCTGACAGAGTCGGAAAGCAGAGCTCCAGCCAGGTACCTCCAAGATCATGGAAGCCTTACTACTACTCTTCATAGCTTTTGTCATAGAGTGTGTGCTCACCAGAGAGAGAGAGGGAGCGAGAAAGCGAGAGATCACCCCCAGAGCACATGGACCCTTCATAGCTTTTGTCATAGAGTGTGTGCTCACCAGAGAGAGAGGGAGTGAGAAAGCGAGAGATCACCCCGAACACATGGACTCTTCATAGCTTTTGTCATAGAGTGTGTGCTCACCAGAGAGAGAGGGAGTGAGAAAGCGAGAGATCACCCCGAGCACATGGCTATGCCACAATCCCTTCCCCTCCATTCTCCTCCTCGAATTTTGGGCATGCACACACATACCCAGCATGATTTTCAAGCCACCAGGTCCAGAACTGGAACCGTGGCTGACCTTGTGGGAGTCCCGTGCCTTACCCACCACACCACCTGCTGGCCCCAATATATATAATATCATCTTTAAAATGCTCACATGGGCCCAGCAGGTGGTGTGGTGGTTAAGGTGCTGGCCCAACGGTTCGAGTTCCTGACCCGGCTTGAAAGTCATACCAGATGTGTATTTGCATGTCCCACATCCCAGCAGAATGGAGAAGGGATTGGCCATCCCCCTGGGAGGTGACTTTTCTCATTTTCCCTCTCCCTATCTCTCTCTCTTTCTATGCCTCTCTCCAACGAGTGCACACACCCTATAGGAAAGAAAAAAAAAGATATAATTTATGTAGCATTGTAGAAAATGGAGACAGACTTCATACTGTATGTATTGACTATATAGTGGCAGCAAAATACATATGGAAAATAAAACGCAATCACATCTTATGTTTGCTTAAAACTTGCATGTAATCCAGGATGGCGTAATGGTTACTTCGCTGGACTCCCACAAGGTCGACTGTGATTCGAATCCTGGACCCGGTGGCTTAAAACTCACACTGGCTGTGTGTGCATGCATGCCCAAAGTCCTGAGAGGAGAATGGAGAAGAAGGGATTGCAGAGTAGCCATCCCCCAGGGGTGGGCGGTGATTTCTTGTTTTCTGTCTCTATGGCACACGCTCTATAGCAAAAATCTCTCAAAACAAAACAAAACAAAACAAAAAAACTTGGTACCAGCAGTTGGCATAATGGTTATGTCACTGGACTCCCATATAGTAGACCGTGGTTCAAGTGCCGGACCTGGTGGCTTAAACTCACACCAGGCACATGTGCACAGATCCCCAGAGGAAACTGGAGGAGAAGGGATTGTGGCTAATAATACGGAACTTGGGACCAGCAGGTGACGTAATGGTTATATCACTGGACTCTCACATGGCTGACTGCAGTTCAAGTCCTGAACCCTGGGGGGTGATTTCTCACTTTGTCTCTCTGTCTCTTTCTGTCTATCTGGCGAATGCATGCGCCCTATAGCAATAAACCTCTCCAAAAAACCTTGCCTATAACTGTTAGCACTAAGGGAAGTTCTGAAGTACGGTTAAGTCCTTGGGACTGTGCTTGGCAGATGCTTTATCTGGGCTTCACAGCAACTCCGTGTGATTACCCTACAGAGGAGAACGCCCAGAGGTTAAGGAATTTGGCTGGAGTCTCACAGCCAGTCAGGTCAGAGCCCGCATCTGAAGGGCGCCCATCACGAGCTCTTGCTTGTCCAGGGGCTTCCTCCCCCAGGCCTGTCCTTCCCAGAGGCCTGGTGTCGTCCCATCCCTGCGTGCCGGCTCCCCACACAGCTGCAAGCTGCCCAGAGCCCAGGGCTGTCCCCGGTACCTAGCAGGTGTGGCACGGGGAGCAGCTGAGTGTGACTGAGTCAGTCAGACTCTAGCCACGGGGCCTGTGGAGGGGACAGTCCCGAGCATAGGACTTTGCCCCGCTCTGCCACTCTCCCCACCCCTTCCTTCCAGAAGTCCGGTTTAGGGGGGCTTCCTGGTTTCCTGTTACACTGAAGTACCTCCCAGCACACCCCGGGCAGATGCACAGCCGTCTCCCTCAGTTCCTTCCAACTGTCCTGAATAACGCAGGGGACTCTTCCCCGGGGACTCAGGCCCTCTGTGAACTCCAGCTCCTCTCAGCCCTGGAGCGCCGGACGCCAACTGCTCGTGGTAGCAGAGCGGTCTCCTCTGCCCACTGATGCCTTCAGTGGTGTCCAAAGCCGGAGAGAAGTTCGGAAGATTAACTAGAACTAGCTTTAAAAAAATTATGAGTGAAAAAAATGATTTGCTTAATTTTTTTATGTAACATTTTTTTAATTTGACCAGAGAGAAAGTCTCCAGGTCCGGGACTTGAACTGTGGTCAACCATGTGGGAGTCCTGCACCTTACCCACCATGCCACCTGCTGGCCCCTAAAACTGTCCTAACACCTGCAGGAGAAAACTGGGTCGGGGAGGTGCCAGTGGGGACAAGGTGACACCTCTGTCCCTCTGTGCAGGTTGTTAATGCCCTGTTCCCACAGGACCTGTCAGGCCCCGCCGGTATCTGATAGCTCCTGGTGGCCGCAGAGTGTGTGGCCCCGCCTGTGGCCCTTCACTGTGTGAGACTCCGAGCCAGTCTGGGGCTGAGCCTGGACACGGGCACCACCCGCTCTCCCCTCTAGGTGCCTGGGCAGAGCTCCAGCCCAGCAGTCCTCCTCGTGGCTAGAGGCCGTCAGACTCACGCGAGCTGAAGCCGGGTGTCGTTTAGCCACACACCTCTGGTAGCCACGGCCGGCATTTTCTAGGCAAGGTGTCAGAGCCCCAGAGAAGGTAACTTAGGACATGGCACCCAGTAAACGGGCTTAAAAACCGGAGTCGAGCCTCACTCACACGCCCCTTCTCCTTTTTGGGGAAGGACTTTGTTCTGAGACCCTGGGCCTAAGCAGGGCCTCTTTGGGCCACAGTGACAAAGAGTGACACACGCAGGCCTCTGGCCCCCTCTGCCACCTGCCCCGTGCTCCTTACCAGCTAGGTGACCCACTCACAGTTTCCCCACCTGCTGTGCCAGAACCTGCACGCTGCTCCCCACGTCCCGAGCCCACCTTTTCAAACTTGTCCATGGTCTCTTCCAACTCTGCTCGTCTTGGACCTTCCCACCCTGGTCGCCTTCAGACCGGATGGCACCCAGATCCAAGGCTTCCCCAGCTCAGTGCCCCTGGACTGCCTCTGTGCCTTCTGCCCCTGTGTTCTGCTCAGAGCGGGCCCAGGAGAGCCGGGCAGCGCATCCCGTCAGCTCAGAAGAGGCCCTCAGGGGTGGGCGTGGCTGGGTGAGGCCCGGCTTTAGGTCTGGAAGATCCTGCCCCTGCCGTGGCCAGCTCCCGTGCTCTGAGCAGTGTGGCGTTCATGTGTGCACACTCGTCGGCAGCCCTGGGTTTAGCAGGACGTGTCTGCAGAGGGAGCCCTTCACCCCACACCACTGCCTCCTGCTGGCTTGTTGCTCGGCCCCTGCTCTCACCTCTTTCGGCCCAAAAGTTTCTAAAGTTTCTAACTCAAGTGCAAACCAGAGTGGCCAATAATAATAATAATAAAGTGTTTTAAGAATCAAAGAGACTGGGGGCCAGCAGTTAGTGTAATGGCTATGTCACTGGACTCCCATGTAGTTGACCACAGTTCGAGTCCTCAATCCGGTGGCTTCAACTCATGCCGGGCACGTGTGTGTATGTGCGTGTGTGCCCAGGATCCTGAGAGAAGAATGGAGAAGGGATTGTGGAGAAGGGATTGCTTTCTGTCTCTCTGTCTCTGTTTTCGGGTGAACGCACGAGCCCTATAGCAAAAAATAAAAAAAAAAAATAAATAAAATAAAATAAAAACTCTCCAAAAAAGAAAAGAATCAAAGAGACCGGGGTTGGTAGGTGGTGTGGCGGTTAGGGCTGCTGGACTCCCACATGGCCGACTGCGGTTCAAGTCCTGGACCCAGCAGCTCGACTAACGTTTGAGTCCCGGACTTGGCGGCTTACTTTCTCTCGTTCCCTCTCTCTCTCTCACTCTGTCCCTCTCTGGTCAAATGAAAATAAATAAAGTTAAATAAGATAGTTATTTAAAAAAAAAAAAAAGGGAAAGAAAGAAAGTACAAACCTTTAAAAAAAAAAAAAAAAGAAAAGGATCAAAGGGACATAGGCCAGCAGGTAGCATGGTCATTAAGGTGCTGGACTCCCATATGACCAACCATGGTTCAGGTCACAGACCTGGTGGCTTGAAAGGCACGCCAGGCACATATGCACGTGTGCCCAAAATTCTGAGAGGAGAATGAAGGAGAAGGGGTTGTGATACGGCCATCGCACCCCCCAGGGGGGATGATATCTCACTTTCCCTTTCTCTGTCTCTCTTAGTCTCTCTGTCTCTCGCCAGCATGCGCGCTCACCCTATGGCAAAAACCTAAAAAAAAAAAAAAGTAAAAAAGAATGAAAAACTCTACAAATCCAGACAACAGCAAGATGACATTTTCGGCTTGTCAGATGGGCAAAACTGGGGTTTTCTTCAAAGGTGCAGTAGAAGGCGTGGCGTGGCAAGGTGTGCCGCCGCTTTTTACCCGCCGTGAGGGTCTCACCGACATGGACATGCCACGACAAAGGGCGTCAGCAAGAGAAAAGCGTGATCCGCGTTCTAACCGATGTTTTACGTGGCACAGGAGCCTTCAGAAACGCCATCCGAAGGCCCTCCAAAGGCCCGGGGAAACGTCTGTTTTGGTGCTTAGATTCCGTGAGGCCTGGCCTAGGGTAGGAATGTGACTAGACACAGGGTCCCACCCGACGGGAGCAGACTCGTTCCAGCAACGCCTGTCCGTCCAGATTCTCCTGTCTGGGCAGGCTCTCTCTGGGGTGGGGCAGGACCCCTCTGGAAGGACGGTGTTCCGGAGAAGGGGAGGGATGCGCGAGAGCAACCCTTCTGGGTGTTTTGCTTCTCGTTTCTTCCCGCCTTGGTGAAGAGGAATTCTGGTTCCCATGACTGCGGGGAGGACGGGCAGTAAGGGACAGCAGGCCGGAGGGGGTCAGAAGGAGACTGCTTCTGAGGCCTCCCAGTCCCCGTTCAATACTCAACTTGCCAATGTGTACTTTGGGTATCATTTCTTTCTTTCTTTCTTTCTTTTTTTTTTTTTTTTGGAGAGGCTTTTTGCTATAGGGTGCGTGTGCTAACCTGAGAGAAAGTGAGAAATCACCCCCCCAGGGGGGATGGCCACGCCCCAATCCTTTCTCCTCCCTTCTCCTCAGGATCTTGGGCACGCACGCACATGCACCCAGTGTGAGTTTAAGCCACCGGGTCCAGGACTCGAACTGTGGTCGACTACATGGGAGTCCAGTGACATAGCCACTACGCCAACTGCTGGTCCCTTTGGGTATCATTTCTAAGCTCCACAGAAGTCCAGGTAAAGAACCACTCTCAGACGCTGTTAGTAAGATCCGGAACAGCTTTCGAAGATGACTTTATGATTACTATGAAAAATTAAACACCTCTGATGTGCTTCTACAAGAAGACCCACTCCCAGGCACGACCTCATGTTATGAGCTTCATCACAGAATAGACCACAAAATTGAAAAAAAAATAAATAAGTAAAAGTGGGCGGAATCCAGGTGCCCATTAGCAGAGGCTGAAGAAGTTCATTGTGGGACACCCAACGTATCTCTCTGGCCACTCCTGAGACCCAGTGGCTCTGAAGGTGTGTGCGGAAAGGTGCCCACTCTCTTTGCTTATATAAAAAAGCAAGTTGAGGAAGAACATGTGGGGCCAGCCCTGCACCCTCTGGTTAAAGGAGCTGCTTCCAAAACCCTGCTGCAGTTCAAATCCCAGCCCCTGCAGCTTGAAAACCACGCCGGGTGTATGTGCACGCCCAGAATCCCCAGCAGGATAGATGGGAGAGAAGGGACTGTGACGTGACAGTGCCCCATTGCGGGGTAATTTCTCCCTCACCTTCTTCCTTTCTCTGTCTCTTTCTTTCTTTTAAATAATTATTTATTTTATTTTATTTGTTATTATTATTTTTTTATTTGACCAGAGAGAGAAGGGAAAGTGAGAAAGCAAGCCTCCAGGTCTGGGACTCAAACCGTGGTCGACCATGTGGGAGTCCAGCACCTTAACCACCGCGCCACCTGCTGCCTCCCTTCCTTTCTCTTTCTGTCAAGTGCACACAGCCTCCAGCAATTAAAAAAGGAGGAGGGGGAGGCGCGTTGTGACCCGTCCGGAGTGAGAAGGAAAGAAGGAGGACGTGCAGGGGTGCCTGGCTAACCTGAGCATCAGTCTCCGGACTTCAAGGGCCCCTTCTCTAGCACACCGGGGACAGGAGAACGTGCATCTCACGGGGGACTTGAGTCGTGCCCAAGCACTCGTCCACACTCCATCCCCCCGCAGCCTCCAGGTCCGTCACTCGCTGTCAGGGAAGGACCACGGGGCACACTCGGCCCTCTGTACGGCACTCCCCTCCTCCATGCCCTGCCTGCAGGACTTTGGGGGTGACCAAAGGTGATGACAGTGAGGATGGATGGGAAAGCATTTCAAGCTCCCCCTAATTACAAACTATTTATCAAGTGGCTTTAATTTTATGTATTTATTTACTTTTATATAATCACCAGAAGCATGCACTCGTCAGAGAGAGGGAGAGGGAGATAGCACCCCTCCACCGCTCGGCATGTTTCTTAAGTGGCGGGAGCTAAGTTAGGACCATGGTCAGTGATGTGAGCCCTAGCACCCTCAACCTCTAGGCCACAGGGCAGGCCTCGAGTGGGTTTTAAGACATTCACTGAGGGGCCAGCAGGTGGTGTGATGGTTGAGGGTGTTGGACTCCCACACGGCTGACCTGGTTCGAGTCCTGGACCTGGCAGCTTGCTGTCTCTCTCTCTCTCTCTCATTCTGTCCCTCTCTGGTCAATAAATAAATAAAGTTAAAATAGAATCATTCTTAAAAGAAAATTGACTGAAACTGAAAGCAGTCCACTTACAGGTGACCTCAATCCTTGGCCGAACCCGCCTTTCTTACCCTGAGACCTCCCATCCCGCAGTACGTGAGCCGGGCCCCCAGGGGAACCCATTTCTGCTGTCTGAGGAGGAAGCGCAGGAAGCCCGTGTCAAAGGTCTTCCCATATTTATTCAGCTATGCTCGGATGGCTAATGTTACACACTGATGTGACGCGTGAAGTTGTCCCCAGGGGCGTCACGTAGAGTTTCCACATTTTCTGTGTAGGTGCGACCGTCACGAACAACTTCCTGCCTGGAGCCCCTGCGTATGTTGGTTTTCATGATCTAGGTTACTGGGTGGGAGAGGGCAATACAGACGGCTTGCGTCCCCTCCTAACTTAAAGATGCCACACGGCTTCTGAAAGCGCCCTCGGACTTCCAGCCACAGGCTGGGGGTGCTCGCCGGCTCTGGCTTCTCCCTCCGGGTTGGCTAGTTACCGTATCACAATGGCATCTCAACGCTGTTTTTCCTGTTTTTCTCTTTACTAGCAGGGGTGGAGTTCAGATTTTCAGGTGTGTTTTTTTTTTTTTTTTTTTTGAGAGATTTTCACTGTAGGGCGCGTGCGCTCGCCCGACAGACAGAGACATAGAGACAGAAAGCGAGAAATCACCCCCCAGGGGGGATGGTCACACCGCAATCCCTTCTCCTCCATTCTCCTCTGGGGATCTTGGGCACGCACGCACACGCGCCCAGCGTGAGTTTTAAGCCACCGGGTCCGGGACACGAACCGCGGTCGACTATGTGGGAGTCCAGCGACATAGCCATTACGCTAACTGCTGGTTCCCAGAAGGTGTGTTTTAAAGCCGCCCCCGTTGCCATCCCACGCGCGGTTTCCTCTCCACCCCAGTCTGTAAGAGGCTGAGTGGGGATAAGATGACGAGGACCAGACTTCCTTAGGCCGCTGCGCACTTCACAGTCTGCAGACGTACAGCCGTCATCCTGCCGTGCTCGGCCCCAGAGGCCGGCGAGGAGTCCCGGGGAGGCCGGGGAGGCCGGCGAGGAGTCCCGGGAAGGCGGGCCAGGAGTCCCGGGGAGGCCGGCGAGGAGTCCCTTTTTTTTGAGGAGTCCCGGGGAGGCCGGCGATGAGTCCCGGGGAGGCCCGCGATGAGTCCCGGGGAGGCCGGTGAGGAGTCCCAGGGAGGCCACCTTCCAGATTTGCAGGCGGACTTCTGCCGGGTGTGAGCGGGAGCCCACCAGGGCCGATGTAAACAGCCTGGAGTGTTGTTCAAAGTTGCCGAGAAACAGCTCCTGTTCTTTCTCTCTGGGGCCCAGGTCCCCTCTGCTTCTCCCTGTGGCCCTAAGGTCCCGTGTCGGCATGTGCTGTCCTCTCTGGAGAGGTCTTTTCAGCCACGTGGTCAGCACCGCAGGACTGAGAACTGCAGCCAGCCTCTGCCCATCCTCCCAGCCCCCGCCCTGACATCCATTAGTCCCTGCCCCTAACTGGCCATCCCTCAGGAGAGATCCAGGGTCCCCCCATACTTCCTTCTGCCCATGTGTCCATGTTGGGTCAGGGACAGATGGGGGGCCAGGTCACATGGTGCAGAGAGCGGGCGCTGAGGCCAGGGCGTGGAGCGGAGTGCGGGGTGCAGACGGGCTTCCAGCGCACTTGCCGAAGCTGCTGGGTGGGCCTCTGGGCCCGGAGGGCAGCAGGCACACCTGCCAGTCATACTGGTTCTCAGAAAACCCTCCTAGAAGCCAAGAGGAGACCGTCTCTCTCTCTCTAAACCCCTGGCCCCCGCAGGCCGCAGCCAGGGTGCCCACCATCTGGAGCTGAGAGGTGCCTCACTAGGCAGACCTCAGAAAGCTGGCGTCTGAGGGAGGAGGCAGCTCTCATGGAGGGCACCCCTGGCCTTGTCATCCCAGCCCAGCCCTCGCCCCGGCCCGCAGGTGCGGATCTGGGAGATCCCCGAGGGCGGGCTGAAGCGGAACATGACGGAGGCGCTCCTGGAGCTGCACGGGCACAGCCGGCGTGTGGGGCTGGTGGAGTGGCACCCCACCACCAACAACATCCTGTTCAGCGCCGGCTACGACTACAAGGTGCGTGTGGCAGGCGGCGGTGAGTGGGGGGGGGTTTTGGGGGCCGAGTAATCCCGGTTATTTCCTGAGTAGCAAAGCAATATTGTCTCACCCATTCATTCATTCACTCATTTATTCATTCCTACGTGACTGAGCTTCTCCCATGCACCCCACAGGGGCCAAGGCACCTTTCCCGCCTGCTCTGGTGGCCAGCGGGCTGGAGGAGAATGCCTGCTCCACCCCACGTGACTGTCTGGCCACTTCCCCGAGAAGTGGCCACTGCTGTCCTGGGAAGGAGCAGGAATCCCCAGCCCCTACTCCCAGGCACGCCCTCAAAGAGGTGTGCTGGTGGGACCAGCAGTTAGCGTCATGGCTTTGTCGCTGGACTCCCACGTAGTCGACTGCGGTTCGAGTCCCGGACCCGGCAGCTTAAACTCACGCCAGGCGCGTGTGTGTGCGTGCCCAAGATCTCGAGATGAGAATGGAGGAGAAGGGATTGCGGCGTGGCCATCCCCCCTGGGGGGTGATTTTTCGCTTTCTATCTCTCCATCTCTCTCTGTCTTTCTGGCAAGCGCACACTCCCTGTAGCAAAAACCTCTCCAAAAAAAAAAAAAGAGAGGTGTGCTGGCCACCCGGCTGGGCGCAGACCGGGAACACTGCTCACAACCCCAAGGCCTGACCACGTCTGTGGCTCTGCCCTCGCAGGTGCTCATCTGGAACCTGGACGTGGGCGAGCCGGTGAAGATGATCGACTGCCACACGGACGTGATCCTCTGCATGTCCTTCAACACCGACGGCAGCCTGCTCACCACCACGTGCAAGGACAAGAAGCTGCGTGTGATCGAGCCCCGCTCCGGCCGCGTTCTGCAGGTGGAGCCTGACGTTTTTCTGAGGTGGAAAGGGAAGGTTCTGGGGCCTGGGGCTCAGCCTGCAGCCACCTGGGGGGGGGGTAGCTGTGCCAGCCCCCTCTCTGCATCTCATGTGCCTCTGCTGACCAGCCGTCTGTCCTGGGCCCTCCGTTTGCAGGAACCCAGCCTTGTTCTGGGGGCGGGGAAACCTCAGTGCCCTCTTCTGCCCCCACATCCCCTCCTCCAGACAGGATTCCTCTGTGATACCCTTCAGTACGTGCGTCCCCTGTGTTAACCAGGTCCCATCGTTGGCCTGGACTGGGGGACTTTGGGCTCCCTGTGCAGCCGCCTGCAGGGAAAAGGCTCAGGGTCCGTCCTCATGGGTGGCCCCAGGTGGGGAGGCACACAGCAAATGCAGCTCCATTTTGGGTCTTTGATTTCCTGGGTCTTGGGAGTGAGGCAAAGCTTAGGTGCCTTGGGAAGTAAGCAGTTAACATTTCTCGAGCACCTACTGTGTGCTAGCTGGGGCCAGGTGGGATGGGCAGTGGGGATGAAACCCGGGGTTTTCCCCATCGTCCCCCCCTTATCCTCAGGACGTCTCTCTAGGGGGTGCTATTACGCTTTCTATTTTACACGCCCATCTCACAGTCCCAGGGGAGCTAGAACTCAAACCCAGAGCCCACGCTGAACAGTAAGGAGGTAGGCGGGAGAGAACCCGGCCTCCAGCTCACAGAGGTGGCCATGACCCCGGCCGCACATGCTCAGCAGAGCTGGAACTAAAATCTCAAGCGAGTGGCGCCAGCCGGAGTCCGTGCCCTGCTGCACTGGCATCTTTGCTAACCTGAGGCCGACGTACCTGGCCAAGGGCTGCTGCCCTGGAGGGAATCACGTGGCAGGAGCCAGAGGGCAGGAGAGGAGGCCAGGACTGCGCAGGTAGGAGAGTCCCCAGGGGCCCACCCAGGCGGCCGCACACAGTGAGACAGGATGCACTGCAAGGCTGGCCCACGTGGGAGAGTCCTAGTTCTAGGCCAGGGACCTCCCTGAGTGAGCTGCGAGGTCACACGTGTGCTGTGGTCTGGGGCTGGCTGAGACCCCAGTGGCCACGACTGTTGGGAGCTCTCTTTCTCATGCCTGGAAGAAATAAATAAATTTGCTTTTAAAATTAAAAAAATAAATAAAAAAGAAGGTGGGGCCGGCAGATGGTGGGTGGTTAAGAGTGCTGAACTCTCACATGGCCGATCGCAGTTTGAGTCCCAGGCCTAGTGGCTTGTTTTCTCACTTTCCCTCTTACTCTGTCCTTCTCTGGTCAAATTAAAATAAATAAATAAATGAACAAAGTTAAATAAAATAATTCTAAATGAAGAAGAGGAAGGAGGAGGAAGAAAGGACATGAAGAGAAGGAAAGAAAGAGCCTCCAGGTCCCAAGCTCAGATCAGTGGAGGCACCACAGTGGGACCCTGTGGGAAAGCCAGGCTTGGTTCAGGACTGCACGCCCAGAGGCTGAGACGGGAAGATCATGGCCCTGAGACCTTGTCTTTAAACAAAGGAAATG
>NW_006159876.1:299893-300938 GCF_000334495.1 Tupaia belangeri chinensis | reverse complement strand
TGTGGCCTAGTGGTTAAGGGTGCTGGACCCCCTATGCCTGACTATGGTTCAAATCCTGGCCCTGACAGCTTGAAAAACACACAGAGCATGTGTGTGTGCCCCAGCTCCTCCAGCATGGAGAATGGAGGGCAAGGGGTCACAGTGTGACCATTCCCCGTGGGGTGCTCCCTCTGTCTCCCTCTGTCTCTCTGAGGAGTGCACATGCCCTCCAGCAATAAAAACACACAATAAGAGCTTCCCGAAAAAAACAATCTGTCATGCAGTGAGTCAGCATAGATTCCTGGGTCTTCCTGAGCCTCCGTTTTCTCATCCTCAAAATGGGGATAGTGACTTTCCAGTAGATATCTTTGTGAGGATTAGAAAAGATGTCATTGGGCCAGCAGGTGGCTTGGTGGTTAAGGTACTGGATTCCCACATGGCCTGCCATGGTTCGAGTCCCAGACCTGGCAGCTTGCTTTCTTACTTTCCCTCTCTTTCTGTCTCTAATGACTATAACAAGTTTAAAAAATAGTAACAATAGTAAATAAAATAAAGTAAATATTTCTTTTTTTTTTGAGATGTTTTTGCTATAGGAAGCATGTACTTGCAGAAAGACAGAGAGAGAGGCAGAAATCAAAAAATCACCCCCCAGAGGGAAGTGATGGCCACGCCACAATCCCTTCTCCTCCATTCTCCTCTCGGGATCTTGGGCACGCACACACACGTGCCCTGCACACGGTTAAGCCACCGGGTCCAGGACTCGAACCACAGTTGACTACATGGGAGTCCAGTGACATAGCCACAACACCAACTTCTGGTTCCAATAAATAACTATTTTAAAAAGAAAAAAGAAAAGAAAAGATGCCCCTGGCGAGAGCCCCTGGCATGGTGTCGTCCTGGCTGGGTGCGGTCATGCTGGATCTCTCTCCTGCCCTCTCCTCACCTGCTCTGGGAAAGGGCACAGAGCCCTGTCCCCTGTCCTGGGCTGCATTGCTCCATGGTACCTGTAGGAGTTTCCCGGGGCTCCTGCGGCTAGTGGCCGCCAGCATGGTGGTCTACACAGCAG
>NW_006159876.1:287696-299862 GCF_000334495.1 Tupaia belangeri chinensis | reverse complement strand
CTCACAGTTCTGGAGGCTGGATGTCCCAAGCCAGGCTGGTGCACAGCTGCACCCCCTGCAGAGGCTCACGGGACCGGCCCTGGCCTCTTTTGGCGTCTGGGGGTTGCAGCTTCCTTGCTTCGTAGCTGCATCTCCTAGTACCTTCTGCTGTGTCCGCGTCGCCTTCCCTCCATGTCTGTATGATCATCACAAGGATGCTCACGACAGCATTTCAGCCCTCCTGGATAACCCAAGGGAACCTCGGCTCAGAATGCCTGACCATTGTCTCTACAAGGACTCCGTTTCCAAATAAGGGCACACCCCGGGGGCCGGCGATGACGACCTAAGCTATCTTTAGGGGGCTACGCTCGGCAACTACAGTAGCCAGGTGCTGGGGGGCCCGGCTCACCGGCTCTCTTTTTCCCTGCAGGAGGCGAACTGCAAAAACCACAGAGTGAACCGAGTGGTGTTCCTGGGGAACATGAAGCGGCTCCTCACCACGGGGGTCTCCAGGTGGAACACACGGCAGATCGCCCTGTGGGACCAGGTCAGCCAGGGGTGGCAGGAGTCGGAGGCAGGGTGCTCCAGAGGGCCTGGGTCTGAGCTCACGGGGTCTCTGCTTCCCAGAGGGGGCGGGAGCAGAGTGAGTTTTGTGGTCTGGGGAGCCTCATTCTAGCCCTTTCCTCCTCTGCGTGTCATTTCACCCTGAACCCAGGTGGGATTTACTGGGCATGGGAGACCCGAGGCCATACCTTTCCAAGGCCCTGGAGGACTACAGAGCTTGGCACCCAGCCCTGCTCCCACCCAGCCCTGCTCCCACCCCCGGCTATCGGCACCCACGCTCAAGACACACGCCCAATACAGAGGCAGGGCCAGAGGGCAGGCCTGGCGGTCAGAGAGGGCCTCAGCTCTGTGTGCCCTGGACAATGTCTGTCTCTTGTCAGTTAAGCAGGGAACTGGAGAGCAGTGTCTGGGAAGGTCACTTGTCCTGAACACAGCTGTGAGGGCACCGCAGTGCAGGGGACATGGGTGGCAGGCGGTCGGAGCACCCAGGAGCAGCCTACTGGGTTCAGGCTAAAAGAGGCACCCACTGACCTTGGGGCCACTTCCTTGGGAGTCTGGGCGCCTGGGCCGTGTACCCTGCTTTTGACGACATCACCAGCAGGGACTCAGAGGCCCCCCTGAGGTGGCGCCTGGACGTGGAAGGGCCTCAGGGTGTCCACTGCATTCTTTATCGGATCTGGGGACTGCACTCCAGAGATGGAGGGATTTACCTGGGGACCCACAGCGAGTAGTGTGCTGGGAGAGGACAGGGTTCTGCACTCACCCCGAGGTGAACAGGCTGATGATGATCTGGGCCCCGGCAAGGTATGGCCTCAGGTCTCCATTAGGGCAGGGCCCTTTCCACTGCCCTCGGCTGCTTTTCATGACAAGGAATTCAGCTTGCCCCGACCCATAGAGTGGGTGTGAGGGAAAGTGAGAAATCACCCCCCAGGGGGATCTCCTCCATTCTCCTCTTGGGATTTTGGGCACGCGCACTCACACACACACGTGCACCCAGTGTGCTTTCCAAGCTGCCAGGTCCAGGACTCGAACCGTGTTTGGCCACATGGGAGTGCAGAGCCTTAACCACCATGTCGCCTGCTAGCCTAAGGACAGACTTGTTAACATCTGAGGGGCGTGGGAGTGGGTCTTGACATAAAGGGTAGCCCTGGGCGGGGTGGGGAGTGTGCAGGATCTGGGAAGGGGACCTAGGCTGATACTAGCCCCTTCCACAGGAGGATCTGGCCATGCCCCTGATCGAGGAGGAAATCGATGGGCTGTCGGGCCTCCTGTTCCCCTTCTACGATGCTGACACCCACATGCTGTACCTGGCTGGAAAGGTAGTACGCGGGGGGAGGGGGGAGGCTGGCCAGCTGTGAGCCCCTGGCCCCACCGTGCCCTGCTCTTGCTGCCTGCCATGTAGAGGCTCCCCTGACCCAACCCCGTCCTGGGTCTCACCTCTTCCGTTAACACCCACCCAGGCCTGACGCTCATTCTTTCGTTCCTTTTACCGCTTGCTATAGGGTATGTGCGCTTACTAGAGAGAGACGGTGGGGAGGGAGGTGAGAAAGCACCCTTCCTACAGAGGAGGGTGGCCAAGCCACAATCCCCTCCTCCATCTCCTTTCAGGATTTTGGGCATGCATGCACACGTGCCCAGCTTGTTTTTCAAGCTATTAGGTCTGGGATTTGAACCATGGAGTCACACATGTGGGATCCAGCCACCTTAGCCAGCACGCCACCAGCTGGCCTGATACGCAGATGTACCCAGATCTGACTGAGCATTCTAGGAACAGCTAGAGCAGGGTTTTACACTGGAATTAAGGCTGAAACCCCAGGTATAGGCAAGGGTGGTGGTGGGGTCTGATACACTTGCCAGGAGCTCTTTCATTAGATAAGCTGACTACACACATACACACGCACGAGCGTGTGCACACGCACACACACCAGCCCACCCCTCCACACCCAGCAAGCCCCCATGGCCTCCCTGGTCCTGACCACGCTGGAGCTCAGCATTGCCTTGTCTTCAGCAGATTCCGGGGGCCAGGGCCTGTGCCCTCCCACCCCTCACCGCCCTCTCTCCTGCCCCAGGGGGACGGAAACATCCGGTACTACGAGATCAGCACGGAGAAGCCCTACCTGAGTTACCTCATGGAGTTCCGCTCCCCTGCCCCGCAGAAAGGCCTGGGTAAGGGGTCCCCCAGATGGAAGGCCAGACCTAGCAGGCCCTGGCTCCTGGGCACATCCAAAGGGCCCACAGGTGCTGCCCCTGGGGAAGGCCAGCGGCCCTTCTGCAGCCGGCCTGTCACTGCCCTCCTGACCGACACTGTCACCAGGCCCTGGCTCGTCCCTGGGCCTCCAGCAGGCTGCAGGGGCGTCTCCATCCTGACCGCAGCTCCGGGGGTTCTGGCATTGGCAGGAGGTGGTCATAGGGCATCTAGACTCCGGTCCCTTCCTGATCCTCTGGAAAGCCAGCTCCATCCTTTCTGAAAGGGCAGGAGGAGGTCCCAGGATTCCCCCGATGACAGCCAAGCCCCCCCGTGTTCTCTGCAGCGGGCTCCAGGATTAGCAGGCCAGGCAGGGTGCTCTGCAGCCCACCTTCTGCCGCCTCGAGTCTTCAACACGTTCTCACTGCCATCCACCAGCACCGCAGTGCATGTCAGTGACGCGGGGTCCATTCACCCCAGAACAGCCTCCGCGGTGACCCCTCTCCTGCAGCTTGTTACTGTGTGACAGGTGCTTTCCGGTCTGGGGAGGTTAAGTAACTCACCCCAGGCAGGCCTTGGAACAGCTAAGCGCAGAGACCAAATTCAGACCCCCACCTGGGTAACCTTTCCCGGCCCGCCGCGGTTCCTAGAGTCCTTCACCTGAAGAGCAGCCTTGCATTCCATGTAGGGGAGGCCGTAGCTCCCGTCTGTCTCAGCTGTGCTTATAATGGGGCGGGTGTGCAGTGAGCATCTTCCCACTGAGTCCCCCAAACCCTCCGTGGGGCCACTCCTGTCCTTCTCTCGGCAGCCAAGGAGCAGAAGCTCAGAGTTAGTGACTTGCCCGGGGACCACCAGCTGGAAAGAGAGGCAGAGTCAGGATTCAAACTGGCTTGTCTGACTGCAGAGCTAGCACCTCACACGGCCCTACTTGTCCCTCCCCGTAGCAGGTGTTCAGCAGATGACACCGTTAGAGACACTGGCTGGTGAGCGCACTGACAAGGCGTGCATACACCAGTGGTTCTTGAAAACCTGCAACAGCAGCAGTCTTTTTAAATTAATTAATTTTTTTGGAGAGGTTTTTGCTACAGGGCACATGCACTCGCCAGAGAGACAGAAAGACAGAGATACAGAAAGCATGAAATCATCCCCCAGGGGCGATGGCCATGCCGCAATCCCTTCTCCTCCATTCTCCTCTTGGAATCTTGGGCACGCACGCACACATGCATGACGTGAGTTTAAGCCAATGGGTCCAGGACTTGAACCGCGGTTGACTACATGGGAGCTCAGCGACATAGCCATTATACTAACTGCTGGTCCCCAGCAGCAGTCTTGAGGCTATGAGGAGGTGGCTTCTCCCCCTTCCTCTCTGAGTTGCAGAGACCTAGAGGCTCAGGGAAGACCCTTCATTTTGGCATCTCAGAAGGCGTTGGGCTCTGAGGCCCTGCCCTTCTGTGCTGTGACCTTGGGCAGCCCTGTGCCCTCCACCCTTACAGAAGAGTAGGTAGATGCAAGTATTTCTGCAGCCTCTGCCAGTTCTGAAAAGCCCCTGTTCTGAAGTGCACCATGGGGGCGGGCCTGGCCCAGGGGCTTATTTGAGAAGGGACCACCCAGAGACAGCACCAGTGACCCAGGCAGCCCCAGCACGCCCCCTGCCCTTTGCACAGTCGCTGCCTCCACACCGAAGCACTGTCCCCATTAACCTTTCCCCGGCTGTGGACATCAGGTGGGAGGGGCGTTTAGGGGGAGCCCTGGACCCACGGAGCCCCTGTGCCTGCCCGCAGGGGTCATGCCCAAGCATGGACTGGATGTGTCGGCCTGCGAGGTGTTCCGCTTCTACAAGCTGGTGACGCTCAAGGGCCTGATCGAGCCCATCTCCATGATCGTGCCCCGGAGGGTGAGTGAGGCTGAGCCGGGCTCCGAAGGGCCCCTGTGCTGAACCCTCGCCCCCTCGCCACTGCCCGGACGCCTAGAGGGACCCAGATGCAGGAGATGCTGTGGACCCGGGTCTTTGGGCCCAGTCTGGGGTGGAGGTGGGTGCCTGCTCCACTGGGGACAGTCAGCTTGCTCAGGAATGGTGAGGGAATTCCAGGTGAGGACCCCTCGGAGTGCAGAGGTTTGGAGGTGGGGAGTAGGGTTGGAGGCCAGTGGGGGGAGTGTTTCACTGCAGAGCAGGGGTCTCCCGGCAGCCCCCAGCTGCCCACTGCTCTTCCCCTGCAGTCGGATTCCTACCAGGAGGACATCTACCCCATGACACCAGGCACGGAGCCAGCTCTGACCCCAGACGAATGGCTGGGCGGCATCAACCGAGGTACCGCAGGGGAAAGGCTTCCCCAAAAAGGGCCGCAGCCCCCTGAGTACGCTCCGTCTGGGCTCCCCTTCACACTCAGCCGCTGTCGGGCAGCGTGTCAGGGAGGCTCGGCAGCTGGCAGTCCGTCAGACTGTCGGTGAGTCCCTTCCCCTTGCCTTTCTTAGATCCCGTGTTGATGTCTTTGAAAGAAGGTTATAAGAAGTCCTCAAAGATGGTATTTAAGGCTCCCATCAAAGAAAAGAAGAGCGTTGTGGTCAATGGAATAGATTTATTAGAAAATGTCCCACCCAGGACAGAGAACGAGGTAAGGAATATAAGTTATTACCTCTGCAAGAGAGACCTCTCCAGTCCAATTACAGACTCGAAGCCCGCTCAGCCAGCTCCATTCCCAGGCATTTTTCTTTCCATGACAAATACCGTAAGTAGCCTGCCATTGGCTTCTGTGGCCTCTGACCCCATAAATAGAGGCTGGATGTCGGGAGAGGCTGGTTCTCCGCCCCGCCCCCACCTCGGATGCTCCAGCCCACAGAGCTGTGTCTCCTGCGGAGGCAGCTGTCATGTGTGTTCCCGGAGTTGTAAATTCCTGACTCGCAGGGACAGGCCTGGCCCTGTGCATCACAGCTCCGCCTTCCTCCCCGCAGAGCTGCAGTGATGGGCTGATGCTACCTGTCTTTGTGGGAGAGGTTGGGTGTTCGTGATTTTGTACCATTAGGAATGGGAGCAAGCATTTCTGGGACAGCAAGGGCTGGGCCTTGTCAGCGGCCCCTGGAGGCATCTCCTTCCAACCTGGAGCCCCAGCCCTGGGTGTCAGGGCAGGTCAGCTCGGCTAAGAGACATCCAGTACAGAGATGGCTGCCCAGGCTCAGCTGCACGTGGATCCTGGTACTGCCATTTCCCAGCTGTGACTGAGCAAGGCTCTGACCTAAATCCATTTCCCTCTGGGAAATGCTGCATGCATTAGAGAGAAAATCTGTTAAGTGTCTAACACTCTTCCTGACTCACAAAGCACTCAAAGAAGCTAACTGTATCAGCTAGCTATAGCTGTGTAACAAATTACCCCAGAACTTAGTGACTTAAACCTAGATATTTATTCTCTCGTGGGCTCTGGATGCCTGTGGCTCAAGGTCTGTCATGAGTGCCTAACTGCTGTCAGCTGGGGTTTCAGTCGTACCTGAAGCCTGGACTCAGGTGGACCTTGGTGCATGCACATGGTTGCTGCCAGGACCCATACCCTCAAAGGCTCTTGGACTAAGGGCCTCAGTTCCTCCTGGTTGCTGGCCAGAAGCTTCCCTCGGGTCCTTACCACACGAACTTCTCCATAGGGTAGTTCATAACACGGCTGCTGACTTCCCTCAGAGCTTATGAGCACAAGAGCAAGAGTGTCCAAGAGGGAAGCCACGGTCTTTTCATAGCCAGATTTTAGAAACGACACTCTGTCACATCGATCACATTCTGTCTGAAGCGAGCGACTAGGGCTGTCCACCCTGGAGAGGAGGAGACGACATCAGGGCCATCACAGGGGCTGCTTGTCTCAACTCACGGTGCTGTGGCTAATAAAAATAAGTCTATCTGTGGGCTGACCTTGTGGCCTGGTGGTTAAGAGAGCTGGGCCCCACATGGCAAACTACATGGTTCGAATCCCAGCCCCAGTGGCTTGAAAACCGCACCGGGTACATGTGCGTGTGTGCCCCCAAATCCCAAATGTATGAAGGAATGGAGGAGAACGGTGTGTGGTGTGACCGCGCCCATTTGGGGTGGGGAGTGCTTTCCCTCTCTCTCTCTGTCTCTCTTTGGTGAGCACATGCACCCTCTGGCAGAAAGAATAAAAAACATATATTTAAAAGAAAAAAATAAGACTACTCTTTACTTCTGAGGCCTCACAGTCTTAAAGGGAAGACTGCAGATAACTGCTCATGGCCATGAAAGATGTTTCCGTGACACCGTAGAGGGATACTCAGACTTCTAGGGCTGGGCGGCAGCGTGTGACAAATGGGATTTGCTTCAACATAATCCCAGGAGTGGGGTGCAGGGGAAGTGGTCCAGGTCGAGATGAAGCAAGAAGGTCTGCGTGTGTTTGAGAGGTGCCCTGCTTTGTGAAGGTCGGGCTGCAGGGGCTGCTGCAGCAGCCCGGTGGGCAGCCCCGGGACCTGCGCTGGCTCTGGCACTGGGTCTGGAGGCAGGGAATAGCCGCTTAGTCAGGCAGCACTCGGCTCTGGACCTGTCTGTGCAAGTCGGTGCGTAGCCCCTGGAGGAGCTTTCCACGGGTCTCTGAGCAGACAGACGGGCTCCACCATCTCTACGCGGAAGCCATGGCCGTCCTCGTTGGGAAGACGCTTGCTCAGAGCCTGGCGACTGGCTTTACCCCACAGGCGTAATCATCCCAGCTGACTGGAAGCAACCAGTTAGAAAGGGGACTGTGAAAGGGAGACACGCTGGTTAATGTGAAGGGACAGCTCGACACGGGGGAGGACGCTCAGGAACTACTAAAAACCCCTGACTGCACTTAACATGAGTGAGATTTACAGTGTGCGCATTGCCCCGGTTAAAGTTGCTTTTTGACAAAAGTGGATCAGAAAGTATGCGAAGATAGTTTGAGAAGTCAGAAGGCACAAGAGGGCGTCGTCATTTAGGGTAGTGGGAAATAGCCTATTCTCTCTGAAAAGGTGTGATCAAGACTGGGGCTTAAGGGTCGAGCATTTGTTTTAAGTCAGTTAAACCGGGGCTTAGTGGTGTGCGGCTGTAACCTCAGGGACCGGGAGGCTGAGGCAGGAGGATCAGGAGTTCAGGTTGGCCTGGACAACAAAGCAAGATCCTGTCTATTTTAAAGCCAGACAGGGGGCCAGCCCACCAGTGGTATAGTGGTTAAGGCATTGAACTCCCCCACGCGGCTGACCATGGTTCGAGTCCTGGACCTGATGCCTTAAACTCACGTTGGGCAAGTGTGTATATGTGCCCCAAATCTGAAGAGAATGAAAGAGAAGGGATTGCAGCATGGCCATCGCCCCTGGTGTGTTGGGGGGTGATTTCTCACTTTCTGTCTCTGTCTCTCTAGCGAGCACACACACCATATAGCAAAAATCTCTCAAAAAATTTTAAAAAGCCAGGCATGGTGGTGTGTGCTTGTAACCCCGGCAGGGAGGTTAGGACAGGAGGATCACCCCATGGCAGGACCCTGTCTTAAGAAAAAGAAGACTAAAGGGGCCAGCAGCATAGTAGTTATGTCACTGGACTCCCACACGGCCGACCACAGTTCAAGTCCCAGGTCCAGTGGCTTGAAACTCACACTGGGCGTATGTGTGTGCGTGCCCAGGATTCTGGGAGGAGAATGGAGAAGGGATTGCTGCGTGGCCGTTCCCCCGGGGACGTGGTTTCTCACTTTCCCCCTCACGGTGTCTGTCTCTCTCTCTCCAGCAAGTGCACACGCCCTAAGGCAAAAACCTCTAAAAAATAAAGAAGAACAAAAAAGTCCGTTAAAGGAGGGAATTATAAAAATGATGCATACACTCATTTTATTTTTAATTGCCAGGAAGTGCACGGGAAAGCGCCCCCCAATGGGAGATGGTTGTATCACTACTATTCCCTTCACTACTCCTCGTCAGGATTTTGGGCGCGCACACACACACACACACACACACACACACGCCCAGACCAGTTTTCAAGCACCCTGGGCCAGGTTTCAAGCCTCGGCTGGCCACGTGGGATCTCACTTCCCATGCACAGCAGTTCATGGTGGAACCATGGGCCAGCCCGATACGTATATTCCTAAACCACTTACTTGTATTTAAACTGTGAAACGGTGGCTTGGTGGTTAAGACACTGGATCCCACATGGTCAACCCACAATTCAAGTCCCAGACCTTGCAGCTTAAAAAACAGCGGGTGTATGTGCGTTCACACCCAAAATCCTAAGAGGAGAATGGAGGAGACAGGACTGCGGTGTGGTCATCCCGCCTGGGGAGGTGGGGTCTCACTTTCCCTCTTTCTGTGTCTCTGTCTCTCTCCAGTGAACACAGACACCCTGTAGCAAAAGTCTAAAAATAAAAACATAAAATACATGCATTCATTCAGCATATTTTAATGCAGGACTACCATCTCTTGGAGGAGGCCTCTGGTTGGAATCTGCCGTATCTTTCTCGCATAGCTCATACCTTAATTCCAATTTCCAGTTTCAGTTTCCTTTAGGTGGAACATGAATTTAAAGCCAATCTGAAGGCAAAGCCCTAGTTTTTATCATGTTTTTTCTAATCTTTTCAGGGGACAAGTGAACTACGGTATAATTTACCTATGGTAATGTACAACTGTGTGTGTGTGTGTGTGTGTGTGTGTGTGTGTGTGTGTGGTGTGTTTTAGACAGAGGCTCACTCACAAGATCCTCCTGTCTCACTCTCCTGAGTAGCTGGGATGCATGCATGCACCACGGCAATGGCTTTTAGGGTGGGCTAGGAGGCAGCTCTGAGCCTCCCGTGTGGCCTCTGCCTCTTAGCAGCAGAGCCCAACGTGGAGACTGTGGCTGGGCCTGTAATGTAGCACTCTATATTTTTTGTTTTAGGATCCGTGTACTCGCCGGGAGCTGGGGTAGAGAGTGAAAAAAAAAAAAAAATCACTCCCGGGGTATGGCCACACCACAATCCCTTCTCCTCCACTTTCCTCTCAGGATTTTGGGCATGCATGCACACATGCCTGGTGTGATTTTCAAGCCTCCAGGTCTGGGACTCAAACCATGCCGTCTACTCTGTGGGCTCCAGCTGCCTTAACACCACACTCCTACTGGCACTGGTCCCATGAGTTTGAGACTTACACAGAGCATGCAGCCACTATCAGATGATTGAAGACGTAAAGTATTTGCAATCTTGACCAATTATACCGTCCACACCTAATTCAGCCACAGTGCTTCAGCCTCACCTTTATCAAGGTTCTCTAAAACGTTTACGCTGTTTATAGGAACAGCAACTCTCGTTTCACGCTCACCAGCTTAGGTCAGATTTAGTAATTATGGAAGAATGACAAGGGGACTTGCCCCAGGAAGTTCGAGGACACACGTTTGCTCGTGTGCGCAGGGCTCCGGGAGTCCCCGAGCACCAGGGCTCTGTGTTTCGTGGGCGCCGGTCAGTGGGGTGGGCAGAAGAGGAGGCTGCTTAGCCGGGAGCTGTCTGAGGCCCGCCCTGGGAGGGGAGTCACGGCCACACAGGCTGGCGGGCACCGCTGGCATCAGGAGAGAAAGCGAGGCTGCATTCCCGGGCCTCCCACGGAGAGGACACGGCTCAGAAGGGTTTCCATCCAGGCTGGTACAGGACAGCATCAGGTCTGGCCCCCGATAAAGGGGGAGCACGGGGTTGGGAAAGCTGGGCCGTGTGGCTTTGCTCCTTCCATGACCCTGAGTCAGTGAATGGGGCAGGTCTGCTGGGCTGGAGGGACAGTGGGAGCCACCGTGGAGCTCGCCCGGGAGCTGCAGGGATGCGGCGTCTCAGGGATGCCCGAGGTGCAAGCTGAGAAAGGATGAGGAGGCAGGCAGAGCCGGGGTGCCCGGGGGAGCCAGGTATCTGGAGACCTCAGAAGGAAGCTCCTCTCCTCACCTGCTCTCTCCCTGGCCCCGCCCTCTCTTCTCCCGTCCAGCTCCTCCGAATGTTCTTCCGGCAGCAGGATGAGATCCGGCGGCTGAAGGAGGAGCTGGCCCAGAAGGACGTCCGCATCCGGCAGCTGCAGCTGGAACTGAAGAACTTGCGCAACAGCCCCAAGAACTGCTAGCCCCGCGGCTGTGTGCGAGCCAGTCTCTCCGCTCCTGTCGTCCCTTCCTGTCCCCTTACCCAGTGGCCCCAGAGACAGAATCAGGACTGGAGCTGGGGCCAGCCTGTGGACCCCTCCTGCCACCTCGACAACTGGAAGCCGACCTTTGACCTCCTGACCTCACGCTAATCGAAGTCCCTGGCCTCTCCTGGAGACCCCCTTGCCCCCCCAGGAGCCAGTCTGCCCCTCAGCTGGGACTGAAGACTGTGGACTCCCCACGGTGGCGTGGACCAGGGAGTAGGGAGACGCAGAAGCCCAGATAGGCTTAGAACTTGAACTTTGCCCCTGCGGGGGTGGGGGACACTCTGGAACCTCTGTGGGACCACTGAGTCAGGACCACTGAGTCAGGGCTGGGCTGCAGGCGGAAGCTCTCCTCCCCTCCCACCGCCCTCGCGTCCTGGCAGCCCAAGTCGCCTGGCTGGGCAGTGATCAGCCCGCTCCACCCTGCCTCCTCCTCCCCCGTCTTCAGGGACTCAGGGTTGCTCTCCAAGGCCATACCCCTTGCCTTCCCGCCACTCTCTGCAAAGCTCTTGCACATTCTCCCCTTTAACTGGTGAGCCAGGCAGGGTAGGGATTCGTGTCCCCATTTGACAAGCCACAGGCCCAAGGGCCGCCATGGGGAGATGACCCAGGACCAGGACTTCTGGGCGTCCTGACCCCAAGGCTGGGCCCTGCCCCCTGCATCGAGACGCCAATCCCATTGTGGGCCCAAGCCCGTGGGTAAGAACTAGAAGCCACTTCCACGTCTGCCCGACACCGGTAGTGCCAACGCGCCACACTGCCCCCTTGAGGTCCCTCCTCGGTGCCCCTAGGTCCTCCTGGCCGCACCCTCTGCTCTCACCCCAGCCCGGGGACTCCATCTGAGATGAGGCCTCTTCCTCCTGAAAGCTGAGGCTGAGAAGGTGGAGCTCAGGCCGAGGAGGCAGAGGGGAGGGCCGGCCGGCCCTAGGGCTCCGTCTCACCGCCGTCTCAGCCACGTTCAGCCTTACGCACCTAGATGACCACAGCCTCTGGCCTCGGTACAGCACTTTAACTCCCCACCGTTCCTCCACACGTGGCGTCTCGGGGGCCTCGCACCTGCCCCGTCGTGCAGATGAGGAAATGGAGGACGTGGCCCTAGGTGCCACAGCTCCCGAGCTGCCACGTTTCGTTTGGTTTCTACACATTCTCTGTCCCTCCTCCTCTCATTTCCAGCTCCCCACACAGCATCCGTACACAGAAAAGCCACAGTTTGGGGGTGAGATTTGGGGAGCAAGAAATGGGTGTCCAGTCTTCCTGTGTCAGCCGGATCTGCTGGACACGTGATGTTCCACACCTGCCCTGCCCGCGGCCCCTCTGCAGCCCCCC
>NW_006159876.1:263307-285161 GCF_000334495.1 Tupaia belangeri chinensis | reverse complement strand
TTCCCTGCCACCCCAGGAGCCAGTCTGCCCCTCAGCTGGGACTGAAGACTGTGGACTCCCCACGGTGGCGTGGACCAGGGAGTAGGGAGACGCAGAAGCCCAGATAGGCTTAGAACTTGAACTTTGCCCCTGCGGGGGTGGGGGACACTCTGGAACCTCTGTGGGACCACTGAGTCAGGACCACTGAGTCAGGGCTGGGCTGCAGGCGGAAGCTCTCCTCCCCTCCCACCGCCCTCGCGTCCTGGCAGCCCAAGTCGCCTGGCTGGGCAGTGATCAGCCCGCTCCACCCTGCCTCCTCCTCCCCCGTCTTCAGGGACTCAGGGTTGCTCTCCAAGGCCATACCCCTTGCCTTCCCGCCACTCTCTGCAAAGCTCTTGCACATTCTCCCCTTTAACTGGTGAGCCAGGCAGGGTAGGGATTCGTGTCCCCATTTGACAAGCCACAGGCCCAAGGGCCGCCATGGGGAGATGACCCAGGACCAGGACTTCTGGGCGTCCTGACCCCAAGGCTGGGCCCTGCCCCCTGCATCGAGACGCCAATCCCATTGTGGGCCCAAGCCCGTGGGTAAGAACTAGAAGCCACTTCCACGTCTGCCCGACACCGGTAGTGCCAACGCGCCACACTGCCCCCTTGAGGTCCCTCCTCGGTGCCCCTAGGTCCTCCTGGCCGCACCCTCTGCTCTCACCCCAGCCCGGGGACTCCATCTGAGATGAGGCCTCTTCCTCCTGAAAGCTGAGGCTGAGAAGGTGGAGCTCAGGCCGAGGAGGCAGAGGGGAGGGCCGGCCGGCCCTAGGGCTCCGTCTCACCGCCGTCTCAGCCACGTTCAGCCTTACGCACCTAGATGACCACAGCCTCTGGCCTCGGTACAGCACTTTAACTCCCCACCGTTCCTCCACACGTGGCGTCTCGGGGGCCTCGCACCTGCCCCGTCGTGCAGATGAGGAAATGGAGGACGTGGCCCTAGGTGCCACAGCTCCCGAGCTGCCACGTTTCGTTTGGTTTCTACACATTCTCTGTCCCTCCTCCTCTCATTTCCAGCTCCCCACACAGCATCCGTACACAGAAAAGCCACAGTTTGGGGGTGAGATTTGGGGAGCAAGAAATGGGTGTCCAGTCTTCCTGTGTCAGCCGGATCTGCTGGACACGTGATGTTCCACACCTGCCCTGCCCGCGGCCACTCTGCAGACCCCTCCACAAAGGCCCTCCAGGCCAGCTGGGCGGAAGGAGACCCTCTGCCCTCGAAGACCTCCCACCTCCCAGCCAGCCAAAGCAGGGTCTCCTCACTCCCACCCCGCAGCTAGACCGGCTCAGCTCTCATCTCCTCCCCTCACTTCGGAATTTTTTTCTTCCCCATTGACCTCTGTGGTCTTCTGTGATTATTTATGCTGCCTCCCAAGGATAGAATTGAAATAAAATGTTTCAACTCGTCGAGCTGGGCGTGGCCCTCGCTCAGTCCTGGGCGGTTTCTGCTCTGTCACCACCACTGAGCACCTTCGCCTCTGCCGTGACAGTCCACATTGGTACCTACAGTTCCAAACCTTGTTCTGAGCGCCCGTGACATTAATTCTCTGCTGTGGGGTTGAGGCGATTCTTTGCTGTGGGGAGATCCCATAGCTTGTATGGTGCTTGGCAGCCCTGGTGTCTACCCCACCCTGCTGTGACAACCCAGAATGTTGCCCCAGCTGAGAGCCAAGCCGCTGCTCTGCAGTTGCTCAGTAGGTACGACTCTGTGTGTAGCCAGTAGGGGGACTTGGGAGATCAGTGTTTCACACCAGATGGTGCGTAGCGGAAGCTCGGTCCATACTTGACCTATTCGCTTTTTTTTTTTTTTAGAGCGATTTTTTTTGCTATAGGGTGCATGCTCTCACCAGAAAGAGAGAGACAGAGAGACAGAAAGCGAGAAATCACCCCCCCTCGCCCCGGGTGGATGGCCATGCTGCAATTCCTTCTCCTCCATTCTCTTCTTGGGATCTTGGGCATACACACATACACACACCTGGCGTGAGTTTAGGCCACCAGGTCTAGGACTCGAACCGTGGTCGACTACATGGGAGTCCAGCAACATAGCCACTACGCTAACTGCTGGTCCCTGACCTATCACTTTTCATAGGCACTCTCATTGGTAGGTTCTATTATTATTCCCATTTTCAAGGAGAGCCATCAAGGCCAGGGTGGTGACACTCAAGGTCACTCAGCTAGGGTAGTGGGGGAGAGCTGTAGGGACATCTTTGAGATTCAGGCTGTAGCAGCTCGGAGCTGGGTGGAGTCCGTTCTGGGAGGACAGCCGGGAGCTGTGGGACAAGGGACACTGGACACCCTGCTCTCACAAGCCCACGTGGTCTCGGAGAAGATTCTCCAAGACGGGCAGGTGCTTAGTAATGTGGGCGCCAGAGGACCTCCGGGGAGCAAGAGGAAAGCAGTGCCTGTCTTCGAGCGGGGCTCAGTGGGTGGCGTGGTGGATAAGGCTCTGGATTCCCACATGGCCAACTGCGGTTTGATCCCAGACCCAGTGGCTTAAAAATCACATCTTGTGCACGCATGCCCAAGACCCCGGGAGAAGGGCTTGTGGCATGGCCACCCCCTAGGAGGTGATTTCTCCTTTCCCTCTCAGTTCCTCTTTCTCTCTGGTGAGTGTACATGCCCAGGGTGGGGGCGGGGAGGAAAGGAGAGCTGAGGAGGGATGGTTTAGGGCTGCCCAGAGTGGGGCCCAGGACCTGGGAGGAGTGGCCCGGCTCTGCCCCTGGTGGCTGGGTGACATGGAGTAAGTCACTCTTCCTCTCTGGGCCTCATCTTCTCCATCTGTAACATGAAGGGATGGAGGATGTCCAGGGCCCCCTCTCTTACACCAGCAGTTGAGAAGATGGGGCAGAGGGAACCAGCAGTTAGCATAATGGCTATGTCGCCGGACTCCCACGTAGTCGACCGCGGTTCGCGTCCTGGACCCCGTGGCTTAAAACTCACGCCTGGCGCGTGTGCGTGCGTGCCCAAGATCCCGAGAGGAGAATGGGGGAGAAGGGATTGCAGCGTGACCATCCCCCCTGTCTCTATGTCTCTCTCTGTCTGTCTGGCGAGCGCACGCGCCCTATAGCGGGCGGCCCCGCCGCCCTAAAGAAAAAAAAAAAAAAAAAAAAAAAACCTCTAAAAAAAAAGAAGAAGATGGGGCAGATCTCCAACCCACCCCTTGCCTAGCACAAGAAAAAGGGAAACAGAGGCTCCCTTCTTGTTTTCACGCCAGAGGGTGTGTGCGCATGTGAGAGAGAGGGCGGGGAAGAGAGAGAGCAACCGCCAGCAGGGCCTGGTCAGCACATCCTCTCTCTTCCCGTTCCCGTCATGTCGCCACCCTGGGCAGGCACTCTCATGCCCGGTGTGTTCTTCAAACCACTGGGGCTGGAGCTTGGACCCTCCCCAGCTGGGCAGTGTCTGCCTTCCTCTACGTAGCACTTAACCACTGTGCAATGGGCGTGGCCTTGCACAGGTTTCAGACAGAGCCATTCCTGGAGTTTCCGCTCTACATGGATTCACAGAGCCTGAGTTTGAAAGAAATTCTAAGTTCACTGAAAATCTGGCCTCCTCGTAGGAACTGGGGAAGGTGGAGCTAGTTGCCTGAGGGCAGGTCCCCTGCCTGGGCCTAGGGGACAGGCGAAGGGCCCAGGTAGTCTGTCTCATTGGTACCTTCATACCGTCTAGCCCCACTGAGCCCAGCTGGGCCACTTTTTTATTTTAGAGGGTTTTGCCATAGGGCACATAAGCTCACCGGAGAGAGAGAGACAGAGATAGTGAGAGAGCAAGTGAGAAATCACCTCCCAGAGAGACTGGCCATGCTGCAACCTTCTCCTCCACTCCCCTCCTGGGATCGTTGGCACGCACGCACAGACACCGGCCTGATTTTCAAGTCACCAGGTCGGGGTCTTGAACTGCGTTTGACCATGTGGGAGTCCAGCGACATAACCGCTCCGCCACCTGCTGGCCCCGTGGGCCACTCTTTCACCATTTATCAGGGTGACTCGTGTGAGGCCTTTGTCAACTTTGCTCCCACCCCGCCCTCACCCAGTAGCCCACTGGCTCCTGCATTTGCTGAGCGGCCGTCGATTTCCTGTTGGCCAGCCCTGTGTCCTCAAGTTGTCCCTGGATAGGATATACCTCGTGCCTGGTCCTTAGCACCAGCCCCTGACAATTACGATCTAGCCTAGGTTGCCTAATAGCTGGGGTACCGTGGGGGCCCCGCGTGGCTCCTTGAACCAGTCCCACTGCCACGCTCTCACCAGGCCTCGTTCCCTTCTTGTCTCCAGGTAACGGCACCTTAGGCTAAACTCCAGCCCTTCTCATCTACGGCGAGGTCCCCAGTGACCAAGAGCATCCTCCTGGGCATGCCCGGAACGCTGTTCTGCCCCCTGGCACCTGGCTGGGTTTTCGCCTCAGTTTAACACACACCAAGTAGCCGGACCTAGTCTGTGCTGGGTGCTGGCAGCGGAGATGGGTGCAAGCAGGGCCTGCCCGAGGCTCACCTGCCAGCCTCATCCTTCCGTGGGATGCGGAGCTGCCCAGGTCGGGCTGAGCCTCACTCCTCTGGGACCTGCATGGAGGGGGCGGTGGTTCTGGGCTGCGCTGAGTCCTGGGGTGCCCTCCAGCCAGCCTCCTGAGATCCCAAGATGCGCTTGGGCATTTTTAGACTCTCTCCTGGCGCTGGGCAAGCATCCCAGACTGCCAGTGGACCGTGTAGAACGTGGCTGCTGCTTCATGATGGGAAATGACTTCATGTTGAAAACACCGCCACACCGGCCCCCGCCCTCCAGCCTTCCTGCTTGGAAGCGGGCGGGGACAGGGGCTGCTGCAGTGGCATACCCCGGCCACAGGAAGCCCTCCCAGATTCCTCTCCTCCCTTGCCGGCCCTGGGGACGCAGGCCTGTGTGCAGGGAGGGGAAGGGCCCCGTCTGGGATGCTGGCAGAAGATCCTCGCTCTGCGTCTGTGTTTCCGATTCGGGAACAACCTGCAGCCTGTCTTTCGTTGGCATTTGGATTCGGTGACAAGCGCAAATGGGTCAGCCTTACTCAGAGAGAAGGGGAGCCGCCTTCGGGCTGGGACTGGGGAGTACTCGCAAGCTTCTGCCCCGGATCCCTGCCCCTCTGCCTGACTCTTCACGCTGCCTGGCACCCCCACTAGCACACAGCCCCAATGGGCAAGCATTGCCCAGAGCCATGGTCATATCAGCGCCCGCGGGGGCAGGATGCCGGTGCGAGTGGGCAGCAGATGGAGTGAAGGGGACCGCAGGACAGTGAAGGGCGGCCTCGAGGGGCACACCGAGGAGAGGGGGCTTGCATTCCAAGGTCACAGTGATTGCTGAGATATGCAAAGACCAAGGAGAGTTTTCTAGAAACTTGAATCCAGCCAGCAGGTGGCAGATTATGGCCTTCCTGTCAAGCCCATTTTTTTTTTTTTTAACTGAGCAGGGTCTCTTCTGTCACCTCCCAGCCCACTCAAGAATCAATGACCCAACTACGGGGACCAGGGGCTCTGGGCAAAGCACACACAGAACAGCCAGGATCGGAAACACTCAGGTGTAGACGGGAGCCAGAGAAGGGGCAGCACTTCTTCTCCCCGCCCTGGGGTGGCCAGAGGGGGGCGCTCACCTGGCTGGCTTCCCTCTGGCAGCTGGGACAGCGGGCCCTAGGAAGAGGCTCAGCAGGCACTCCCTCCCCAACTGCCTGACCTGCTCCGTGACCTTGAGCAGCTTCCCACAAGGACAATGTCGGAGAGTCTGCAATTCTATGAGGCCCAGGCTGAGGAGTGGCGGAAGTGAAGGGGAGGGCAGGAAAGGAGGGGGACCGGGAGCAGGGGCCAGGCCAGGACAGGGGGTCACGCTGGCCCAGCCCAGCCCCTATCTCCAGGAATCTGCTCTGCTGGGGAGAAATAGGAGCCAGGGGCCATGCAGGCGCCCACTCCTCATGGCCCAGGACACAGAGGAACAGGGGCCCTGGAAGGCTAGCCTGCAGTCCGGGAGACAAGGGCGAGCTGAGCTAGCAGCAGGGACGGACACTGTTCTCTGGCTGTCCTGACTGGAAGGGGTTGCAGGGCAGGGAATAGGGGTGGTTGGTGAGCTAGTGGTCCAGGCAGGGGAAAGGGCAGCCAGGACCAGGGTAGTGAGTGGTCAGGGCCTGCTGAGATCAGGAAGTGACCTTAATGGCAGTGTGTGGGGTGGGTTGGCGGGGGCTACAGAGACGGCAGGGGATGGCAAGTTAGGAGAACTCTGAGAAGTAGGAGCAGAGTGGGCCGAGAGCGGGCTGGCCCCAGTTCTAGGTGAGCACTCCGCAGAGCCAGGGCGAGGTATCCCTCCCTGCCAGCCAGCAGCAGCAGTGCGGGCCCTAGGGCTGCCGCCCCCGCTCAGGAGTCCTGCTGTCCCCTGGGAGAGGAGAGCGGGTCTGAGAACACACACTGTGGTCTTTTTACTTTCTTAGAATGAGGCGTTTAATTTTATTTATCATGATTATTATTTTTAATTTGCTACAGGGCACGTGTGCTCACAGAGAGACTGAGAGAAAGAGAAAGTGAGAAAGTAAGCCCCAGGTCAGGACTCGAACCACAGGCAGCCATCACTGGGTTCTTTGTAACACTGGAACACCTGGCTGCCCCTTGGAGCTTCTTTTTCTTTCTTTCTTTCTTTCTTTTTTTTTTGAGAGGTTTTTGCTATAGGGCACATGCGCTCGCCAGAGACAGAGAGAGACAGAGAGACAGAAAGCGAGAAATCACCCCTCAGGGGGGATGGTCACGCCGCAATCCCTTCTCCTCCATTCTCCTCTCAGGATCTTGGGCACGCATGCACACGCGCCTGGCGTGAGTTTTAAGCTACCGGGTCCTGGACGCGAACCACAGTCGACTACATGGGAGTCCAGCGACATAGCCATTATGCTAACTGCTGGAGCTTCTTGACAGAGCAATCTGAAAGTCTCCGGCCCCCAGGGGTTTCCTGTCCTGACTCATCCTCCACCAGCCTCTCTGGAGTCTCATAGATGTCCAAAAAGTCATTCATAATAATAAGGAAAGCAGGTCCTTTCTCCTTGCTGGCTGGGATTTTGAGACAGTAGCAAGTATGTATCAAACGTCTTTTCTACATGGAGCATTATCCTAGGTGCTGGGACTCAAGAAATGAGTGAGGTGTGGTTCTCCGCCCCTCACAGAGGTTCCAGGGTAGTGTGCGATTAAAATTGTACACAGTGCACAGAGAAACGTCTAGAAGGGCTGAGATGACTAGCAGTGTTATCTCAGGGGAATGGGATGAGACAAGAAGGTATTCTTTAATTTTAGAGACTTTTTTCCTTTTAAGTTCTTGCTATAGGGCATATGCACTCTCCAGAGAGAGAGAAAGGAAAAATGAGAAATCCCCTCCCCCCCATGGGGATGGCTGGGTCCAGGACTCGAACCGCAGAGATGTGGAACCGCCATGTGGAATCCATCACCTTAACCTCCATGCTCGTACTGGTCTAATTTTAGAGACATTCTAAACACATGCAGAGGCTTGGGATCTGCCATGACTGACCCCTTTGGGACAAAATCTCAGTGTGTCCTGCTCGGTCCCCCAGGTGTGGCTGGCAGGCTTCCCCTAGCATCCCCACTCTCCCCCCAGACAGTGACAGGATTGGTCATGTGGTAGCTGGATGGGGGGAGCAGACTCAGGGCTGGCCAGGTGTCACTTCTGTTGGGCACGTGACAGGTAAGGTCCTGGCCCGGGACCAAGGCCACAACTGCCCCTCGGGGAGACCACAGTTCTCAGGGACCCCAACAAGCCACGGTGGTGAGCTGCTCTGTGGGCCTTGCTCTGCTCCCTGGACGCTGACAGCCTCAGCTGATCCTCCAGGGCTGTCCCCCGCTGGCCTCCTCCCACTCCACCCTGATCTTGCCTTGCTGGGAGGGCGGGCACACTGGCTCCACTCACCTTCCCAGCTCCTCTTGGGACATACCCTCTGGCCTGCTTCTTCTGGCCCTGAACCCTTCCTCTTCCTTCTGTCTTCTTTTTTAATTGCCAGAAGGCACACGCTCTTGTCCGAGGGAGAGAGAAACAGAGGGAGAGGGAGAAAGCACCTCCCGATGGACGTGGCCATGTGACATCCTGCTCCTCCACTTCTCCATCCTGTCGAGATGTTGGGCACACCAAGCCACCAGGACCAGGATTTGAACTGGGGTCAGCTATGTAGGATCCAGCTCCCTTAACTACTAGGCTATAGGGCCAGTCCAACACACTGAGTTGTTTTTTTCTCTTTTTTATTTTTTTGGAGAGTTTTTATTTATTTATTTTTTTTTTGCTATAGGGCTTGTGCGCTCACCAGACAGAGAGAGACAGAGAGATAGAAAGCAAGAAATCACCCCCCACGGGGGATGGCCATGCCGCAATCCCTTCTCCTCCATTCTCTCGGGATCTTGGGCACGCACGCACACGCGCCTGGTGTGAGTTTAAGCCACCGGGTCCGGGACTCGAACCGCGGTCGACTACGTGGGAGTCCAGCAACATAGCCAGTATGCTAACTGCTGGTCCCTGTTTTATCTCTTCAACTTAAAAGCCATGGCTTTCAAAACTGTCCATCTCCAGAGCCAGCAGATGGCATAATGGTTATGTTGTTGGGCTCCCACATAGTCAACTGCGGTTCAAGCCCTGGACCCGGCAGCTTAAAACTCACTGTGGTGTGACCAGCCCCCTGTGAGGGATTTCTCATTTTCTGTCTCTCTGTCTGAGCACATGTGCCCTATGGCAAAACTCTCTTACACAAACAAACAAAAATATTCATTTTCTCAGCCATGAATTTGTGTAAGCTTTCCTGGGAACTCCAGAGGTGATGCTGACTATTTATGTGTTCCAGCTTTCAGCATTCTGACCATCCCTAGGGCAATGAGTGGGCCAGTGGGAAGGAGGTCCGTCAGGGACTACAGAATCGGCCATTGGTGTTACTCCAAATCCCCCCTCCCACCCTACCACACACGTATACAGCTGCATTATTAAAATGGCCAGAGAGATTAAGGCCACAGGAAATGGGAGAATTTGAGTTAACGATCGTAAGGAACAGGAGGACACTGTCCTTCGGCTAATTTTCATCGAACATCTGCTGGACAGTGACACCACTGTAGGCGCCTGTGATGAAAAACCGACTGGGACACCCAAGTGGCTGGCCTTGGGAGCGTGGTCCGGCGTCGACACATGGGCTGGTAACCATGACACCCAGACAGCACAGGCCTCATGGTGATGGGTAATCTAATTCTTGGCGTAAAAGCAGCTTTCCCCCGGAGAGGAGCCGGAAAGCACTGCCGGCTGAGGAAGGGGGAGCACCAAGTCCCAGAGACCAGCGGTGCTGTGCCGTGGGGATCACAGGGTTCCGCTGGGAGCCCAGTAGGAGGCTGGCCGGCCGACAGTCTGCAAAGCGTATTCCAAGCAGTAGCCTTGGAATAATAGTAGCAGTAGTCTTCCCAAACAATGGGAAGACTCGGAGGATTTTTGTTAATTTTTAATTTACCGTCAGGTACATGCACTCACCAGAGAAAGACAGAGAGACAGAGAGAGAGAGCATGAGAAAGCACCCCAGGGAGGATGGCCACGCTGCAATCCCTTCTCCATTCTCCTCTCAGATTTTGGGCATGCATGTACACGCACCTGGCATGTTTTTCAAGCCACCAGGTCCAGGACTCAAACCACTCCATTGGCCATGTGGGATTCAGCACCTTCACCACACCACTGGCTGGCCCCTCGGAGGTTTTAAAGCATGGCAACTATCAGATGGAATTTGAAACATTTTTCAATAGCACGTATGTATATTACAGGTGGAGCCTTCAGAAAGTGCACTGAAGATGTACATAATAAAAAGGTTTTGCATAGATTTCAAAATGTTTTGCACTGGGCCAGCGGGGCGCGTCGTGGCTGAGGCACTGGACTCCCACATGACTGGCTGTAGTTTGAATCCCAAACTTGAAAACCACTCTGGGCATGTGTGTGTACATGCCCCAAATTTCAAGAGGAGAATGGAGGAAAAGGAATTGTGGCATGGCCATCCTCCCGAGGGGTGAGTTCTCACTTTCCCTCTCTCTCTGTCTCTCTGGTGAGTGTACAAACCCTATAG
The DNA here is from genome assembly GCF_000334495.1 of Tupaia belangeri chinensis. NCBI lineage: Eukaryota > Metazoa > Chordata > Mammalia > Scandentia > Tupaiidae > Tupaia > Tupaia belangeri. The sequence goes on along the minus strand of NW_006159876.1, from coordinate 275,066 downwards.
CAAAAACAAAATCTCCCCCCAAAAATCTTTTTGTACTAAAACTCATATTTCAATTCAACTTTTTCATGACCTCTGGAAGTCCTGCCGTGTGTGTGGAAGAGAATGGTAAAGTGTGCGTACTGAGATCCGAGGTCAAATGTGGTTTTTTACCACGAGTCACGACAGAGATTGTAAGGAATAGTCTAGAATGTTCTAGAACGTGCGAAGAACGTGATTGCCAGCAGAAGACTCAGTCTGTGCATGGCTGCCAGGAGTGGGAACCGGGCCTTCCAGGTTGCTAGGGCCCAGCCTGGTGCTGCTGGTGGCAGGAGACTGAACTGGGCACTGGACGCCACACGGCTGATCGCGGATTCAGATCCCTGGTCAGTCTGAAAACACGTCGGCCATGTGTGCACATGCCTAGAGAGGGTTGAGCTGGGTCACAGTGTCAAGACCCTGTCAAGGGTACTTTTCTCTCTGTGTGTACTCGCACGCTTGCTCTTGAATAAAATAAATCAAATTAAAGAAAAAGATCCGGTAGGGTATGGATGAGAGGAGGGGAAGGGGACGGCCATGCGAGAGAAAGCCTTAAGAGCACCCGAGCACCCGCGCCCAGCAGCCCTCCCAGCTCCTCCTCAGCCCAGGCCCCCTCAGAGCCAGATGCTTATCTTGGGGAGATAGCATTTCAGTCTCAACCCAGAAAAGCTTCTGCTGACAGCTTATCTTTTTCTCTGGCACTTATGTAAAACCTAGCTGCCAAATAAGCCCTGTCTTCTTTGACCTTCTCCTCCAGAGCACCAAGCGCATTCTCTAGAGAGATCTACAAACAAGAGACATTTCCCGTTTCTGTAAGAACTCCCGAGAGGAGAGGGAGAGAATTGAAGCTGGGTTCACATTCTTGCTTAGAAGCACATTTGTCCAAAATTACTAAGCCATTTTGAAACCCGTCTCACCCAGCATAAGATGGGTTACGCAGAAGGCTCAGCCCTCCTCCCAGACTCGCGAGCCTCCAGCCCACGGACTGGTTATTTGCCCATGAACCAGAAAGCCCCACCGACATCAGCTCTCCCAGAGAACAAGAGTAATTTCACAACCTCCTCTGCTTGTAGTGGATAAGAAAAGTTACTGTTTTTTCTGCTGGCACCAGAGTTCCTTTCAGGGAAGGAAGTGTCTTTGTTTAGGAAAATACCTTGATAGGCCTCTTGAGGCCAGAAGGTGAGGCCCAGAGGAAAAAACAAAGATAGCGAAACAGCTCTGCCTAAGGAAGAAACAGGAATTTGGGGTAGGAAGAACAAAAGGGAGAAGAAACAGGAAAGCTAAGCAGTATGGGTGGAAGTTAAGCCTGCCCAGGGCCAGCAGGTGGCGAGGTGGTTAAGGCGCTGGATCCAGTCATGGTTTGCGTCTGGACGGAGTGGCTTGAAAATCACACCAGATGCGTATGCGTGCGTGTCCAAAATCCTGAGAGAAGATTGGAGAAGGGATTGCAGGGTGGCCACCCACCCCTGCGGAGTGATCTCTCACTTTCCCTCTCTCTGGGGAGCGCGTGCACTCTATACAAAAAAGAAGGTTAAGTCCTCTGCATGGGAAATCAGGGAAGTTCTTTAATAACAGAGAGCTGGGCTAGCACTTGGCATGGTGGTTAAGGGACTGGTTTCCCACGTGGTTGACTGTGGTTTGAGTCCTGGACCTGGGAGATTGCTTTCTCATTTTCTCTCTCTCTTTCTCACTCTCTCTCTCTCTTTCTCTCTGGTGAGCACATGAGCTCTATAGCAAAATAAAAATGGTAATAATAATAAATAACATTACATAATTATCTTTAAAAAGAGAGTAAAATTGTTGAGGTTTCTCTCTGGATGAAGTCAATATTATTTGGCTATTACTGATTAAACATCAGTCATAACTTAAAGATCAGCCAGTTAAGAGAGGACATAAGCTTTTTAATTCTCTTAGTTGACTATATCCTGGCTAACATGTACTTGGGCAGTGTGTACCTAATAAAGACAGGGAATTCCTTTATAATAATCTACTGTGGGCTGGCCCTGTGGCCTAGTGGTTAAGGAAGCTAGATCCCATCTGGCCCACCAAGTCCTGGCCCCAGGGGCTTGATAAACACATCAGACACATGTGTGCCCAAAATTCCAGTAGGCCAGCAGGTGGCATAGTGGTTAAGAAGCTGGACTCCCACATCGCTGCCTATGGTTCAAGTCCCAGACCTGGTAGCTTAAAATTCACACCAGGCCGTGTGCTTGCATGCCCAAAACCTCAAGAGGAGAATGGAGGAGAAGGGATTGTGGTGTGGCCATCTTCCCAGGAGGTGATTTCTCGCCTTCTGTCTCTCTGTCTCTCCAGCAAGCACATGTGCCCTATAGCAAAAATCTCTCTCTGAAATAAACAAATAAATAAAATCCCAACAGGATAGAGAAGTGGAGAAGGGACTGTAGCATGACCACGCCCCATTGGAGATACTGTCTCCCTCTCCCTCTCTGTCTCTGTCTCTCTATGTAAAGCACATGTGGCCTCTGAAAGAATAATAATCTATTGAATCTGCACGATAGATGTTCTACGGCCCCTTCTCTTCCATTTCTCCCTCCCGGTAGAACTTGGGACGTGCACATGCATGTACCCAGCATGTTTCCAGCCCCTGGGTCAGGATTCAGACTGTCCTATCAGTCACGTAGGATCCGGCTCCCTTAACCATGAGGCCACGGGGCTGACCTATCTGCCTGCTATTTAAAGCTTCTTCACCATCTTATGTCATTAGATCCTGGATCTTCAAACTAATCTTACAAAGCGAGAAAGGCATGGGTTCGCATGTCTGCAGCGAGGAATCTGAAGCCCCTCACAACAAAAGATTACATTTGAGTTGGGCGTGAGGGACCATCTCTGATCACAAGGAACACTGGAGAGACGAGATGTGACCAACCTTCAAAATGTCCGTGGACAATGTCTCTAAGAAGTCTCTGCATGCGTTGTCAGCAGGAGGCGTGATGGTTAAGGCGCTGGACTCCCACGTGGCAGACCACAGTGCGAGTCCTGAACCCGGTAGGTTGAAAAATCACACTGAGCAGTGCCCAAAAATCCCAAGAGGAGAATGGAGGAGAGGGGACTGAGGTGTGGCCATCCCCCAGGGATGATTTTTCACTTTCCTTCTTTCTGTCTTTCTCTGTCTCTCTCCAGTGAGTACAAGTGTCCTATGGTAAAAACCTTAAAAAAAAAAACGCTATGCATGCATTTCAAAGTTTTTGTGCCAGTTGAATTCATATCTTAATTCCAACTTTTCATCAGTTTTTTGAAGTCCCCTTGTATAAATTCATGAAAAGAAGAATAACAGTATTAAAGAAGCAGGAACAGGCTAGCAGATGGCATGGTGGTTAAGGCACTGAACCTCATGTAGCGGACTGAATGTTCGAGTCCTAGGCCCAACAGCTTGGAAAACACACTGGACACGTGTGTGTGCAGGCTCCAAATCCCAAGAAGAGAATGAGGAAGAGGATGCTGTGGCCTGGTCACACTCCCGGGGTTCTCTTTTCCTCTCTCTGTCCCGCAGCAGGTGTACACACGCTATAGCAAACTAAAAAGAAAAAAAAAGAGTGAGTGGGAATAAATACAAAGTTAATTGCTAGAAGGAGAATGCTAGAGATCACAAGAGATCCCAAATGAGTCGGGACCAGCTGGTACAGTGGTGACACAGCTGGACCCACATCAGAAGGTCCTGGGTTTGAGTCCCGGGATTCTTCCCTCCCATACCAAAGGGGAAAAAAAAAAAATCGAAGTCAGCTCTACCTCGTCTTGACCTCTTCTTCTCCTCCTTCTTCTTTATTTTTCTTTTTGGAGAGCTTTTTACTATAGGGCATGTGCACTTGCCAGAGAGACAGAGACAGAGAGAGAGAAAGTGAGAAATCACCTCCCCAGGGGGATGGCCACACCGCAATCCCTTCTCTTACTGGGATCTTGGGCATGCACGTGCATGTGCCTGGCATGAGTCTCAAGCCACTGCGTTCGAAACTCGAAGCGCAGTAGGCTCAGCCCTCCTCCCAGACTCGCGAGCCTCCAGCCCACGGACTGGTTATTTGCCCATGAACCAGAAAGCCCCACCGACATCAGCTCTCCCAGAGAACAAGAGTAATTTCACAACCTCCTCTGCTTGTAGTGGATAAGAAAAGTTACTGTTTTTTCTGCTGGCACCAGAGTTCCTTTCAGGGAAGGAAGTGTCTTTGTTTAGGAAAATACCTTGATAGGCCTCTTGAGGCCAGAAGGTGAGGCCCAGAGGAAAAAACAAAGATAGCGAAACAGCTCTGCCTAAGGAAGAAACAGGAATTTGGGGTAGGAAGAACAAAAGGGAGAAGAAACAGGAAAGCTAAGCAGTATGGGTGGAAGTTAAGCCTGCCCAGGGCCAGCAGGTGGCGAGGTGGTTAAGGCGCTGGATCCAGTCATGGTTTGCGTCTGGACGGAGTGGCTTGAAAATCACACCAGATGCGTATGCGTGCGTGTCCAAAATCCTGAGAGAAGATTGGAGAAGGGATTGCAGGGTGGCCACCCACCCCTGCGGAGTGATCTCTCACTTTCCCTCTCTCTGGGGAGCGCGTGCACTCTATACAAAAAAGAAGGTTAAGTCCTCTGCATGGGAAATCAGGGAAGTTCTTTAATAACAGAGAGCTGGGCTAGCACTTGGCATGGTGGTTAAGGGACTGGTTTCCCACGTGGTTGACTGTGGTTTGAGTCCTGGACCTGGGAGATTGCTTTCTCATTTTCTCTCTCTCTTTCTCACTCTCTCTCTCTCTTTCTCTCTGGTGAGCACATGAGCTCTATAGCAAAATAAAAATGGTAATAATAATAAATAACATTACATAATTATCTTTAAAAAGAGAGTAAAATTGTTGAGGTTTCTCTCTGGATGAAGTCAATATTATTTGGCTATTACTGATTAAACATCAGTCATAACTTAAAGATCAGCCAGTTAAGAGAGGACATAAGCTTTTTAATTCTCTTAGTTGACTATATCCTGGCTAACATGTACTTGGGCAGTGTGTACCTAATAAAGACAGGGAATTCCTTTATAATAATCTACTGTGGGCTGGCCCTGTGGCCTAGTGGTTAAGGAAGCTAGATCCCATCTGGCCCACCAAGTCCTGGCCCCAGGGGCTTGATAAACACATCAGACACATGTGTGCCCAAAATTCCAGTAGGCCAGCAGGTGGCATAGTGGTTAAGAAGCTGGACTCCCACATCGCTGCCTATGGTTCAAGTCCCAGACCTGGTAGCTTAAAATTCACACCAGGCCGTGTGCTTGCATGCCCAAAACCTCAAGAGGAGAATGGAGGAGAAGGGATTGTGGTGTGGCCATCTTCCCAGGAGGTGATTTCTCGCCTTCTGTCTCTCTGTCTCTCCAGCAAGCACATGTGCCCTATAGCAAAAATCTCTCTCTGAAATAAACAAATAAATAAAATCCCAACAGGATAGAGAAGTGGAGAAGGGACTGTAGCATGACCACGCCCCATTGGAGATACTGTCTCCCTCTCCCTCTCTGTCTCTGTCTCTCTATGTAAAGCACATGTGGCCTCTGAAAGAATAATAATCTATTGAATCTGCACGATAGATGTTCTACGGCCCCTTCTCTTCCATTTCTCCCTCCCGGTAGAACTTGGGACGTGCACATGCATGTACCCAGCATGTTTCCAGCCCCTGGGTCAGGATTCAGACTGTCCTATCAGTCACGTAGGATCCGGCTCCCTTAACCATGAGGCCACGGGGCTGACCTATCTGCCTGCTATTTAAAGCTTCTTCACCATCTTATGTCATTAGATCCTGGATCTTCAAACTAATCTTACAAAGCGAGAAAGGCATGGGTTCGCATGTCTGCAGCGAGGAATCTGAAGCCCCTCACAACAAAAGATTACATTTGAGTTGGGCGTGAGGGACCATCTCTGATCACAAGGAACACTGGAGAGACGAGATGTGACCAACCTTCAAAATGTCCGTGGACAATGTCTCTAAGAAGTCTCTGCATGCGTTGTCAGCAGGAGGCGTGATGGTTAAGGCGCTGGACTCCCACGTGGCAGACCACAGTGCGAGTCCTGAACCCGGTAGGTTGAAAAATCACACTGAGCAGTGCCCAAAAATCCCAAGAGGAGAATGGAGGAGAGGGGACTGAGGTGTGGCCATCCCCCAGGGATGATTTTTCACTTTCCTTCTTTCTGTCTTTCTCTGTCTCTCTCCAGTGAGTACAAGTGTCCTATGGTAAAAACCTTAAAAAAAAAAACGCTATGCATGCATTTCAAAGTTTTTGTGCCAGTTGAATTCATATCTTAATTCCAACTTTTCATCAGTTTTTTGAAGTCCCCTTGTATAAATTCATGAAAAGAAGAATAACAGTATTAAAGAAGCAGGAACAGGCTAGCAGATGGCATGGTGGTTAAGGCACTGAACCTCATGTAGCGGACTGAATGTTCGAGTCCTAGGCCCAACAGCTTGGAAAACACACTGGACACGTGTGTGTGCAGGCTCCAAATCCCAAGAAGAGAATGAGGAAGAGGATGCTGTGGCCTGGTCACACTCCCGGGGTTCTCTTTTCCTCTCTCTGTCCCGCAGCAGGTGTACACACGCTATAGCAAACTAAAAAGAAAAAAAAAGAGTGAGTGGGAATAAATACAAAGTTAATTGCTAGAAGGAGAATGCTAGAGATCACAAGAGATCCCAAATGAGTCGGGACCAGCTGGTACAGTGGTGACACAGCTGGACCCACATCAGAAGGTCCTGGGTTTGAGTCCCGGGATTCTTCCCTCCCATACCAAAGGGGAAAAAAAAAAAATCGAAGTCAGCTCTACCTCGTCTTGACCTCTTCTTCTCCTCCTTCTTCTTTATTTTTCTTTTTGGAGAGCTTTTTACTATAGGGCATGTGCACTTGCCAGAGAGACAGAGACAGAGAGAGAGAAAGTGAGAAATCACCTCCCCAGGGGGATGGCCACACCGCAATCCCTTCTCTTACTGGGATCTTGGGCATGCACGTGCATGTGCCTGGCATGAGTCTCAAGCCACTGGGTTCGAAACTCGAAGCGCAGTTGGTCAGGTGTCACAACCGCCATGCCATCTGCTAGCCCAGCCTCACGCATTCTTCCTGTCTTCATGATCATCCCTAAAGCACCACTGTCTCCACCCAGATTAGCACACTGGCTTGCTTTCCTTCATTACATCAACTACTGGTCCCCTAAAGTAGAAGTTCTTTATCCTCATTCTTTCTTGAACTTTTTTCCTAGCTCTCAGACCTCACCCCTTGCCCTTTGCTGCCTGGAACTCTGCTCTATAGACTGAGGTTCCATAAAATGAGTTATCGGTCCTTGTCTCTGGTTCCTGGTAGAAGCTCCTTAAACCCCTGGAATTTCTGAGCTATTGGCATATGGTGTTTATTAGGAACATTTTCCATCATACTTGAGTTTATGCTAATGAAGTGAGTTAGGGGAGACAGCTATATAGCTTCAGGATAAGGCTAGTCACCAGAAAGATAGAGTGATTAGAAAGTGAGAATTTTTGGGACCAGCAGTTAACGTAATGGCTATGTCGCTGGACTCCCATGCAATCGACTGCAGTTCGAGTCCCAGACCCGGTGGCTTAAACTCACGCTGGGTGTGTGTGAGTGTGTGCCCAAGATCCCGAGAGGAGAATGGAGGAGAAGGAATTGCGGCATGGCCATCCCCTGGGGGGTGATTTCTCGCTTTCTGTCTCTCTGTCTCTCTCTGTCTTTCTGGCAAGCGCATGTGCTCTATAGCAAAAACCTCTCCCCCGCTCCCCCCCAAAAAAAGTTCCCACCTGGCCAAACTTAGACCAGGGGACCAGCCCAAGTAAAGAATATTTTTAACATTCTCAGGAATTTTTATTTATTTTGTTTCGTTTCGTTTTTGCCAAGGGCATGTGTACTTGTCAGAGAGAGACAGAGAAAGCTAGAGAGAGGGAAAGTGATGGGATCAGCAGGTGGCATGGTGGTTAAGGTGCTGGATTCCCACGTGGTTGACCGTGATTCAAATCCCAGGCCAGGAGGCCTGAAATTCATGCTGAGTGTGTGTGCGTGTGTGTGTGCCCAAAAATCCCGGGAGAAGAATGAAGAAGGCCCTTCCGTTCCAGCATGGCCATTCCACCTGGGGAGTGGTTTCTCCTTCTCTCTCTTTCTGTGTCTCTCTGGTGCACACGCCCTATAGTAAAAAATCTCTAAATATTTATATATAAATAAAGAGAGAGGAATAGTGAGAAATCAGCCCCAGGGGGGATGGCCACACCGTAGTCCCTTCTCCTCCAGCCTTCTCTCAGGGTTTTGGCCACGTGCACACATACGCCTGGCATGCTTCTCAGGCTGCTGAGTCCGGGACCCAAACCGGAGCCAGCCACGTGGGAGTACAGAACATAAACCATCATGCCACCTGCTGGGCCCGATTCTCAGGAATTTTAACCCCTCCCTTTAGTTCTATGTCAGACAGCAGGGTACCACCCTCCCCAGGTTTCCCCAGTTGATTAGGCATCCGAAGTTTAGGGCTATGCCAGCACCTGACTTCACAAGGGATTCCAGACCAGCTGGGAGATGTGGCGGGCCCAATAATGGTCCCCCAAAGATGTCCATGTACTTGTCCCTGAGGCCAGTGACCATATTGTTATATAAAAGCGTGTTTGCAGATTAAGACTTTGGATCTTAAAATAGAACTATCCTTCTTTCATCTAACTGCACGAGCCCTAAAGGCAGGCTGGCTGGGGGCATAGCAGTAAGATGCGGTGCAGTCGAGACGGGGCCCACATGGGAGACCGCAGGCTTAGCTCCCAGGGACCTGCACACACTAGTGCCACACTGGACCCGGTTAAGGGGGTTTGTCTTTCTGTGTGTCTCTCTCTCTATGCCTCTCTTTCTCTCTCATGAAATAAATAAGGGCCTGGAGGTGGTGTGGTGGTTAAGGGCATTAAACTCCCACATGGCCAACCACGGTTCGAGTCCTGAACTTGGCGGCTTGCTTTCTCACTTTCCCTTTCTCTCTCTCTCTCTGTGTCTTTCTCTGTTCAAATTAAAATAAATAAATAAATAAAGTTAAATAAATTCTTTAATTCAGGAACCAACAGTTGGCGTAATGGCTATGTCGCTGGACTCTCATGTAGTCAACTGCGGTTCGAGTCCCAGACCCGATGGCTTAAACTCATGCCAGGCACACGTGCATGTGTGCCCAAGATCCCGAGAGGAGAACGGAGGAGAAGGGATTGCGGCGTGGCCATCCCCCCTGGGGAGTGATTTCTCGCTTTCTGTCTCTCTGTCTCTATCTTTCTGGCGAGTGCACGTGTCCTATGGCAAAAACCTCTCCAAAACAAAACAAACTCCTGGATTTTACACATGTGGATTTGATGGCTTTCTTCTGAGTGGACTTGATCACTTCTAAGAAGCATTAAGCTAGGCTGATGTGGACAAGAGCTCCAAGTTCCTTTCTGGCTAGAAGTCAGGTTGGAGTAGGCTGGATTTCTTCTAGATCTTCATGAGGTGACTGAGAATGGGTTCTGGCCTAGCCAGGGTGATAAACGTGGTGACTAAGCTCTGTTCCTGGGGACAACCTGCAGTGGAGAGGTGCTTTCCTCCTGAGGAACCCTGGAGATCTACAGAGAAATGCTTCACACTTGGCAAATGTGAGTCAGAGCTGTCCTTCCAGGAGCCCCACCGTAGTCCCTTCTCCTCCAGCCTTCTCTCAGGGTTTTGGCCACGTGCACACATACGCCTGGCATGCTTCTCAGGCTGCTGAGTCCGGGACCCAAACCGGAGCCAGCCACGTGGGAGTACAGAACATAAACCATCATGCCACCTGCTGGGCCCGATTCTCAGGAATTTTAACCCCTCCCTTTAGTTCTATGTCAGACAGCAGGGTACCACCCTCCCCAGGTTTCCCCAGTTGATTAGGCATCCGAAGTTTAGGGCTATGCCAGCACCTGACTTCACAAGGGATTCCAGACCAGCTGGGAGATGTGGCGGGCCCAATAATGGTCCCCCAAAGATGTCCATGTACTTGTCCCTGAGGCCAGTGACCATATTGTTATATAAAAGCGTGTTTGCAGATTAAGACTTTGGATCTTAAAATAGAACTATCCTTCTTTCATCTAACTGCACGAGCCCTAAAGGCAGGCTGGCTGGGGGCATAGCAGTAAGATGCGGTGCAGTCGAGACGGGGCCCACATGGGAGACCGCAGGCTTAGCTCCCAGGGACCTGCACACACTAGTGCCACACTGGACCCGGTTAAGGGGGTTTGTCTTTCTGTGTGTCTCTCTCTCTATGCCTCTCTTTCTCTCTCATGAAATAAATAAGGGCCTGGAGGTGGTGTGGTGGTTAAGGGCATTAAACTCCCACATGGCCAACCACGGTTCGAGTCCTGAACTTGGCGGCTTGCTTTCTCACTTTCCCTTTCTCTCTCTCTCTCTGTGTCTTTCTCTGTTCAAATTAAAATAAATAAATAAATAAAGTTAAATAAATTCTTTAATTCAGGAACCAACAGTTGGCGTAATGGCTATGTCGCTGGACTCTCATGTAGTCAACTGCGGTTCGAGTCCCAGACCCGATGGCTTAAACTCCTGCCAGGCACACGTGCATGTGTGCCCAAGATCCCGAGAGGAGAACGGAGGAGAAGGGATTGCGGCGTGGCCATCCCCCCTGGGGAGTGATTTCTCGCTTTCTGTCTCTCTGTCTCTATCTTTCTGGCGAGTGCACGTGTCCTATGGCAAAAACCTCTCCAAAAAAAAAAAAAAAAAAAAAGAATCCCAGCCTCAGACGTCTGAAAAGAAAACTGGGCCCAGGTGCGAGCGTGCCCAAACCCTGACGGATGCAGGAATGGAGGGCACTGCTGTCTGGCCGTGCCCCAGTGGGTGGTGCTCTCCCCCACCCCGGTCTCCCTCTCTCTGTGTCTCTCTGAACACATGTGCACTCTGGCAGATTAAGCAGAAAGAGAGAGAAAGGGAGGACACGCGTGTTAGCCTGTCACTAAGAACGGCCCAGGACACGGGAGCCAGGGCCTGTGCAGGAGGGTCGCTTGACCTGGCACTTAGCCGTAGGCGGCTGCAGCTCTAAGTTGAGCAGAGTTGAGGCAGCGATGCGGGGCGGGCCAGAGACAGGAAGATGAAAAAGGAAGAATCATTGTCCATGGAGGTCGGAGGCGTCTCCTGCAGCTTGGTATAGGGGAACACAGAGAAGGCCCACCCCACACGGAAAGTGTTTGTGGGGACACAGACTGGAGGGCTCCTGGAGGAACTTCTGCTCAGCGGCCTTGGGTCCCCAGAAGACGGGAGGGAGGAGAAACCTAGGCAACGAGGACCAAGTGGTCTGGGGGCACGTGTGAGACCCCCTGGGGTCCCCTCCTGCTGGCTGGAAGGGATGTGAGAGACTGAGATCCCTGCAGTTCTGCAGGGAGGCCGAGTCAGAGACACGGTTTGTTCATGCTGCTTATGATGTAATTGTACTCTGCCCACCAAGCTGGTGCGGCTGGAAAAAGAGAGCCTATTAAGCCCTAAGGGCAAAGTAAGAGGGTTTTGGGACCAGCAGTTAACGTAATGGCTATGTCGCTGGACTCCCACATAGTTGACCACGGTTCGCATCCCGCACCCGGTGGCTTAAAACTCATGCAGGGTGCGTGTGTGTGCGTGCTCAAGACCCCGAGAGGAGAATGGAGGAGAAGGGATTGCGGCGTGGCCATCCCCCCTGGGGGGTGATTTCTCACTTTCTATCTCTCTGTCTCTCTCTGTCTATCTGGCAAGCACATGCACCCTATAGCAAAAAAAA
>NW_006159876.1:246952-263087 GCF_000334495.1 Tupaia belangeri chinensis | reverse complement strand
TTCTGTTTTTTTTTTTAATTTTGCTATAGGGCATGTGCATTCACCGGAGAAAGTGAAAAAGCAAGCCGCCAGGTCCAGAACTTGAACCACAGTCTGCCTTGTGGGAGTCCAGTGCCTTAACCACCATGCCACCTGCTGGCCCCTAAACTGATGAACTTTATTGAGGTTAAGGCTAGTATAAAGTTCATCCTAAAATACTTTGCAGTGCAAAATTATTTCACTCAAGGAGTGTTTAATAATTTAAGTGCAGGGACCAGCAACTGGCATAATGGCTATGTCGCTGGACTCCCATGTAGTCGACCGCAATTCGAGTCCCGGACCTGGTGGCTTAAACTCACGCCAGGCATGTGTGTGTGTGTGCCCAAGATCCCGAGAGGAGAATGGAGGAGAAGGGATTGCGGCGTGGAGGTGACTTATCACTTTCTGTCTCTCTGTCTCTGTGTTTCTGGCGAGCGCACATGCCCTATAGCAAAAACCTTGCAAAAAATAATAACAATAATAAAAATAATAATTTAAGTGCTCGCTATTTTTCAAAGCAGAGACTCACATTCATAGAACTTTACACTAATCATCTGAACTAACGAATATTTATGCTACTGAAGTCAGACGTGCATCACTTTCAAGCACTCTTCCACTATGACTGTATCGGGCGTGGTGGCGCCCGCCCTATGGCAAAAACCCAGGGAGGCTAGAGGATTGCGGCATCGTGTCCATTATGATTGTATCTGGGACAGCATCTAACACCGATCCTCATCAGCACCTGAATGCTATCGTACATTTGCACCCTGCCCCTTGGATTCCTGATCTTGGTCTTCATTTTTTTTTTTTTTTTTTTTTTTGAAGAGGTTTTTGCTATAGGGTGCATGCACTCACCAGACAGACAGAGACAGAAAGCGGGAAATCACCCCCACCCCCCACCCCAGGGGAGATGGCCACGCCGCAATCCCTTCTCCTCCATTCTCCTCTCAGGATCTTGGGCACGCACACACATGCGCCCAGTGTGAGTTTAAGCCACTGGGTCTGGGACTTGAACCGCGGTCGGCTACATGGGAGTCCAGTGACATAGCCATTACACTAACTGCTGGTCCCTTGGTCTTCATTCTTTATGTGATCCTTCTTGAGGACAGCATGGGTTTCATCCATGACTGTGGATAAGTTTCTGATAGTCTTTTTTTTTAAAAAAAAGAATTATTTATTTAACTTTATTCATGATCATTATTACTATTTTAAATTTGACCAGAGAGAGATAGAGAGAGAGTGAGGGAAAGTGGGAAAGCAAGCTGCCAGGTCCAGGACTAGAACCACGGTCAGCCATGTGGGAGTCTAGCACCTCACCCACCATGCCGCCTGCTGGCCCCATGTTTCTGATGATCTTACTTAGTTGATTTTCAAATTTCATATTGCAAATTCATATTTTCTGAAATTGTTAAGCTTTCTTGTAAGAAAGAAAGACTTTTGAAGAGTTGGAAAGGAAAAGCATGGTGGAGTGGGAAGGGAAATAGAGGGGGGCCTGGGGCCCGGGATCAGACACAGCTGAGCATAAGGCCTTCCTCAGTGCTCACACAGGTTACGTTACCTTTCTGAGCTGTAGCTTCCAAACCTAGAAATAAAGATGGTAGGATGCCCTGTACTGGAAAGTACTCCGAACATCTCTGACCCTGGGCTGCGGCCCGCACTCTGTCAGCCAGGTCACGTCCTAGGGCACTTCACTGTTGGCACTTGCAACATCAGTGTCAGGGCCAGGGAGGAAATTCCAAAGATGATCTAAAAGAGTCCTTCAATAAGTACAAAACTTTAAAAAATTCTAAGTGATACAAAGACGTTGACATCAGCCTGGCCCCATACCACAGCAGTGAAGCTGTACAGAGGAAGCCAGAGCCCACATGGCTACCTGGGGTTCGGATCTCAGCCCAGCTGGTAACATGCTGATGGTGTAGCTGGGTGTGTCTAGGATTTTTGTTGTGTGTTCTTTTTGCCATAGGGTGCTTGTGCTCACAGGAGTGAGACAGAGATGGAGACAGTGATAGGGAAAGTGAGAAATCATCCTCAGAGGAGACGGCTACACCACAATCCTGGGATCTGGGGCACGCACACACATACACCCAGCATGACTGTCAAGCTGCTGAGTCCGAGACTTGAACTGCAGGCAGCCATGTGAGAGGCCAGCTCCTTAGCCACCACACCACCTGTTGGCCCCCATGCCCAGGATTTTGACAGAGTGGAGAATTAGAGGAAGAAGGATTGCAGAATGACCCAACCCCACTGTGGAGTGCTTTCTTTTTTCTGTCTCTTTCTCTTTCTCCTCCTTTTTCCTCTTTCTCTCTCTCACACATGCACATGTGTTCTACCATGAGTAAAAGAAAAAAAAAAAACAAACAACTAGAGGCTGATAAGACAGGGGAATTATTTATTATGCTCAACTGACTTATAGCGAAATTGAGGCCAGAAGACTTTCACATGTGAGGACGGCCTTTCGGCAGTGAGCAGAAGCAGGACTGGGAGGAGAAGGAAGCAGACGTAGGCCTACGCCAACGCCAGTGCGGTGTCACTGTGTGTGTTTCCTACGTCCCAACTCTTCAGAAGCAAGGAGCCTGAGACGTTGGTCTTTGTCCTACCAGAGCTATTACTCTTCACTTTTACCCACAAATGTGTGTTTGCACACTCACACACGGCATTCAAAACAGAGGAGTTGTTTGAGAGACGTGAGAGCCCTAGGAAGAAGGGTAATCTGGGGGGAAAATAGGAAGTCAGGTAGCTTTGTCTCTCCAGGGCAAAGGTTGGGTAGATTTGCCTGCAGGTCATGGGAGAAGATGGGGTTTCCTGAACTCAGGGCTCATCAGCTGTGATGCAAACCCACTGTGTGCATAGCACCCACTGATTGCTGTGCCTGACTTGAAGGCCCTTTGTTTTTGACCCAGGAAGCCCCAGTCCCGAGTTTTCTGCCAGTAGTCATGAAGTGGTGGCAGGCCAGCTTGTATCCTTGCAAATGGGGTATTACCTCACAATCTTCATGGTTCCTGTTATATATGTGAAGCGTTATACTATTATTTGAAGCTAAACTGTGATCATTTAAAGATGTATATGATAAAAATGAAAGTCGGATCCCGCATGTCCAACTGCACAGTTGAGTTCCAGCCCCAGCAGCTTGAGCAATGCACCGGGCGCATGTGAGTGCATGCCCAGAATCCCAAGAGGAGAATGAAGGGCAAGAGATTTTGGCGTGGCCATCCCCCGTGAGAGGTGATTTCTCACTTTCCCTCTCCCTGTCTCTCTCTGGTGAACACGTGCCATATAGCAAATTTTAAAAAATAAAAAATAAAGATTAAAACTGCTAAAAATAGAGGGTTTAACCATTTGTCTAGTGGTTAAGGGAGACAGATCCAACATGGCCGTCTGCAGTTTGAAACCTGGCTCTGGCAATTTGAAAAACACACTGGCTGTGTTTGCACGCATACATACACACAAAATCTCTATAGGATGAAGAAAGGGAGGAAAAGGGATTGCAGTGTGACCACACCACCATTGGATGGCACTTTCTTCTTCTCCCTCTCCTCATTCCCTGTCTTCTCTGACAAGTACATTCCTCCATCCACCCACTGGTAGTTTTAAAACAAAACAAAAAACAAAACAAACTCACTAAAACAGATATAGCTGATAAGCCAAAAGTGGAGCTAAAATAAAGTCCTTAAAATAGTCAATAAGAAGAAGACAGAGAAAAAGGGAAAAGAAACAAAGAGCAGATAGGACAAATAGAAAAGAAATAACAACATGGTATATTTAAATACAATTATATTCATAATTACATTAATTATAAATGGTCTAAATTCTCCAATTAAAAGACATAAATGTCAGGGCCAGCAGATGGCATAGTGGTTATATCACTGGACTCCCACATGGTTCAAGTCCTGGACCTGGTGGCTTGAAAATCACACCAGATGCATGTGCATGTGTGCCGTGCCCAGGATCCCAGAAGGAGAAGGGATTACAACATGGCCATCCTCCCTAGGGGTGATTTATCACTTTCCCTCTGACTGTCTCCATCTGTCTCTCTCTGGCAACACACTCATCCTAAGGCAAAAACGTCTTAAAAAAAAAAAGGAAGAAAAAGGCAGAAATGTTAAACTGTATAAAAAGTCTACAAGAACAAACTCTAAATATAGATAAATAGGTAGGGAACCAGCAGTTAGCATAATGGCTATGTCGCTGGACTCCCATGTAGTCGACCGTGGTTCGCGTCCCGGACCCGGTGGCTTAAAACTCACGCCAGGTGCGTGTGAGTGCGTGCCCAAGATCCCGAGAGGAGAATGGAGGAGAAGGGATTGCGGCGTGACCATCCCCTCTAGGGGGTGATTTCTCGCTTAGATGGCATAGTGATTAAGGTGCTGGACTTCTACATGGCTGACCATGGTTCAAGTCCTAGACCCTGGAAAGAAATAAGATATAGCAAGTACACACTAGTTACATGAAAGCTGAAATGCATACATCAATATCACACAAAGTAAGCCAGCCAGTGATAAGGAGGTTAGGGAAGCTGGATTCCACAGAGCTGATTTCATGATCTGAGTGCTGGTCCCACTGACTTGAAAATCACACTAGGCCTGAATGTGTGAATGCCCAAAATCCCAAGAGGGGAATGGAGGAGGAGGGATTGAAGTGTGGCCATCCTTCCTGGGGGGCCATTTCTCACTTTCTGGGTCTCTCTCACCATCTCTCTCTCTCCCTGTCAAGCACGCACACTTGTAGCAAAAGCAAAAAAAAAAAAAAACAAAAAAGCAAAAAAAAGAAAGAAGAAATCACACAAAGTGAGCTTTAGGAAAAGGATTACAAACAGAGATAAAGGGATAAAGAGTGACATTTTATGGTGAGAAAAAGACTATTTTGTTTTTCCTTTTTTTTGGAGAAGTTTTTGCTATAGGGTGCACGTGCTCACCAGAAAGAGACAGAGAGACAGAGACAGAAAGCGAGAAATCACCCCCCTGTGTTTTTTAGATGCTTTGATTTATCAGGGTAAGAAAATTCTCTTCTAGTCTTGATTTTATGAGTTGTTCATTGTGAATGAATATTGACTTCTATCTCACGGAAAATGTATACAATGAAATAATGACACATGGCTTTCAAAATTTTTTTGCGCCAAAATAAACTCATACTTTAATTCCACTTTTCTACAGACTTTCTGAAGTCTTCTTGTATCTTGACCTTCTTTTTCTAGCTTCTTAAAGCAAAGGCTTGGAATATTGCTTATAGAGGCTTGGAACATTGCTTTTTTTGTTTTCATTTATTGGTGTAATTTTTTCTCTAGTAAATAAACTTGCTTGTTGTGTTTTCATTTTTGTTCTGTGTATATTATATATTTGCTTAAGTTACTTGATAGTATTGTTTAAGTTTTTCATATACTTACTGATTTTCTATCTCCTTATTCTATTGATTAGTGAGAGAGAGGTGTTAAAATCTCTTAAGTGTGGACCTGTCTATTTTGTCTCTGTCTGCTAGTTCTTCGTGTACTTTTAAGCTCTGTTACTCAGTGTATGTATATTTAGTATGGCTTCTTGATGTCTGGGACCAGCAGTTGGTGTAATGGCTATGGTGTTGGACTCCCTTGTGGTCAACCACGGTTTGAGTCCCGGACCCAGTGGCTTAAACTCACACCAGGTGCGTGTGTGTGTGCACCCAAGATCCCGAGAGGAGGATGGAGGAGAAGGGATTGTGGCATGGCCATCCCCCCTGGGGGGTGGTTTCTCGCTTCCTGTCTCTCTGTCTCTCTGTCTTTCTGGCAAGTGCATGCACCCTATAGCAAAAACCTCTAAAAAAATAGATTAAAGGGAACCAGCAGTTAGCATAATGGCTATGTCACTGGATTCCCACGTAGTCGACCGTGGTTCGCGTCCCAGACCCGGTGGCTTAGAACTCACGCCGGGCGCGTGTGCGTGCGTGCCCAAGATCCCGAGAGGAGGGCGAGCACACGCTCCCTATAGCGAAAATCTCTCAAAATAAATAAATAAATAAATAAATAAATAGATTAAATAAATAATTCTTTTTAATAAACCTACTAAAAGGACCAGCAGTTGGCATAATGGCTATGTCGCTGAACTCCCATGTAGTCGACCATGGTTTGAGTTCCGGACCCGGTGGCTTAAACTCACGCCAGGGGAAAGTGTGTGCCCAAGAGGAGAATGGAGGAGAAGGGATTGAGGTGTGGCCATCCCCCCTGGGGGGTAATTTCTCTTTCTGTCTCTGTCTCTCTCTGTCTGTCTGGTGAGCACACGTGCCCTGTAGCAAAAACATTAAAAAAAAAAAAAACAGTAAAATGTTAAGTGAATGTAGCAAAATTACAGAATATAAGGTCAGTATACAGACGTTGATCTTTTTTCTTTTTTCTTTTTCTTTTTTTTTTTTTTTTTTTTTTTTGCTTGAGGACTCCTGTGTTAGCCAGAGAGGGATAGAAAGAGGGCAAGGAGAAAGCATCCCCTCCATGGGGCATGGTCTCTCCACAATTCCTTTTCCTCCATTTTTTCCTCCTTTCAGGATTTTGGGCATGCATGCACACATGCCTAGTATGTTTCACAAGTCACAGGCCCTGAGATTAGAACTACATGGTCAGTGCTCGCTTTGGCAGCACATAAACTAAAATTGGAACGATACAGAGAAGATTAGCATGGCCCCTGTGCAAGGATGACATGCAAATTCGTGAAGCGTTCCATATTTTTTAAAAGCTACAGGCCCTATTGAAATTTGAAGATGACCGATTTAAGGTTACTAAGTTCTGTCAAACTTAGATCTTACTCATTTATTTTGAAAACTAGAGTTGCTTAGCATCATATGTCAGTCTGTTGTACCTAAGTAGAACTTCTGAGCTATGTACTGTTAAAGAGTTTCATAAATAAAATTTTGTCTTACTGTAAAAAAAAAAAAAGAACTACATGGTCAGCCCTGTGGGATTCAGCTGCTTTAACCACTAGGCCACAAAGCCAGCTCTCAACTGTATTTTTATGCAGTGCCAACAAATTACTGCTGAAAAAGAAACTAAAAATAACATAGCATAACAAGCAACAAAATACTAGGGTTACATTTATGTTACAAAGCACTACAAATAGAAGGTACTAGGGGTACACTTCATAAAAACTTTGTACAACCTATATACTGGAAACCATAAAACATCACTCAGAGCAATTAAAGATAGCACAAGTAAATGAAGAGACATACCATGTTCATGGATTGGAAGACTCTATATTTTTTAAATTATTTTATTTAACTTTTTTTTATTCATTTATTTATTTATATTTTACCAGAATGGGACAGAGTGAGAGAGAGAGAGAGAGATTGAGAGGGCAAGCTGCCAGGTTTGAGACTCGAACCACAGTAGGCCATGTGGGAGTCCAGCACCCTAAACCACCACGCCACCTGCTGGCCCCTGGAAGACTGTATTTTTTTTTTAAAGAATTACTTTATTTATTTATTTATTTATTTATTTATTTATTTATTTATGTTATTTTAATTTGATGAGAGAGAAAGAGGAAAAGTGAGAAAGCAGCCTCTGGGTCCAGAACTTGAAACGCAGTCGGCCATGTGGGTGTCCAGTGCCCCTAACCACCATGCCACCTGCCGGCCCCAAGACTCTATATTTTTAAGATGTCAAATTTTCCTATATTGATTTATAGATTTCCTTAAATCTAGGTCAGAATCCCAACAGGGCGGCCAGCAGTAATGCAATCACTCCTAGTTCCACATGGTTAAGGTCTTCTGTTCATGCCCCAGGACTTCCCTGAACACTCTGCATGGGTGCTTGCCCGTGACCCAGGCTGGCTGTGACTAGGAGCAGGTCATGGCATGCAGACCCTATTGGGGTGTCTGTGTCGCTATCTCTCTCTGTTTCTCTCTCTCATGGAAAGCAATAAAAACCTTTTTTATAAATTCCAGTAGGTTTTTTTTTCCTTGTAATACAGGGGCTCCCTATTCCCAGTCCTCCTGCCCTGGCCTCCCAGCCACGTGTACAGGCATGTGTCACTATTGCTGGCTTTCATTTAAACCAAGAATCGCACCCATGCAGCCCACGTGGTCCCTGCTGGCAGAACAGTGTCTTACCATCCTGTGCCACCACAGGAGGACCCAGCAGGCTCTGCTGGAGAACTTTAAAAAGAAGCATTTTAAGTTTTGTTATAGGGTGTGAGTGCTTATCAGATAGAGAAGGAGAGAGAAGAAAAATAAGAAAACACCCCCAAGGGAATGACCACAGTGCAATCCCTTCTCCTCCATTCTCCTCTTGGGAGAATTTCAGTCATGCACATATGCACACATGCCTGGAGTGTTTTTCAAGCCACCAGCTCCCGGACTTGAATTGTGTAGGAGGCCATGTGGGACCCTTAACCACCATGCCACTGGCTTACCCAAAAAAGAAATTTAAAAAAAAAAATCACAAAAAACTTATAATAATAAAATGATTTTGGAACCAGCAGTTGGCATAATGGCTATGTCGCTGGACTTCCATGTAGTCAACTGCAGTTCGAGTCCCGGAACCAGTGACTTAGAACTCACGCTGGGTGCGTGTGCATGTGTGCTCAAGATCCTGAGAGGAGAATGGAGGAGAAGGGATTGCAGCGTGGCCATGCTTGCTTTCTCTCAATTTCTGTCTCTGTCTTTCTGGTGAGTGCATGTGCCTTATACCAAAAACCTCTCAAAAAAATAAATTAATTAAGAATTTTAAAAATAAGATGACTTTGAAAAAGAACAAAATGCAAGAATTTGCATTACCTAATTTGAAGATTTGTAAAATTGTAGTCCAATTGGCACTAAAGGACAGTGGTTAAGCCCTGTTCATGGGAAGCTGGATTTGCACATGGCCAACCACAGTTCAAGCTCTGGCCCCAGTAACTTGAAATATATACTGGGCAGGTGTGCGAATTCTGGCCCCAGTGGCTTGAAATATAATCTGGGCAGGTGTGCGTGTGTGCCCAAAATCCTGATGGGAAGGAGAAATGGAGGACAAAGGTTTGCAGAATGGAAGAAAAGGGATTGATGTATGACCACATCCACTGGAAGGTTCTCTTTCACTTTTATTCTCATGAATGTACATGCCCCTGGCAATTAAGCTTTTTTTTTTTTTAATTTGGAATAAACACAACAGTTAGCATTGAAATAACAACAGACATTGAGAACAACAAAATAATAATAGAAAATCCAGAAATAGAATAACATACATGGACAACTGATTTTCCAGAAAGGCACCATGGTAATTAGCTTAGCAGTAGAGAGGATAATCTTTTCAACAAATGATGTTTTAACAACTGGACACCCACGTGAGAGAAGTGGCCTGCGTACACGCCCCAGCTCCCGCAGTGGGACAGAGGTCCTTCCCCGGGAAGGCGGCCCCTGAGAGCGGGAGCTCCGCAGCTCTCCCTAAGAGTTTATTCGGAATGGAACTCAGGAAATTTCAAGCCTGCAGACACGGTGAAAACAAAACAGATTTGGGTGGTGAGTCCTTAAGAGGAGGCTGAACTGTAGACCCGCTAGAAATTTAACAGAGAATTAGAACAACAGACAGATCAGAAAACCCTTCTAGGTAGGAGCAAGCCTCGAAGCTGGCAACACCCCCCCATTGTAAGGGGCTCAGCTTTCACTGGGTCAAGTGACAGAGTCAGGTAGACCCTAGCGTTCTACCAAAAACAGCAGCGAGCTTAGCGGAGACCGACAGCTCAGTGTGACACCCATGGTGGCACCCTGCCTTTCCCCTGCTGTGTAGCCCCTTCTAAGTTATTGCACATGGATTTTGTTTTGTTTTGTTAAGGGGCGAGCACTCACCAGAGAGAGACAGAGAGGGGGAAAGATCACCCTCCCACGAGCGACGGGCATGCCACAATCCCTTCTCCATTCTTCTCTAGGGATGTTGGGCATGCACACATATGAGCTTGGCATCTTATTCAGGCCACTGGGTCTAGGACTTGAACCACAGAGTGAGCCAGATGGGATCCAACCACCTTTCCTCCATGCCACCTGCTGGCCCTGATTTTTCTTTTAATGTGTTTACTATTTACTATTTTCTGGGGGTACAATATGGTTTTTCACAGCACGTATACAGTGTGTAATTAGCAAATCATACAGACATACTCGTCTTGTTCAGTGTCGAACCTTACATTATGTTGTGTAATTCAATAATAGTGCTCATAAGCTTTAAGCTATATATATATATATTTTTAAGAATTATTTGATTTAACTTTATTTATTATTATTAGTTTCCAGTCTGATCAGAGACAGAAAGAGAGAGGGAAAGTGAGAAGCAAGACACATAGGTCCAGGACTCAAACCGCAGTCGACCATGTGGGAGTCCGGTGCCTTTAACCACCAACCCACCTGCCAACCCCTGACTGTGACCCCCGACACGCTGACTCGTCAGTGACAGTTTTTATTTCCTGTGGTACGATCGCATAACCCAGCCTCCTGGTTTATCTGCATTCTTGTGCCTGTAATGGACTTACAGTTGATTGTATGTCTCCCTCAGACAGAATATAAAGTTTACAGGCGTAGGGATCTTGGTTTTATTCATTATGGTGAAATAAAATCGGATAAAAATAAAGTCTTTCAACAAATACCATAGCTAGTAAATGAAAGGATTAAGGCATTAGCAAATATAATTCTCAAACCGAAACAAAACACAGGGCCAGCAGGTGGCGTGGTGGTTAAGGCTCTGGACTCCCCCATGGCTGGCCACAGTTCTAGTTCTGGACCTGGTGGCTTGAAAATCACACCGTGTGCATGTGTGCCTAAAATCCCAGGGGGGAAATGCAGGAGAAGGGATTGTGGTATGACCATCCTCCCTAGGGGGTGATTTCTCACTTTCTCTCTCATTATCTCTCTCTCTTTCTCTCCGCTGAGTGCAAAAACCTAAATAAAGAAAGACAAAATAATAATAAAAAAAAAAAAACTTCTAAAAAAGTGTGACGCTGGGGCAAGTCGGTAACATGGTAGTTAAAGCAGCTGGATCCCACATGGCCAAATTCACAGCTCAAGTCCTGGGCCCAGAGGCTTTGAAAACATGCTGGGCACATGTTTTTGGGGGGCATGTGGGTGTGCCCAAAATCCCAGATGGAGAATGGAGCAGAGGGATTACAGTATGGCCACACCCCTGGGGAATACACACACCCTATAGCCAAATTCGTAAAAAGTGAGCTGGTGCTAGAAAAGAAGATGTTACGGGAAAGAAATGTTAATAACTACATGAAAAGGTGCTAAATGTCATCCATATAGGCATGTAAGTGCAGACCTCAATGAGGTATTATTTTACACTCACAAAATTGCTAAAACTGGGACCAGCAGTTAGCGTAATGGCTATGTCGCTGGACTCCCACATAGTCGACCACGGTTCGCGTCCCAGACCCGGTGGCTTAAAACTCACGCCGGGCACGTGTGCGTGCGTGCCCAAGATCCCGAGAGGAGAATGGAGGAGAAGGGATTCCAGCATGGCCTTCCCCCCCTGGGGGATGGTTTCTCACTTTCTGTCTCTCTGTCTCTCTCTGTCTGTCTGGTGAGCACATATGCCCTATAGCCAAAAAAAAAAAAAACCTCTCCAAAAAAAAAGAAATTGCTAAAACTAAAACGTGTCTCCATACCATGGGGCCAGCAGGTGATGTGGTAGCTAAGGATGCTGGACTCCCACATGGCCAACCATGGTTCGAGTTCCAGACCTGGTGGCTTGCTTTCTCACTTTCCCTCTCTCTCTTGCACTCTGTCCTCTGGTCAAATTAAAGAATAAACAAATAAATAAATAAAGTTTAAAAAATAGTTTTTTTTAAAAAAGTGTCTCCATACCAATATGGAAATGGATGCGGCTAAATGACAGCTCTCACACACTGCTGGTGGGAGTGTCAACTGGCAAAAGTGTTTACCAAGTAATTCGTCATTTTAATGGAAAGGTCAACATTTCCCAACTCTGAGCAGTGGTTCTTGTACTTCGTTATGATTCAGAATCACCTAGGAAACTCGGTTAGAAAGCCGGATACAGGCCCAGGTCCTAGGCCACAAAGATGTTCCTGTCTCTTCGTATTGGCCTTCCAGTGGATTCTGATACGACCACCATGCTAGAACCATTTCTCATTTCTCAACTTATCAAAACTCTTGCACGTGTGCACCTGAAAGCAGGTACAAGATTGACGCAATGTTTCTTTTTTTTTTTTGCATATTATTATTATTTTAATCTGCTCTAGAGCACGTGCACTTGCTGCGGAAAACCAGAGGCCGAGGAATGGAAAGCAGCACTCAGAAAGATTAGGAAAACTGTTTATTATGCTGGCAGGCACAGAGGAGATAACACTAAATCTCTGGCCCCCACTGGGAGTTGGACATGGTCTTTTATGGGGGAATTGGGGAAGGAGAGGTCTCGGGGCTCAGAACCCCCCCCTATGCAGTGTCAAAGGGAGGAAGCAGAGAAGCAGGAAGACTAATCTATTCAAGGTACTAATCTATTCGAAGTACTAATCCACCCAAGGTTTTCAGGTTACCCTGTAGCTCCAGGGAGGACAGAAAACTTAGAGAGCTATCAGCCCTGAGTTATTCATGAATTCAGGGTCTCTCCATATCAGGAGTGGGGTTTATTTATTTATTTATTGGAGAGGTTTTTACTATAGGGTGCATATGCTCTCCAGAAAGACAGAGAGAGACAGAGAGACAGAAAGCGAGAAATCACCCCCCAGGGGGGATGGCCACACTGCAGTCCCTTCTCCATTCTCCTCTTGAGATCTTGGGCACACATGCACACGCGCCCGGCGTGAGCTTAAGCCACCGGATCTGGGACTCAAACCGTGGTCGAATACATGGGAGTCCAGTGACATAGCCATTACGCCAACTGCTGGTCCCAGGAGTGGGATTTAAAGACAATAGGAGTGTTAATCACTCTGTTTACTCTTAGGCAAAGGAGGAGAAAGCAAGTTTCTAGTCATAGGAATTTAACAGTTTATAATGGAGGCACTCCTCCAAGATGGAGTCTCCCCAGAGAGAAGCAGAGAGAGAGAAGGAAAATGAGAAAGTAAACCACCATGTCTGGGACTCGAACCCCAGTCAGCCGTGTGAGAGTCCAGTGTTTCAACCACCATACCACCCACAGTGAACCCTGAGGCAATGTTTCTAATAGAGAAAAAAATGTGGAAGAAACCTAAATGTCCATCAACCAGACAATGGGTAAGTAAATTGCAGAATAGTATACAGCAGTGTAAATAAATCCGACACATCCAGGTCACTTCCTGGAGGAATCACAGAATCGCAAAGGTGAGAGGAAAGAAGCGTCCAGGCTATCTACAGATGATAGAAAAGAATTTTGTTTAAGAGAAATATTTTTTGTTATAGGGCATGTGCACTTGCTGGAGAGACAGAAAGGGAGAAATCACTCCCCGGGGGCATGGCCACACCACAGTCCCTTCTCCTCCAATCTCCTCTCAGGATCTTTGGCACTCACGCACATGTGCTCAGCGTGAGTTTTAAGCCACCGGGTCCAGGACTCAAATCGCGGTCAACTACGTGGGAGTCCAGCGACATAGCCATGACGCCAACTGCTAGTCCCAGAATAGGGTTTTTATAGTACTCGAAACCAAGCAATACTGAACCACATGCTATTTGGCATACACATATAAGAACTACGTGTTTACAAAGAGAAGAAAACCCTCACACAATTGAGTAGTGAGGAGGGAGGCGTCCGAGTAGGAGGGGGACTCAGGAAGACCAGTTCATGGTGACTGTGTAGATGTTGGCCCGGGTTATGGTGCATTGATGTTATTTATTATTTTTTTACAAAGTTTATTTCTTTCTGTTATGAGAGTGAGACAGGTACCCCCCAACAGGGCCTTTTCTTGTTTGTTTGTTTTTTAGAGATTTTTTGTTACAGGGCATGTGCGCTCACCAGAGAGATGGAAAGCGAGAAATCAATCCCCAGGGAAGATGGCCATACCACAGTCCCTTCTCTCGAGATCTTGGGTGCACATACACATGTACCCAGTGTGACTTTAAGCCACTGGGTCTGGGACTTGAACCACGGTCAGCTACATGGGAGTCCAGCAACATAGCCATTACGCCAACTGCTGGTCCCCCGATGTGTTCTTAGTGCCCCGCGAAGACGGTACCAGAGATGAGACAGCAGAGGGAGCAACAACAGGGGTGGAAACCCCTGCAGGTGACAAAGTCGAACTGGGAAGTTGCTAGTTCCTAGGACCCAGTGAGACACTGGACTCCAGGACGTGACACACCCAGTAAACTGCACATTGCCGTAAAGACGCAGACCAGGAGGTGGATTTCCACGGTGTTTAAAGCAGGGAGCGGTGTCCTTGTCAAGACTCCGCATAGGGAACTTGCTGAGCGGAAGACCACTGAGGCACACAGACCTTCGCAGATGCGAGCTTTGAGAGGGGAGAAGAAAGGCAGGGTGGGGAGGTGGCCGCCCTGGGGGTATGTGATGAGCACCCCATCAAAAGTGTCTTAATGGCATGGCAGGATCAGGAAGCAGCCTTCTTCCAAGATCCACATATGCCTTCTTTCTCTCTCTCTCTCTCTCTCTTTTTGCTACAGGGCACGTGTGCTCACCAGAGAGACAGAAACAGAGAGACAGAAAGCGAGAAATCATCCCTCGGGGGGATGGCCACCCTGCAATCCCTTCTCCTCCATTCTCCTCTCGGGATCTTGGGCACACATGCACACACGCCCAGCGTGAGTTTAAGCCACCGGGTCCATGACTTGAACTGCAGTCGACTACATGGGAGTCCAGCGACATAGCCATTACGCTAACTGCTGGTCCCTCACTCTCTCTCTCTCTTTTTGATAATTTTTGTTATAGGGCATGTGTACTAGCCAGAGAGACAGAGAGAAACAAAGTGAAAAATCACTGCCCCTGGGGAGATGGCCACACCACAATCCCTTCTCCATTCTCTCGGTATTTGGGGCGCACACGCTCAACATTAGTTTCAAGCTGTCAGGTCCAGGACTTGAACCACTGTTGACCATGTGGGAGTCCAGCACTATAGCCATTATGCCACCTGCTTGTCCCTTGCCTTCTTTTGATGTGAGAGAACAGCTAAAAAGCATAGACTTTCTGGGGCCAGCAGGTAGCATGGTAGTTGGAGGACTGGACCCCCACATGGCCGGATTGCAGTTCTAATCCCGGACCTGGTGGCTTGCTTCCTTGTTTTCCCACTCCCTCTCTCTCTCTCACTCTCTGGCCAAACTAAAAAAAGAATAAATGAATAAATAAAGTTAAATAAAATAATTCTTTTTTTTAAAAAAAAGAATAGACTTTCTTTCTTCCTTTTTTTTTTTTTTGCTTGCCAGAGAGCAACAGAGAGAGGGAAAGGACAAAGACAAAGTGCATCCCCGAGGGGTCAGGTCACTCTGTCACCACTTCTCCATCTCTCTTCCTTTTGAGAATCCGGGCACGCGCACGCATGAGCCGTGATGTTTCCTAAGCCACCAGGACTGGGAAGCCACTTGGTCAGCTGTGCGGGCTCTAGCTGCCGGAACCACACCGCTGGCTAGTCCCCAACTTTGTTTTTTTCACCTGCTGGCTGGTGTGCGTGTTTGATGCGTGTGAGCTGGCAACCCTGTCCCAACACACACACCCTGGGGCATCGTCACACTGTAGTCCTTTCCTCCATTTTTTCGTCTTGTCAGGATCTGAGTGACATGTACACACACGTGGCCTGTGTGTTTGTCAAGCCGGGACGCAAGCCCTGGTCAGCCACGTGGGATCCAGCTTCCTATGCACAGGCTAACTGCGGCACTAGGGGCTGGCCCCGGAAGACTTCGTTGTTGTTGTAGGGTGCATACACTCGCTGGAGAGAGACAGGGACAGCGAGAAAAAAATGCAGTCCCTTCTCCTGCAATCCCTTCTCTCCCATTTTCTCTCAGGACTTCGGGACTTGTGCCTGGTGTGGTTTCCATTTCCAGGTCCGGTACTCGAACCATACAGTTGGATGTGCGGGATCTAGCCGCCATACCACCATGTCACTGTCTGGCCCAAAATAGACCTGTTTAATAGTTCTCAGAGGGGACCAGTGGATGGCATAATGGCTATGTCGCTGGACTCCCACATAGTCGACCATGGCTCTAGTCCCGGACCTGGTGACTTAAACTCACGCCAGGTGCGTGTGCGTGTGTGCCCAAGATCCCGAGA
>NW_006159876.1:245141-246864 GCF_000334495.1 Tupaia belangeri chinensis | reverse complement strand
CACAGCCCCCTATAACAAAAACCCCACCAAAAAAAAAAAAAAAAGTTCTCTGAGGCAGGTGAAAATTAAGATAATGTTTTAGTTAAAAATAATAATAAAGAAAAGAAGAAGGAAAGAAACACAACTACCAGTAGCAAATTCTCACCAGAGGGTGAGAGCTGCCAGGAAAGATCTCAAAGGTGACAGTTTTAAGTCACCAGGTAAGGCTGACGGCTTAAGAACTCCAAGCATAGCCAGAAACTGCAGAGTCCTCGACTTCTGGACAAAAAGAGCACTTACAAGTTCAGGAACCGTCTCAGGTCAGGAAACGTCCGATCAAGAACTCGCTCTCAGTCACCACCGACAGACACACCAGGGAAGAATCGTAAATAGAAGGGTGAGTCACAGGGCAGTGAAACAGGGTCTCCAAGCTACAGCCAACATCATATCCAAAGACAAACAGGAAAGAAAAGGGCAGACCCAAGACTCTTTGTCCTGGGGCCTGCAGGTGGCATAATGGTTACATCGCTGGACTCCCACATAGCCAACTGCAGTTCGAGTCCTGGACCCAACACTTAAAACTCCCTCCTGGCGCTCGTGCGTGCCCAAGATCCCGAGAGGAGGATGGAAGAGAAGTGACTGCAACATGGCTATGTCCCCTTGGGGGTGATTTCTCGCTTTCTGTCTCTCTGTCTCTCTGGCAAACGCATGCGCCCTATAGCAAAAATCTCTCTTAAAAAAAATCATAATAATCTTTGTCTTTAAAAAAATTCCAAATGGCCCATACTCCAGAACACTCTCAGCAGAGGAATGGGAGCCACACAGGGCTCAGGTGGGCTGGCAATGTGGGCCAGTGGTACTCCAGAGCGCTGCGATGCCAGACCCAGGCGGGAGCTCCCCGGATCAAGCCCAGAGGCTTCATGTGCACAGGGCGCAGGCGGGTCGAGGCCGGGGTGGGTGGAGGCCCAAAGTCCCTGTCAGGAGTGCCTGTGTTTCTTTCCCCCTTTATCTCATTTTCTCATGGAAAATAAAATGTAGAAAGTGAACAATTGGGCCATCCCTGTAGAACAGTGGTTAAGCACTGTGCAGAGGAAGCCAGATCCCACCAGGGCTCAAGTCCCAGCCCTGGCAGCTTGAAAGACACAGCAGTGAACGTGGGTGCCCAGGACCCTACAGGATAGAGAATTGGAGGGGAAATTACGGGGCACGTGGGTGGGGGCACGCACATGCTCTTTCTCTTGTGCCGGCACACGTGCCCTCCGGCGTAAAAACAAAATGAAACAAAACAAAAACAAACTTTAAATTTTTAGTTTTAATATGAAGTTGGGTTGAATACCTCAAAAAGTATGAAAAGGACAATAAAAAAGAGAAAAGCAGGACCAGCAGCTGGCATAATGGTTACATCGCTGGACTCTCACATAGTTGACCACAGTTCAAGTCCCGGAACTGGTGGCTTAAAACTCATGCTGGGCGTGTGTGTCTGCCCAAAATCCTGAGAAGAATGGAGGAGACGAGACTGTGGCATGGCTAACCCCTGGGGCGGGGGGGGCGGTGTGAGTTCTCACTTCCCGTCTCTGTTTCTCTGGCTCCTGTACGTGCCCTGTAGCAAAAATCTCTCTCTAAAAAAAAGGAGAAAAGTCTTAGGAAAGTCGGATCCCCAGTGGAAACTGTACCCAGAGCCTGAAACTAGAAGGTTCAGATACTTCCTCCTTCGAAGGTCAGGTGTACCGAAATAGATGCTTCC
>NW_006159876.1:223442-245128 GCF_000334495.1 Tupaia belangeri chinensis | reverse complement strand
CCTGCTGACAGCTTCGATGTAGACTTTCTCTTTTAAAGGTTTTTGCCATCAGGCATATACTCTCACTGGAGAGAGACAGAGACAGTGAGAGGGCAAGAGAGGAATCATCCCCCGGGAGGAAGGCCACACCACAATCCCTTCTCCTCCATTCTCCTCCTGGGATCTTGGGCACGCACACATGCTCAGCATGATTTCCAAGCCACCAGATCCAGGACTCGAACCATGGTCAGCCATGCGGCAGTCCAGTAATTTAGCCACCACTCCACCTGCTGGCCTCGGCATAGACTTTCTTCACTAGAAGTTGAAACCTCAGTCCCTTTCTTGTCAGCTTTCCTGGTAAAAAACTGATTCCTTAAAAATTCTCTTTATACTGCGACCAGCAGTTGGAGTAATGGCCATGTTGCTGGACTCGCATGTAGTCGACCACAGTTCGAGTCCCGGACCCAGTGGCTTAAACTCATGCCGGGCACGTGTGCGTGTGTGCCCAAGATCCCGAGAGGAGAATGGAGGAGGAGGGATTGTGGGGTGGTCATCCCCCCCGGGGGGTGATTTCTCGCTTCCTGTCTCTCTGTCTCTCTCTGTCTTTCTAGCGAGTATGCGTCCTGTAGCAAAAATCCTCTCCAAGGAAAAAAAAAAAGAAAAATTATGTGTGTGTGTGTGTGTGTGTGTGTGTGTGTGTGAGTTTTGGAGGAGACACCATCGTTGAAACCATAGCACCTACCAGCTGAAGTAGAATGAGGCTATTTTCCACAGACATGTCTATGAGCGATGCTGAGGGAGTATCTTCCTTCAAAAGGCCCAGGCTAGGCTGAGGTGGTCAGGGAGGCCTGGGCACCCCGAGAGAGGAACGCCTGGACGATGCCAGGAACCTGACACAGCTACTTAGAGGGGAAGGTCTCCCACCAAGACAGCCCGTGGATGGCCCTGCCCTGCTCACGTGGCACCGCCAGATGTGCACCATGAATCTACCGTGTCCCAGCAAGAGAGACCTGCTCCAGAAGCGAGGGTCATCACCGAGGAACAGTGGTTCTGCCTTTGGAAAAGGAGAGGACTTCTCCTCTGTTCTCCTCTCGGGATCTTGGACACGCACACATACGCAACCGGTGTGAGTTTAAGCCACCGGGTCCAGGACTCGAACCTTGGTCAACTACATAGGAGTCCAGCAACATAGCCATTATGTTAACTGCTGGTCCCTATATAATTTTTTTAGAGAGATTTTTGTTCTAGGGTGTGTGCACTCTCCAGAAAGACAGAGAGACAGAAAGTGAGAAATCATTCCCCAGGGACATGGCCACACCGCAATCCTTCTCCTCCATTCTCCTCTTCGGGTTTTGGGCACACACGTACACGTGCCTTGAGTGAGTTTTAAGCCACCAGGTTCGGGACTCAGACTGCTGTCATCTATGTGGGAGTCCAGCAACAACCATTACGCCATCTGCTGGTCCCTACAAAACTCATATTGAAATTAATTTCCAGTGCAGTGATATTAAAAGGTACAGGGGGCAGGGGCCAGCTGGTGGCATGGTAGTTAAGGCACTGGACTCTCACATGGCTCACTGCAGTTCGAGTCCCAGACCTGGCAGCTTGCTTTCTCACTTTCTCTCTCTGTCTCTTTCCAGTGAGCACACATGTCCCATAGCAAATTAAATAATAATAATAATAATAAATACAATTAAATAAATGATTTTTCTTTAGAGAGATTTTTTTGTGGGACCAGCAGATAGTACAATGGCTATGTCACTGGACTCCCATGTAGGTAACTGCAGTTTGAATCCCAGACTCGGTGGCTTAAACTCACTCAGGGCGCGTGTGCGTGCATGCCCAAGATCCCGAGAAGAGAATGGAGAAGGGATTGCGGCGTGGCCATCCCTCTGGGGGGTTATTTCTCGTTTTCTGTCTCTCTGTCTCTTTCTTTCTGGCAAGTGCACGAGCCCTATAGCAAAAACCTCTCCAAAAAAGAAGAGATTTTTGCTACACCATGTGTGTGCTCACCAGAGAGACAGAAAGAGAAATCACCCTCTGGGGGAATGGCCATACTGCAATCCTTTCTCCTCTATTCTCCTCTCAGGGAGAGGATTTTGGGCATGCTCGCATACACACCCTGCATGAGTTTCAAGCTGCTGGGTCCGGGACTCAAGCCACAGTCAACTATGTGGCAGCCCTGCAACATAGCCATTATGCCACCTATTTGTCCCTAAATAATTCTTTTTTTTTTTTTGGAGAGGTTTATGTTATAGGGTGCGTGCGCTCGCCAGACAGAGACAGAGACAGAAAGTGAGAAATCATCCCCCAAGGGGGATGGCCACACCGCAATCCCTTCTCCTCCATTCTCCTCTCGGAATCCTGGGCACACATGCACACGCGCCTGGCGTGAGTTTAAGCCACCGGGTCCGGGACTCGAATCACAGTCGACTACGTGGGAGTCCAGCAACATAGCCATTACACTAACTGCTGGTCCCAATAAACAATTATTTTTTTATAAAAAAAAAAAAAGAAAGAAAAAAAGAAAAAGGCGTAGGGGGGTTCTACATGGCTGACTGTGGTTCAAGTCTCAGGCCTGCTGGTCTGAAAATCAAGCTGGGCATGTGTGCACGCATGCCCAGAATCCCAGGAGGAGAATAGGAGAGAAAGGATTGCACCGTGCCATCCCCCCGGTAGGGTGATTTCTCACTTTCCCTCTCGCTGTATCTTTCTGTCTCTCTCCAGCAAGCATACAAGACCTATGGCAAAACAAAACAAAACACCTGAAAGAAAAAAAAGTAAGAGCATAGCGGGCTGAATGGTGGTGCCGTGGCAAAACGCAACACTCCGTGAGATCAACCCAGGCGGGAAGGTTCTGGATTCACACTCAGAGACCATCCTGAGCACATCCGTGCCCATGATCTGGCTGGCTGACTGCGGAGGGATCGCAATGTCGAAGCCCTTTCGGAGGTTCTCTGTCTCTCTGTTCCACGTTGAAGGGAACTCCTCAGCCCTCTGCTGTCCACCATATGAGGCCACAGCAGCAGGGCACTCTCTCAGGAGCAGACGGCAGCTCCCTGCAGACAGCAGGGCCAGTGCTTCAGTCTCGGACTTCCCAGCCTCCAGAACGGTAAGAAGCAAGATTTTTCTCCTGTATAAATTACCTCTGTGGTATTTCGTTTTGGCAGCATAAATGGATTAAGACCGTAGGTGTTTAGAGACAGATTCAAGTCAGCTTGGCAAGATTCTAGGGAGCAAAATGAACTTAGAAATGGAGGAAATGGTACCTAAAAGTGGTAAAGAAAATTAAACGCTATTTTTAAAATCATTTAAGAATATTTGTTTGATAAATCACTTTTTTTTTTTTAATTGCCAGAGAGCGCCCCTCCCAGGGCACGGTCACACTGAATCACTTTTCTTCCATTTCTCCCTCTTTGTGGGATTTTGGGCACCCCTTCCCCCCCACACACACACCATATACACACTCTTGTGTATTTTTCAAGCTACCGGGTTTGGGACCGGAACCACACAATTGGCCATGTGGGCTCTAGCTCACATAACTGCCAGGGCATGGGCTAGTACCAATAAATGACTTTTATAGGGATAACGCTGGGTAATTTTCCTAATATTACAGTAATGTGGGCCGGCGTGTTTAGCTCTGAGTCTGGGTTGAGCCTTTTCTTCACCCCCCCACCGCCAGCTCACAGGGTTCAAAAATAAATTTGTCCTTTCATGTCCAGTTGTTCCTCCATGTTTCTGACGACACGGATGAACAAGTGAAGGGGAAACTTAGGAGTCGGAAGTTCAATGTCTCCACCGACCGCTGTCACTTAACAAGCTCATCGTAAGGGCGGGTTCATCACAAGGATGTAAGTAATGTGAAGGAAAGCACGTTAGTCCTTCACTTCCACGGGTAACCACTGTGTCATCCTTACCTGTTTAGTCATCCTTCCAGATTTTTCTTCCTCTTTTCGTTTTCTCTGATAGAGCATGTGTGTTCAGTGGAGAGAGGGTGAGAAATCACCCTCGAGGGGACATGGCCACGCTACATCCCCTTCCGTCTCGGGATTTGGGGCATCCCTCGAGTGACCAGGTATGGGACTTGAACCACCCAGTCAGCCATGTGGGAACCAGCCTCCCAACCACCGCACCACTGGCTGGCCCTGTCCTCCTTATCTTTTAATGTCATATATCCATTGCTAAACAAGACAATGTATTATGGACAAACATTGATTTTCTGCGTTCTCGCTCTCTTTTTTCATTGCCAGAGGGCACATGCACTTGCGAGAGACAAAGAGACACACAGAGAGAGGAAGAGGAAGAAATCGCTCCCCTGCAGCGTGGTCTCACAGCAATTCCTTCTCCATTTCTCTGCAGGTTGTCTCTTTCCCCTGTCCACATTCAGAGTTTCCATAGCTATACGGTTGGACAGGAGTCCTACCTCCATCCCCCCATGACGGGATGAGCCCCCATCTGCAAACACTTAGCCTGGTGCAGGCCACACCTCAGGGCGCGTTATTGTTATCACATGAGCCTTTTCAGCCTGTGCCTTTGTAAGACAGCTTTCTAGAGTGGGATTGAAAAGACACCGACAATGCCCTCCAAGTGTCTGACCAGTCGCGTGGCCAGCAGCCACGAATGAGAACGCCCCCCCTCTCCCATCCCCCGTCGTAGGGACTCTTCTCCCGTTAGACCAGGCCTGTTCCAACATTCCCGAGCTACGATTTCCTTACTCTGAAATAGCCTTGCAATTTAAAACTTACACTTAGCACACTTGCTGAAATCTCCAGTACGTACACTTTTTGACCCAGCAATGCCAGTTCTGAGAATGTATCCCACAGATATTCTGGCAGACTTGCAAAATGACATGTCTACAAGGTTATTCATGGCGGTGTTGTTTGTAACAGCAACAGACTGAAAACGAATAGGGGACTGCTTAAATAATTTATGGCTCATACACTCAGTGGGTTACTATATAGCCATTTTTAAAGAAGAAAAAGAGAATCTCTCTTTGTACCAATGCAGAACAATATTCGAGATGTATTTTTAAGTGAAAATAAGTGTGGAATAGCAGCATTCATACCCCATATTTCATCAGTTTTAAGATGTGCATTTTTTCACTTTGCAACATATTTGAAATGAGGATGTGTTATAGTCAAAGGCATGTCATAATTTAATTGGAAATGGTTTTTCTTTCTTGGTACATAAAATAATGATGTGTCTTACAACCCATGGCATCTCGGATTTGATGAAATACAATTGTGCTTATCAAATGCAAGGCACTGTCCCAAATGAAATATATATATACATTTTTTTCCCTTTTTTTCAATTTCATAACCACCCTAGGAGGGTAAGTACTATTATTACGTGTATTTTAGAGGTAAGAATATGAAATTTGATACTGGGCAGTCTTGCTCTGAGAACACATGCACTCAAAGACCTCACCTCCCTATAAGAGCACTATATATATATATATATATATATATATACACACACACACACACACACATACATATATATGGTTGCTGCTACAGCATCTGACTCTGAGTGCCAGGCCTTGTCCTAAATGTTTCAATATTTATTAGCTCATCTGATCCTCAAATAATCATACAGCTTTCTAGAAGTGGAATTAAAAAGACATTGACAATACTAATTTATTTAAAATTTTTTTTATAGGGTGTGTGTGCTTTCCAGAGACAGAAGAAGAAAAGTGGAAAACCACCCTCCCGGGGAGTGGGCATGCCACGTCCCTTCTCCATTCTCCTCGTGGGATTTTGGACACACATGCCTGGCGTAAGTTTCAAGCTGCCAGGCCTAGGACTTGAACCACAGTTGGCCAAGTGGGAGTCCGGCACCTTCACCACCACGCCACCTGCTGGCCCTGACAGATGCAATTGTTATCCTCACTATTCAGATGAGGAAATTGGAGCGTGGAGAGATTATGAAACTTGCTTAAAGACACACAGCTACTGAATGGAAGAACTCGGGTTTGAAAGCTGTCAGTTTGGCCTCAGAGATTGTGCTCTTAATGCTGTCTTCTGAGTATTTATAAAAAGGAATGGGGGCCAGCATACAGCTGGGCGTGTGTGTGTGCGTGCCCAAAATTCCAGGAAGAGAGCGGAAGAGAAGGGATTACAGTGTGGCCACCCCTGGCACGGGGTGATTTCATCCTTCACTTCTCACTGTCTCTGTCTCTCTGGCGAGTACAGGCATCCTATGGCAAAAACCTTAGAAAAAAGGAAACAAGGGGCCATCAGATGGCGTAGCGGTTACATTATCGAGTCCCAGACCCGGCGGCGTGAGGATCACATTGGGTGCATGAGCGTGCCTGCCCGAGATCCTGGGAGGTAGAGACTGCAGCATAGTCATCCCCCTGAGGGTGAGTTCTCACGTTCCCTCTATCTCAGTCTCTCTCTCTTTCTCCCTGTGAGTGCGCACACCCTAAGACTAAAATCTTGTAAAAAAAAGTAAAGAAAAGAAAAAGAAAATAGGAAACAATTTTTTTAAAAAGGAAGATGAGTATTATAATGCATTCATATTTGTAAACTGGGGTCATAAGAGGGGTAAAAAGAAAACAACGCAGTGTATCATTTACCAAGTAGAGTCAGGAGTAAGGACAGTGTAATTGGGGTGGGGAATGAGACACTTTATCGTGCACCTTGTTAAAATATTGTGTATTTGATGGAACCACCCGGACCCGGTGGCTTAAAACTCATGCTGGGTGCATGTGCGTGTGCCCAACATCCCACAAGGAGAATGGAGGAGAAGGGATTGTGGTGTGGCCATCCTCCCTGGGGGAGAGGGTAATTTCTCGCTTTCTGTCTCTGACACACATGCCTGGCGTAAGTTTCAAGCTGCCAGGCCTAGGACTTGAACCACAGTTGGCCAAGTGGGAGTCCGGCACCTTCACCACCACGCCACCTGCTGGCCCTGACAGATGCAATTGTTATCCTCACTATTCAGATGAGGAAATTGGAGCGTGGAGAGATTATGAAACTTGCTTAAAGACACACAGCTACTGAATGGAAGAACTCGGGTTTGAAAGCTGTCAGTTTGGCCTCAGAGATTGTGCTCTTAATGCTGTCTTCTGAGTATTTATAAAAAGGAATGGGGGCCAGCATACAGCTGGGCGTGTGTGTGTGCGTGCCCAAAATTCCAGGAAGAGAGCGGAAGAGAAGGGATTACAGTGTGGCCACCCCTGGCACGGGGTGATTTCATCCTTCACTTCTCACTGTCTCTGTCTCTCTGGCGAGTACAGGCATCCTATGGCAAAAACCTTAGAAAAAAGGAAACAAGGGGCCATCAGATGGCGTAGCGGTTACATTATCGAGTCCCAGACCCGGCGGCGTGAGGATCACATTGGGTGCATGAGCGTGCCTGCCCGAGATCCTGGGAGGTAGAGACTGCAGCATAGTCATCCCCCTGAGGGTGAGTTCTCACGTTCCCTCTATCTCAGTCTCTCTCTCTTTCTCCCTGTGAGTGCGCACACCCTAAGACTAAAATCTTGTAAAAAAAAGTAAAGAAAAGAAAAAGAAAATAGGAAACAATTTTTTTAAAAAGGAAGATGAGTATTATAATGCATTCATATTTGTAAACTGGGGTCATAAGAGGGGTAAAAAGAAAACAACGCAGTGTATCATTTACCAAGTAGAGTCAGGAGTAAGGACAGTGTAATTGGGGTGGGGAATGAGACACTTTATCGTGCACCTTGTTAAAATATTGTGTATTTGATGGAACCACCCGGACCCGGTGGCTTAAAACTCATGCTGGGTGCATGTGCGTGTGCCCAACATCCCACAAGGCGAATGGAGGAGAAGGGATTGTGGTGTGGCCATCCTCCCTGGGGGAGAGGGTAATTTCTTGCTTTCTGTCTCTCTGGTGAGCACATACACCCTATAGCAAAAATCTCTCTTAAAAATATGATGCATTTGATTTTTGACCCATGTAAATGCATTACTTAATTAAAACAAAATAAGAATTTGAACATTACTTCAAATTAAATACCAATGGTGTGAGAGAAGTGGACCTACATATTCAGTTAAGAAAGTTTCTGTACCCGTTTATTGTCATAATATTTTGATATTTATGTTGTAGGTGCAAGAGGATTTCATTTATTATTATTATTATTATTATTATTATTATTTGAGAGGTGTCTGTCTTAGGGCATGTGCACTCGCTGGAGAGATTGAGAGACAGAGACAGTGAAAGGGCAAGTGGGAAATCCCCCCAGGATGATGGCCATGCCGCAATCCCTTCTCCATTCTCCTCCTGGGATCTCGGGCAGCACACACACGCCCAGCATGATTTCCAAGCCACTGGGCCGGGACTCAGGCCGTGTTTGGCTGTGTGGGAGTCCAGCGACATAACCACTGCGCCTCTGCCAGCCCCTCATTTTATAATTTTATAGTAGTAAGGGGTGGCAGATGAGGTCCATTAACCGATGACCAGTACCATGATTCCTAGGCTCATGTGCCTCAGAGCAACTCACATACAAGCCTGCCAGGTGGATCCGCGTGAAGGATGATGACCTATGACGCCTGCAGAAGCCCCTTCTCCTGGTCACTGCCATCTCAGGCTGTCGCCTTCAGTAAGTGAACAGCGCAAGCGCTCAAACACCAGTTGCATTGTGTGCTTATTTATTTTTTTATTTTTTATTTATTTTTTTTTTTTGAGAGATTTTCACTGTAGGGCGCGTGCGCTCACCAGACAGACAGAGAGAGACATAGAGACAGAAAGCGAGAAATCACCCCCCAGGGGGGATGGTCACGCCGCAATCCCTTCTCCTTCATTCTCCTCTCGGGATCTTGGGCACGCACGCACACGCGCCCGGCCTGAGTTTTAAGCCACCGGGTCTGGGACACGAACCGCAGTCGACTACGTGGGAGTCCAGCGACATAGCCATTAAGCTAACTGCTGGTTCCCTGCTTATTTATTTTTATTTTTAAAATAATTATTTATTTAACTTTATTTATTCATTCATTTATGTTTTAATTTGACCAGAGAAAGACAGAGAGAGAGAAAGTGAGAAAGCAAGCCGCCAAGTCTGGGACTCAAACCATGGTACGCGATTGCAAGTGTCCACCTGCTGATCCCTGTGTATTTATTTAAGTCCTAGAGCGTTCTGTTTAGTAAGGCCATCGATTCTCTCGGTGTTCTCCTCCATCATCATTTAGCGGCTCGGTCTCTGGAATATCTGGATTTGAAACCAGTCCTACCTTGGCAGCAGGAAGTCGGGCAGCCTATATTTAAATCACACAGTTGTGGCGTCAGTTTTCAGGTGAATTTTCAGAAATCTAAATCTCTTCCAGCTTCCCAGAAAAGATGACAAAATGTTTGATTTTAGTTGTGAGGATCCCCCGCTATTGCTCACCCGAGGCCCCGGTACGATGCACCTTGGTTCTGTTCGGTGTTTTATGTAACTCTGTAGTCAGCGTCCCAGCCTGAGGCTTCATGGGAGGAGGCTACACCCTCCTACTGTCAGTTCTAGCAGGAAGGGAAATCTCTGGAGTCTGCCTCCTTCAAGATAAAAGCCTAAATAATCAGTTACGGAGAACTCGGCCCCCTGGGTCAGGACTTCCTGTGTTCAGAGCCCTGGGCTCGCTGCAGATCCCAGACGCTCAGAACCGTCAGTGGAGGCTGAGTTATGCAGTGAAGAAATGCCCAAAGGGAGCCATAAAAAGTGTGGCATATTTTGGGACAGCACGTGGCATGGTGGTTAAGGCACTGGATTCCATGTAGCCAACTCTGTGGTTCTAGTCCTAGACATGGTGGCTTGAAAAACACGCCAGGCATCTTTGACTTAATATGATTAATATGCACTGTCCTCATGCAGGGAAAAACAATATCGTACACTATAAAGATGTACAGTGATTGGGACCAGCAGGTGGCGTGGTGGTTAAGGCGCTGGACACTCCCCTGTGGCTGACCACGGTTTGAGTCCCAGACCTGGTTGCTTGCTTTCTCATTTTCTCTCTCTCTCTCTCTCTGGCTGATCAAACTGGAAAACAATAATAATAAAGAAAAGTTAAATAAAAAAATTATTTTTAAAGAAAGAAAAAGGGAAAAAATGATGATTAAATGTAAATATATTAAGAAATCAAGACCTAGGGGGGAGAAAGGGAGCCAGCAGGTGGTATAGCAGTTAAGGTGCTGGACCTCCACATGGTTCACCATGGTTTTGAGTCCCAGATTCGGGGGCTTGAAACTCACACCAGGTGTGTGTGTGTGTGTGTGTGTGTGTGTGCCCAAAATCCCAAGAGGGTGGCGTGGTGGTTAAGGCGCTGGACACTCCCCTGTGGCTGACCACGGTGTGAGTCCCAGACCTGGTTGCTTGCTTTCTCATTTTCTCTCTCTCTCTCTCTCTGGCTGATCAAACTGGAAAACAATAATAATAAAGAAAAGTTAAATAAAAAAATTATTTTTAAAGAAAGAAAAAGGGAAAAAATGATGATTAAATGTAAATATATTAAGAAATCAAGACCTAGGGGGGAGAAAGGGAGCCAGCAGGTGGTATAGCAGTTAAGGTGCTGGACCTCCACATGGTTCACCATGGTTTTGAGTCCCAGATTCGGGGGCTTGAAACTCACACCAGGTGTGTGTGTGTGTGTGTGTGTGTGTGCCCAAAATCCCAAGAGGAGAATGGAGAAGGGCTTGTGGTGTGGCCAACCCCCTGTGGGGTGATTTTTCACTCTCTCTCTACATCTGTTTGTTTCTCTGGTGAGCACACACGCCCTATAGCAAAAATTTCTCTTTAAAAAAACAAAATAGAAGAAGAAATGCTGGACACAGAATTACGGTATGGCCCTACCTCCTGGGAGGTGATCTCTCACTTCTCCTCTCTCTGTGTCTCACTAGGCAAGTGCACCCTCTGACAAAAATCTAAAAAAGAATGAAAGAAAGAAAAAGGAAATTGTGGCATATTTTAAATATCTACATTTTAAAAAATGGATCCTTATAATACAAAAACAGAAATAGAATGAAAAGCAGGAGGTAACTGCAGAATTCACGGAGGCTCACTCACAGCGCGGGCAGCAGTGTGGTGCAGGGAGCAGGCCAGAGCTGTTCAGGAGCGGCTCCCCATTTGCTCACGTAGCTCCATGGGTGCGGGTATAATCTCACTTGGAAAGAGGATTAAGATTCTGCATTTAAGGTTTTCTGTGAATGTGAGGCCTGGGAGAATCCAGTCTAATTGTAGAGGCTGGAGGGAATCCTTCCCAAAAATGACAAGGCAGGAGAAGACCTCTGACTCTAATTCTGCTCTTTGGTGTAAGTTCTGCAGGGATCGGTATAAACCAGCTTTGAATCAGCAAATGGAAGTTACTAGGATTCATTCTATATTTCTTACATTTGCTCTCCAGCAAGAATGTACACAGGAAATAAATTCATTCATAGTCTGCTACTTTCATATTTCCACCAGGATGACTAAGAATCTTGGGACCAGCAGTTGGCATCATGGCCATGTCACTGGACTCCCATGTAGTCGACTGTAGTTTGAGTCCCAAACCCGGTGGCTTAAACTCACGCCGGGCGCGTGTGCATACATGCCCAAGATCTCGAGAGGAGAATAAAGGAGAAGGGATTGTGGGGTGGCCATCCCCCCTGGGGGGTGATTTCTATCTCTCTATATCTCTCTGTCTTTCTGGTGAGTGCACACGCCCTATAGCAAAAACCTCTCCAAAAAAAAAAAAAAAAAGAATGTACTATATCTTACTTTTTTTAAAAACTACAGTTCTCATCACTTATTTTTCACCTTTTCAGAAAATACTGCCGTCATGCAAATATTAGTCAAAAGAAGGCAGGAATTGCTATATTAGTATCACATAAAGCAAACTTCTGAGCAAATATTTTTTTTTTAATTTTGAAAGAGATTTTTGCTATAGGGTGCATGTACTTGCTGGAAAGACAGAGACAGAAAGTGAGAAATCACCTCCCTGGGGGGATGTGTACACCACAATCCCCTCTCCTCCGCTCTCCTCTTGGGATGTTGGGTGCACACGCACACCGCCTTGCGTGAGCTTAAGGCCACCGGGTCCGGGACTCCAACTGTGAGTGGCCACGTGGAAGCCCACACCTTAACCACTATACCACCTGCTGGCCCCAGAGCAAAGACTTTTACCAGAGACAAAAAGCATACTGATAATAGCAACGGGGCCTATCCAATAAAAGGACACAGCAGCCCCGAGTGTGCGTGCACCAGACAACGAAGCTGCAAAGTCTGCGAAGCAAGCCCAGATGGTGGCACAACACTCACAGCTGGACCCACGTGGGGAGGCCCCATTTCGTGTCCCAGAGCCTCCCTCTGCACATGCCTGTGATCTGGGCTGGCTGAGGCTGGGGCAGATCATGGGGTTAGGACCTATTAGAAGTGTCTCCCCTCCCCCGTCCCTGTCTCTTATGAAATAAGTAGATAAGCTTGTTTAAATATATGTGAATCTTTAAAAACAGATACAGCTGTTCGTGCAGCAGTTAAGGCAGCTGGATCCCACAGAGCTGGCTGCGTGGCTTGAGTGGCAGATCCGGCAACCCTAAAAGCATTCTGGACAAGTGTGCGTGCATGCCCCAAATCCTAAAAGGAGAATGGAGAAGACACTGTAGTATTGCCATCCTCCCTGTGGGGTGATTTCTCTCTCCTCTGTCGGTCTCTGGTAAGTGTCCATGCCTTATAGCAAAAACTAAAAATAAACAAATCCCCCCCCCCAAAAAAAGCAAAAACTTACACACCTGAATGGAGAATTAGCCAAACACGCAGTTACAGCTAAAGGCTTCCATACTCTTCTCAGCAACTGAAAGCTCTAGGCAGGAAACCAGCAAAGACTGAGAAGAACTCAACAATACCATCAACCAATAATAGTCATCGATATTTTTAGAACACCCCACCGAATAACCGCAGAATACACGCTCTTCTGTAAATACTGTGAACATATACCAAGAGAGGCCATATTTTGGTTCATAAATCAAACTTCTACAAATTCGAGAATTAAAATCATACAATTTGTCTGAATACAGCAGAATCAAGATAGATGCTGATAACACAAAGACAGTAAAATTTCCAAGTAATCAGAGACTAGACAATACGTACTAAATAATATGTGGGTCAAAGATGTCTCAACAGAAATAAAAAAAATGAACTGAATTAAAACATCAAAATTTGTGGAACTCTGGCCAGCAGGTGGCGTGAGTTTAAGGTGCTCGATCACCCATGGCCGACTGCGTGGTTTAAGTCCCAGATCTGGTGGTTTGAAAAACAGACCAGCACATGTACATGCATACCCCAAATCCCGAGAAGAGAACAGAAGAGAAGGGATTGTAGCGTGGCCATCCACCCTGGGAGATGCTTTCTCACTTTCTCTCTCTCTTTCTCTGTCTCTCTGGTAAGTACATGCACCCCTGACAAATTTTTAAAAAAGGACAAACCTAGAAAGATGAACAAAGAGAAGACATGAATTACCAATACCTAGAGTAGAAGGGAGAGGTGGGTCAGACCTTGCAGAGATCAAAATGAAATTGAGGAAATACTGTGGGCAATCGTACACACATAAATTTGACAACTTAGATGAAAAGAGCAATTTCTATAAGGTGCGTGCGCTCGCCAGACAGACAGAGAGAGACAGAGAGATAGAAAGCGAGAAATCACCTCCCAGGGGGAATGGCCACGCCGCAATCCCTTCTCCTCCATTCTCCTCTCGGGATCTTGGGCACGCACACACACGCGCCAGGTCTGAGTTTAAGCCACCGGGTCTGGGACACGAACTGTGGTCGACTACGTGGGAGTCCAGCGACATAGCCATTATGCTAACTGCTGGTCCCAAAAGACCAATTTCTCACAAAACGCAAACTGCTGCAAATAACCTAATACGGAACAGGTAACTTGAACAGTCCTATAACGATGAAGGAGATTGAATTTATAACTTAAAACTCCCCGAAATAAATCTTCAGGCCCAGATGGTTTTGCTAAAGATTTAAATCAAACATTTAAAGAATGAACACCAATTGGGAACCAGCAGTCAGCATAATGGCTATATCGCTGGACTCCCACATAGTCGACCACGGTTCACATCCCGGACCCAGTGGCTTAAACTCACGCCGGGCACATGTGCGTGCATGCCTAAGATCCCAAGAGGAGAACGGAGGAGAAGGGATTGCAGCATGACCATCCCCCCTGGGGGGGGTGATTTCTTGCTTCCTGTCTCTCTGTCTCTTTCTCTCTGTCTGGCGAGCGCACGTGCCCTATAGCGAAAACCTCTCCAAAAATAAATAAATAAATAAAAAGAATGAACACCAATTCTACTCAATTTCTTAGCATAAAACTAAAGAGAGAATATTTTCCAATTTATCTTTTATTTATTTATTTATTTTTAAAACATTTTTGGAGAAGTTTTTGCTATAGGGCACGTGCACTTGCCAGAAAGACAGAGAGAGACAGAAAGTAAGAAATCGCCCCCCAGGGGAGATGGCCATGCTGCAATCCCCTCTCCTCCATTCTCCTCTCAGGATCTTGGGCACGCACGCACACATACCTGGCGTGAGTTTAAGTCACCGAGTCCGGGACTCAAACAGCGGTTGACTACATGGGAGTCCAGCGACTTAGCCATTATGCCAACTGCTGGTCCCCCCAATTTATCTTATAGAGCTAGTATTACCCTGAAACCAAAACCAGATCAAAATAGTACAATAAAGGGACCAGCAGATGTCATAATGGTTCTGTCACTGGACTCCCAGATAGCCGACCGCAGTTCTAGGACTGGACCTGGTAGCTTAAAACTCATGCCAGGCACGTGTGTGTGCATGCCCAAGATCCCGAGAGGAGATGAGAAGGCACTGTGGCATGGTCAAACCCCACCCCCACCCTCCCGCAGGAGGCTGATTTCTGACTTTCTGATCCTATAGCAAAAATCTCTCTCTAAAAAAAAAAAGTAAAATAGGGAACCAGCAGTTAGCATAATGGCTATGGCGCTGGACTCCCACGTAGTCGACCGTGGTTCGCGTCTCAGACCTGGTGGCTTAAATCTCACGCCGGGTGTGTGTGCGTGCGTGCCTAAGATCCTGAGAGGAGAATGGAGGAGAAGGGATTGTGGTGTGGCCATCCCCCCTGGGGGGTGATTTCTCGCTTTCTGTCTCTATGCCTCTCTCTGTCTGTCTGGCGAGCGCACGCGCCCTATAGCGAAAAACCTCTCCAAAAAAAAAAAAGTAAAATAAAGAAAACTACAAATTCATATCTAGTATAAATATAGATGCATAAATCTTTAACAAAATATTAGCAATTAGAATGTAGCATTATATGAAAAGAATTTTGCATCATAACAAAATAGAGCTT
Source organism: Tupaia belangeri chinensis (assembly GCF_000334495.1). Taxonomy (NCBI): domain Eukaryota; kingdom Metazoa; phylum Chordata; class Mammalia; order Scandentia; family Tupaiidae; genus Tupaia; species Tupaia belangeri. The sequence goes on along the minus strand of NW_006159876.1, from coordinate 229,854 downwards.
ATTTCCGGGATGCAAGGCTGGTTTAACATTTAGAAACCAGTTAACGTGGGCCAGCAAAACATGGTGGGCTGTGGGTTGTGCAGTTCAAGTCCCAGGCCTGGAGGCTTGAAAATCAAGCCAGGCACGTGTACATGCATGCCCCAAATCCTGAGAGGAGACTAGAGGAGAAGGAATTGCAACGTGGCCATCCCCCTGAGACAGTACTCTTTCGCTTTCTCGCTCTCTCTTTGTGCCTCTCTGGGAAACACACATGCCCTATAGCAAAACAAAACAAACAAAACAAGACAGAACAAAAGAAATCAATTAATGTAATCTACTAACAAACTTAAGAAGAAATATGTAATTTTTTAAAGAATTAATTTTCTAAGCTATTTATTTATTTATTTATCTTAATTTAACCAGAGAGGGACAGAGTGAGAGAGAGAAAGGGAAAGTGAGAAAGCAAGCTGCCAGGTCCAGGATTCAAACTGTGGTCAGCTCTGTGCGAGTCCAGCACCTTTAACCACCCCGCCACCTGCTGGCCCCGAGAAGAAATATGTAAATTTTTAAAAGGTTTTTTCCATAAAGCATGTGCACTTGCTAAAGAGAGAGAGATACAGAGGGCAAAAGCAAACAATCACCCTCCCAGGGGACAGCCACACTACAATCCCTCCTCCTCTTGGGATTTTAGGCATGCACACACATGCTCCTGGAATGAGTCTCAAGCCACCAGGTCTGGGACTTGAACCACAATCAGCCATGTGGGAGTCCAATGCCTTAACCACCATGCCACCTGCTACCCCTCCCCGCAATATCATGTAATTGTATCAATTATTGCAGGAAAAGCGTCTGACAGAATTCAACATCCATTCCTGAGAAAGTTTCTAAGGAGAGTCTCTAAGGAGGGGAGGGTAGAGGGGACCTTCCTGTGCTGACGGCCAGAACCCGACAGCTGACACACGTTCGAGCAAAGGCCGGACGCCTTCCCTCAGATTTTAGAAACAAGGCAAGGACGTTCCCGTTCACTCGGATTCGCTACAGTTCAGGAAATTCTAACCAGAGCATTGGCTGAGAAAAGGAAATTAAAGGCATCCAGATTGGAAGGAAGAGATAAGACTGTCCCTGTTCGCAGATGATACGGTTTTCTGCATAGAGAACACCAAGCAACCTATCAAAAAAAAAAAAAAAAAGAAAAAAAGAAGAAGAACAAAAACTCCTAGAACTAATAAATGAGTTCAGTCATCATATGGTACAGGATCAGGATAGGAAACTCTGCTGTAATTCCGTATACTAGAAATAAACATGTGAGCACTGAAATAAAAAATAAAATACCGTTATAATCGCTCAAAACACTGCACGGACAGGACACATGTTCTAAAAACCACAAACTACGAATAACAGAAATCAAAGATCGAAATACATGGAGAGACATTGCGTGAATGGCAATGGGAGATTCAGCGTGGTAAGGGGAGGGTTTCTCTCGGAATTGGTACGGAACTTGAATGCAATTTTTATGAAAGTTCCAGAAGATTTTTTTGTAGACATAGACAACATTTTTCTAAAATGTATATGGCAAGGAGACGGAGCTGGAATAGCTAACACAGTTTTGGAAAAGCAGAGTAAGCTGGAAGCAAACTGTCTAACTGAAGGCACCCTCTGGCTGCGGTGAGTAACCGAGAGTGCTCTTGCTGCTGGGGTAGACGTGAGCTAAAGGAGGGACAGCCGGGATCACTGCGGCATTTCTGGTGGGCGCGTCAAATGGCACAGCCAGTCTGGACCAGAGCTGGGCACCTCTTAACCTAAACATGCAACTACCGAACCATCCAGCAATCGCATTCTTGTGCATTTAATCCAGAGACATGAACTTAGGTTCATATAGAAACCTGTACATAAATATTTATAGTAGCTGAATATATAATAGCCAAAATTTGCAAACGGCCCAGATGTCATTCAATGCGTTAAATTGTGGTATATTCAAATCATGGAATAGTACTCAGAGATTAAAAGAGCTTCCAAAAAAAAAAAAAAAAAACCAGAAAAAAAGAGCTATCAATACATGTAACGAACAGATAACACTAGAGACCTATGCTGAGTGAAAGCAGACACTCCCCAAAGATTACATATTACATGACTCCGTTTACGTAACATACCATTACATGACACAGTTATCAAAATCGGGGAGAGGGACCAGCCGGTGGCATGGTGGTCAAGGCATGGTGGTCGAGGTGCTGGACTCCCACGTGGTCGACCATGGTTTGAGTTCTGGACCTGGGGGCTTGAAATTCCCGCCAGGTGTGTGTGTGCATGTGCCCAAAATCCCAAGAAGGAGAATGGAGGCGAAGGGATGGTGGCACGACCATCCACCCTGGGGGGTGATTTCTCACTTCCTGCATCTCTCTCTGCTTCTTCTGCAAGCACATGTGCCCTATAGCAAAAATATCTATTAAAAAAAAATAGAGGACAAGAGCCAGCAGATGGTGATGGTTAGGGTGCTAGATTCCCACAGGGCTGATCCCCACATGGTTCAAATCCCAGACCCAGCAACTTTAAAAGCACAACAAATAAATAGATAAATAAATGGATAATTTTTTTTTTTAAATAGAGGACAGATTAATGGCTGTCAAGAATTAAGGAGGGTGGGAACCAGCAGTTAGTGTAATGGCTATGTCGCTGGACTCCCACGTAGTCGATCGCGGTTCGCATCCCGGACCCGGTGGCTTAAATCTCACGCCGGGCGCGTGTGCGTGCGTGCTCAAGATCCCGAGAGGAGAATGGAGGAGAAGGGATTGTGGTGTGACCATCCCCCCTGGGGGGTGATTTCTCGCTTTCTGTCTCTATGTCTCTCTCTGTCTGTCTGGCGAGCGCACGCGCCCATAGCGAAAACCTCTCAAAAAAAAAAAAAATTACGGAGGGCTTAGAGGTAGGAGGGAAGTGCAGCTATAAAAAGGCAACATGAGACACCCTTGTGGTAAGGGAGATGTCCTATAGCTTGACTGTATTTTTTTTTTTTCACAAGCCGAAGTTTTTAGCTTTCCTTTCTTGCATTTGAAGTACTCTTTGATGACGTGTTGGCCTGAGACTCTGTCTCAGCCCTTACCTGTGACACAGCAGCCAGCAGTCACTTTCTGGAGCTTTCCTCTCTGTCAGTTTTACGGAGGCCGACCGAGTCCTTGGTTTCTTGTCATTGCCCTCAGTCAGGCTGGTGTGTCCGGCACGAAGTCTGGCCACCAGCGTGGCACACAACTCGTCCATCACGGTTGGATGCCAGCTCACTTGGCTGGGGTTGGCACTTGTCTAACGCTTTGGCAGCTTCCTGAATTGCACGTGCAAGGCCCTCATGGGTGAGGGCGGTTCTCGTACCTCGTGTACAGCAGCATGGACGTCCATTACCCCTCCAGCAACACCGGCCTCCTTGGCCATGGCAGAGGAGCTAAGTCAGGGACTCCCCCGAGCCTCCGCCTCTGCGCGACGCCCCAGCAGCAGGGAGAGAGCTGTACCGATGGTTTGAGCGCTGTACCGTATTTCACAGGGTCGTACTTACCACGGGGGGCAACTGCGTAAAGGATATGCAACCTGTCTGTTTCTTACGGCTTATGTATTACATGTGACTCTACAATTATTTCAAAGTCAAAAATTCACTTTGTAAGAAGAAAAGCAGTAAATTGAGAGAAACAGCTGTGGCAAACACATAAGGCATGGGGTTAGTGTACCTGTTTACAATAAGATTCAACAATCCCCTCGCCTTCCCCAGCTCCTGCAAACCACAGGGAAGAGGAGGGGCTCGGGGCTGGCTCTATAGCATGGTGGTTAAGCCCTCTGCATGGGGTGTGTGTGTGTGTGTGGGGGGGGGGTGTTCAGTTCGCACATGGCTGACCATGGCTCAAATCCAAGACCTAGCAGCTTGAAAAACATGCCATGGGACCAGCAGATGGTGTAATGGTTACGTCGCTGGACTCCCAGACCTGGTGGTTTAAAACTCACACTGGGCACATATGTGTGTGTGCCCAAGATCCCGAGAAATAGATGGAGGAGAAGGGATTGCTGTGTGGCCATCCCCGCCCCTCCACCCAGGGGTGATTTCTTGCTTTCTGTCTCTCTGCCTCTCCAGCGAACACATGTGCCCTATAGCAAAAACCTCTCTCAAAAAGAAAAAGAAAAGGAAGAACATGCAGAGTGTGTGTGTGTGTGTGCGCACGTGTGTGTGCATACTCAAAGTCCTGATGAGATGGAGAAATGGCAGAAAGGACATCAGGGCGTGGCCAGCCCCATCGTGGGGTGCTTTCTCTTTCTGTCTCTCTGGCAACCACATGTACTCTCTAGCAATTTAGAACCAACAAACAACCACAGAGAGAGAGAGATACAAATCACTACGGAGAACTGGGAAAAAGAAATGTTTAACTTTAGCAATATTCAAAGGACTACTAATTAAAACTATAATCTGATACAATCCTCCCCCTGTGAAGTTGGCAAAAAAAAAATAATAATACATTCTAAATTTAAATAAAAACATACCCCAAAATGACAAAGTTGCAGGAAAACAAATGCTGTCATGTACTACATGGTGTATGCCAATTGGTATAACCTTTCTGGAAAACAATTTGCTTATATGGAACATTAACAAATGTTTCTAACCTCTAACCCAGTAAAGTATATTCAAGGAATTCACGCTAAAGAAAAAGGAAAACATCGTTGAAGATGTAGGCAGGGTAATGTTCACCCTAACTTTGTTTTCAGTAGAAAAGCTTGGAAACAAGCCAACATCTAACAATAGGGAGAGATTAGACAACCTATATATAGCACATGCATACAATGAAATATACTACTATGGAAGGGTCATGCGTTTGAAAGATATTTAATGACAAGGAGAAATGTTCAAGATATGTTAAGTTTAAAAAATACTAGTGAGTTATTTTCTATGGGTCATGAGATTACAAATTTTTAAAATTTCGTTTCTACTTTTCTGCATATTCCAAAATGTTTATAATAAACTCTTTTTCTTTTTGGTTTTGTTTTTAACTGTGGAAATACAAGAATTGCATTGAAGGATTTTAGTTCAATGTAAAACTACAAAGTCAATGTGTTAGGTGATTCTGAAAAGTTGATCATGATTTCGATTCGATAATATGTCCTTGTGTTGCATGTTATCTTCACACCGTTATTTCATCGTGAAATTTTTCATACATTCAGAAAACCTGAAAATATATTTACCACCTCAGTTCTATAATTAACATTTTGCTATTTACTTTATCACATATGCACCAATGCATCTTGGTTTTTTACGCATTTCAATATGAATTGCAGAAATCATCACACTTCATTTCTAAAGTGCCTTGGCATGTGTATTGCTAACTAAAGTTCAATATTTATTTATGGTTCTGTGTTTCCTCAGTTTGAACACAGTGAAATGCACAAGTCTCAAGTGTCTTCTTATGCATTTTTACAAATGTACACACATGTATAATCCACACCTCAATTAAGATATAGAATATTTCTAGATGGTTCCCTCATGCTCCTTGGCAATCAACCCCAATTCCCATGCTCTGCGAGTTAAACCAGTGTTTGACTTCGAACGCTATAGGTCAGTTTTGCTTGTTATTGAATTCTGCATAAATGGACTATGGTATGTGCTCCTGTGTGCCCAGCTTAGTTTGTTGTGTTTGTTGGTGGTGGTTGTTTTCAGTTTCCTATAGGGCATGTATGCTCACCAGAGAGCGACAAGAAAGTGAGAAAGAATGAGACCACATGCACCAGAGGGACGGCCGTGCCTCACTCCCTTCTCCATCCCGCTCTCCTCTTGGGAGTTTGGGCATGCATACACACGTGCTCAGGTTTTCAAGCTGACAGGTCTGCAATGGAAAGTGAGCAACGGGCCATGCGGGATCAGAAGCTTTAACCACCTTGCCCCTGGCTGCTCCCTGGTTTAATTTTGCCCAGCGTATTGAGATTCACCCAAGAATATGGATATACCACAATTTGTTCGGGACATTTGAGTTGTTTCCAGATTTGGGCTGTCATAAGCAATGCTTCTGTAAATATTTTTTACACAAGTCTTTTTGTGAGCATATTTTATTTTATTTATTTATTTATTTTTTGGAGAGGTTTTCACTATAGGGTGTGTGCGCTCGCCAGACAGAGAGAGACAGAGAGACAGAAAGCGAGAAATCACCCCCCAGGGGGGATAGTCACGCCACAATCCCTTCTCCTCCATTCTCCTCTCGGGATCTTGGGCACGCACGCACATGTGCCCAGTGTGAGTTTTAAGCCACCAGATCCGGGACGCGAACCGCGGTCGACTACATGGGAGTCCAGCGAAAAAGCTGCTGGTCCCAACATATTTTATATTTTTGTTGGGTATATAGCTAGACATGGAATTTTGGGTCCAAGAGTAGATATACAATGATAAAAGTAGAAGAAAGTACCAGAACTTTTCCCT
>NW_006159876.1:221729-223417 GCF_000334495.1 Tupaia belangeri chinensis | reverse complement strand
CATATCCACTAATTACATGTGAGAGGTCTGGTCTCCATGTCCTCACCAATGTCTGGTGTTGTCAGTCTTTTTAATTTTCACCATTCTGGTGGGTGTGAGTGATAATTCATTGTGGGTCTAATTTACATTTCCCCGATGACTAATAAGGGTGGGCACTTTTTAACATGCTTTTTGGCCATTTATGAATCTATCTTCTTTTGTGAAGTGTTCTGTTCAAACATTTTATTCACTTTTTAATTGGATTTTTTTATTTTATTGAGTGGTATACAGCATGTAATATTTTCACGTAACAATACATTTTACAAACTGTTCTCATTTGTATACATACTAATTTGTTTTCTGTTCTTGTCAGTAAATATTGTTTTGTGTGTGTGTGTGTGTGTTTGAGAGATTTTTGCTATAGGGCACGTGCGCTTGCCAGACAGACAAAGAGACATTAGAGACAGAAAGTGAGAAATCACCCCCCGGGGGGATGGCCACGCAAGCCCTTCCCCTCCATTCTCTTCTCGGGATCTTGGGCACGCACGCACACGCGCCTAGCGTGAGTTTTAAGCCACCGGGTCCGGGACGCGAAACGCAGTCGACTACGTGGGAGTCCAGTGACATGGCCATTACGCTAACTGCTGGTTCCCAGTAAATATTGTTTTATAAACTTGTCCCTCCCTCTCCCTCCCCTTGTTTTTATTTTTCCTCCTAGAAAACTGGAAACTTGATTTTCTTTTAATTAATTCATTTTAATTTGACCAGAGGGAGACAAAGAGAGAGAGGAGAAGTGAGAAAGCAAACCACCAGGTCCGGGACTTCGACTGTGATCAGGCACGTGAGAGGGTTCAGTGCCTTAACCACCATACCACCCGCTGGCCCCAAACTTGACTCATTTGGAAGAATTACATCATAAGCCTTTTTCCATTCTGATACAGTTTTAAAACATCACTTTTAGGGACCAGCAGATGGTGTAATGGTTACATCACTAGACTCCCACATGGCTGTCCGGGGTTTGAATCTTGGACTTGGAGACTTGAAGCTCATGTTAGCTGTGTCTCTGTGTGTGCATGCCCAAGATCCCAGAAGGAGAGCAGAGAAGAGATTGTGGTGTGGCCATCCCTACTAGGGGTGATTTCTTGCTTTCTGTGTCTCTGTTTTTCTGGTGAGCTCATGTGTCCTATAACAAAAATGTCTCTCTCTAAAAGAAAAAAAAAATGGAGAATACTCATTTTTGGTGGCTGCTGATCAAATTTGGTAAAATTTAGCTTGTCCCTATAAAACCTCAAGGAATACTTTAAATGCAGATTGTGCTTCAGTCTGCCACCCTGAAACAGCAGATGTAAGCCCCTCCAAGCTTTGTAGTCACCCTAAGACTTACTACCATGGTTGGCATGGTGGTCAACATCTGCTTATTTTTTAATTTATTTTTATTTTTATTTTATTTGCCAGAGGGTACATGCACTCACCAGAGATAAGCAAAGAGAAAAAGAGAGAGAGAAAACAGCCCCCAGTGGGGCATGGCAATGCTGCAACTCCTCCATTTCTCCATCCTGTCAGGACTTGGGGTACCCACATACAGTGGGTGTGTTTTTCAAGCCGTTGGGGCCAGGACTTGAACCACACAGTAGCCATGTGGGATCCATCTCCCTTAACCACCAGGCCACAGGAGCAGTTCAACATCTGCTTTTTTTTTTTTTTTTTGG
>NW_006159876.1:182558-221608 GCF_000334495.1 Tupaia belangeri chinensis | reverse complement strand
TTTTTTTTTTGGAGAGATTTTCACTGTAGGGCGCGTGCGCTCGCCAGACAGACAGAGAGAGACATAGAGACAGAAAGCGAGAAATCACCCCCCAGAGGGGATGGTCACACCGCAATCCCTTCTCCTCCATTCTCCTCTCGAGATCTTGGACACGCATGCACACGCGCCCGGCGTGAGTTTTAAGCCACCGGGTCCGGGACATGAACCGCGGTCGACTACGTGGGAATCCAGCGACATAGCCATTACGCTAACTGCTGGTTCCCAACATCTGCTTTTTAACGTTTGGTGTGATGTGGTCCATTTCACTGGAAACTGACCTGTCGGGGGCAGACGGGACTCCGGAACGTCGACAGAACCATCGGTCAATCCTCTCACGTAAGCGGCGTCACTCTCAGGACTCCCTGTTTCTGCCTCCTGTACCTTTCAAGGACCGGAATGGCAGCAGCCTGGAGGCGGTCAGGAGCAGGAGGACTGTGTCAGGAGCCTGAATGGTGGGCCAGACTTCTGCAGGCCGGCCAAGGCAAGTGAGGACACGCAGAATCCGAATGGGCTGTGAGGAAGTCGGCAAAGGTGTCGTTGAGGCCCACAGAGGTCGGGAGGGCGAAGTGTGGGCAGCACGACCAGGAGCTCTGATTCCTCAGACGACGCGTGAAGTTTCACGGAGGGAAGGACACGCAGCCTCCTCTGGGAGAGGGGGTCCAGGCAGTTCTTTCTGTACAGTTAAGAGGCCAATAAACAAGAAGTAGAGCCCACTAACCCGAGGATGAAGCAGGGGCTGGCTCCCAGCCAGAACCCAGGCAGTAGTGGGCTCCGGTGCTGGTGTCCCCTCGGCCCAGGAAGCTCAGTGGGCCTGGGTGTGCAGACAATGGTGGCCAAGGAGTGCCCTGGAGCTGCCATTGCGTTTGAGTGACGAAGGAGCCTTGGTGGCACTGGAAGGTGGCAAGGTCCAGTCTGGAGGGGTAGGACGCTGTGATGACACGGCTTCCTGACTTGCCCCTGCCACCTGAATCCCAGCGAGGAAGTCTGGCACCTGCTGGGGTGCGTCAGGAAGAGGGGCACTGCTTATGTCCTCGGAGTGGATGCCGTCCCGGCAACGCCTGCCAGAACGTGGGGCTCAGAGGGCGGCAGAGGCTCCCTACGTATCTGGCTAGATCCGAGAAGTGGAGGGAGTGGGGTCACAGGAAGTTGGGTCCTGAACGGACAGGCCAGCAAGCTGCGAAGATTCGGAGAGGACAAGGTGAACAGCCGCGAACGCTGGAGCAGAAAAGACCGGGCCCTTTTGCCTACTCGGGCCCTCCCCACCGCCAGCTTGAAAAGGCATAGAAGCTTCTTTAGGGAGGGCACCCCGTGCCCCACTCCCTTGCACCTCTGAGGCCTGGAGCCTCGTGCAAGCCGCTGACCAGCAGCTGATGGGGCTCTTCTCTTGCTCCGCACACACACCGATGACCCCACCGTCCCTGCAGTCTTCTCATGGAGAGGTCAGAAGAGAGGTCACCCCGGCCTGGAACTGGAGAGCTGTTCTCCCACGTCTCCTCCCTCCACCTTCACGGACGCGTGGACGCCTCTCCATGCTACTCCCTCTGTCCTCATGGGGGAGGACTTGAACGGTTGGTTCATTAGCTCTTTTTTTCTTTCTTGAGAGATTTTTGCAATAGGGTACATGTACTCTCCAGAGAAAGACAGAAAGCAAGAAATCGCCCCTGGGGAGGTGGCCCAGGTGCAATCCCTTCTCCTCTCAGCATTTTGGGAATGCCTGGCATCAGTTTCAAGCCTCCGGGTTGGGGACTCAAACCATGGTCAGCCATATGGAAGTCGCTGGGCTTAACTATTACAGCACCAGCTGGCCCCATCATTACCATTTTTATTATTATTGTTCCTGTTATTATTTTTAGCAATTTCAGCAATGTCAAGGACGAACCATCCCATACCTTGGCCCCTCGGATGCGCGTACTTCTCATCCGCAGTGGAGGGCCACTTCTCTACCCCCAGACGCCCGCTCCCAGGGTCACATCCTGACCTCCGCAGTGCTGTGCCCCTGTGGCATCCCCTTCCCACTCACCTGCCCGATGTGCTCCCCAAACACACCGTCAACTCCGGCAGTCCTCCAGCCCAACGGACCCCCCCCCCCCCATTTTTTTACTGTCAGTCCCGCCTGCCTTCCCTCCCTGGCCAGCTTGGAAGTGGAGGTCCATCCTTCCAATCGTCCAAACACCTCCTCGCCCGCGTGCTGAGAATATCTGGCTAGTTAGACCAGCTCTCTGCCTCCTCAACGCCAGCACTCAAGCAGCTGAGCCTTTAAAATCACGCCCTCCATTCTCGGATAATGGCTGCTTGGCTTCCCCAGCCCCCCTGGTGTGGTCGTTCTCTTCCCTCGGAGCCACATGTCACACCTCCTGTCTCTCCTCGCCACCAGCTCCCACTCTGCGCCCCTCGGCCGTCAGGTCCCAGCTGACGCCCTTCCTCCCTCCTTCAACAGCCAGTGGGACCGTCCCATCTCCCCACACACATCTGCCCGCCTGCTCGTGCTACGCCCTTCTCTAACGTCTTTCCTGTTATAAAGGCTGAGGTGTCTGTCCTCTACCAAAAGCCAAGTTACCCCTCCATTTGTTTTTTGTTTTTGGTTTTTTGGGTTTTTTTGTGCCATAGAATGTGTGCGCTTGGTGGAGAGAGAGAAATAGAGAAAGTGAGAAATTATACCCCAAGGGGAATGGCCACGCCACGATCCCTTCTCCTCCATTCTACCGTCAGGATTTTGGGCACGCACACACATGCGCCCAGTGTGAGTCTCAGGCAGTCAGGTCCAGGACTTGAACCACAGTCAGCCATGTGGGAGTCCAGCACCTTAGCCACCCCACCACCTGCTGGCCCCACACAGGCCGAACTTCCAGTCGTGTGCTAGCACTTAATGCCGGGTTTTCTCCGTGATCCTCCGCCTCTCCTGCTCTTCTCTGCCGGATCATAGCCACGCGCTCTCACACGCAGACGCTGCAATGAGGCAGGTCGTCGGGAGAGTCGGTCTGTCCAGGCCACAGGGGCCTCCTGGCTCTAACCAGGGGTGGTGCTGCCTGCACTGCCCCTTCCCACTTTCCAAGCGAAGAAAGGAGCTGCTATTGGTCCTTCGAAACGCCTAGTGTCCTTCCCTTTAGGCGGTGAGACCCGTTCTTGTTCTCGAGCTTCAAGACGCTTTTGCTGCAAGACATCTGTTCCCAGGGCCTGGGGAGAGGCTGGTTCTGTCACAGGCGGGGAAGTCTGGAGAGCTGCAGAGAGGAGTGGGAGGGCGCGCTGGGAGGAGAGGTGTGAAATGAGACGAGCCAGGATCTGGGTGAGAGGAATCCTGCTGCAGTGAGATGCAGGCTGCGAGGGCCTGGAAACTGAGGGACCGCCTCTGCACTTCAGACCGGGAGGCGAGAGGTTCGAATACCAGCTCGCGCCTTCCTGGCTGTGTGACCTTGGGCACTTTAAAAATGTCTGAACCTCAGGGTCTTCATCTGGAAAGTGGGGAAACAATATTTACCCTCCACTGAATTCTGCTGCCTCCTCCCTTCCCGCTCACCTGCCGAAGCTCTCCCCAAACCCTCCTTCAGTGACAGGAGGGCACAGGTGTTAAGCCCTGGGCACGTAGTGAGTGCTCGGTACGGATTAGTTTTATCTCCTCTTCCTTCTTGTGGGTACGTTTAGACGGGGCTATCTGTCTACACCTGGGGACCTCCGAACACTGCTTCCCTGTCAAAGTGCGTCTCCCTCAGCAGAGGGGCTGATTCTTCTTTCTCTTCCTTTTTTCCTTCTGTCTTCTTTTCCTTTCCTTTCTTTTCTGTTTCAGCTTTAGGTTTGCTGTAGCCCATGTGCACTTGCTGAGACAGAGAGAGGGAGAAAGTGGGAGATCACTTTCCCCTGGGGGGGATGGCCATGCCACAACCCCTCCCCCATTCTCCTCCCGGGATTTTGGGAACATGCGCATTTACCTGGCATGATTCTCAAGCCATCAGATCTGGGACTCGAACTACCACAAAGTCAGCCATGTGGGACCCAACTATCTTAATCACCATGCCATCAGCTGGCCCCAGAGGGGCCGCATTTTCTTTGTCTTTTAAAGTTCATTTGCTTGGGACCAGCAGTTGGTATAATGGCTATGTTGCTGGACTCCCATGTAGTCCACCGCGGTTTGAGTTCCGGACCCGGTGGCTTAAAACTCACGCCAGGTGCGTGTGCCTGCATGCCCAAGATCCTGAGAGGAGAATGGAGGAGAAGGGATTGCGGCGTGGCCATCCCCCCGGGGCGTTTCTCTGTCTTTCTGGCTAGTGCACGCGCCTTATAACAAAAATCTCTCAAAAAAGAAATACATAAGGTTTATTTGTTTATCTCTTCCATGAGCTGAGAGAGACAGAGAGACAGCACCCCAACAGTCCTATTTTTTCTTTTTATTAAAGAATTACTTTACTTATTTATTTAAATTTTTTAAAAATTTGACCAGAAAGGGACAGAGCGAGTGGGTGAGCGAGAGAGAGAGAGGGAAAGTGAGAAAGGAAGCCGCAGGTCCAGTACTTGAACCATGGTTGGTCATGTGGGAGTCCAGTGCCCTTAACCACCACGCCACCTGCCAGCACCTAATTTATTCTCGCTTCATCATGGAGCACATTTACACGTAGGGAGAGGGGCAGAGAGCGGGGCAGAGGAGCACACCTACAGGGTCTGGCCGTGTTGCAGACCCCTTCGTCCTTCCTCCCGCCCATCAGATTTGGGACCCTTGGCATGTGTACCCAGTGCGTTTTGGGCGTCCTGTGCCGGGGATTCAAACCACGGTTGCCATGTGGGATGTGGCCTCTCTCGAGCAACACATCGCCACTGCGTCCCGGAGCCAGCCAGCCCAGATGGGATCGTGACCCACCCCTGTCTCAGCCGGCCCAGATCATGGGCACACGCATGCCCAGAGGGCTCAGGTGGTCTCCAATGTGAAGTTGGACCCTCCCAGGTGGGTCAACCCTGCAGTGCACCCAGCTTTACCTCCTCACTTACCATCCGCCCTCTTTCTCCACTCTGACCCTTCCAGCGCCACTGCGGAGTTCCAGTAGGGGAAGGCGAGATTTTGAGTTCAAGACAGATGCAGTCAGAGCTGCTTAAAGGAAAACAACACAGTAAACTGCCCACGGAGACCGCCAGGGGCATTTGGCCTGCGTCGCTTTTTATGGAACATAAACGCGGCTCGGCAATTACCCAGCTGGCTTCTGGTTTAGGATGAGAATCAGGGCTCCTGACCCCTGGCTGGCCAAGACTCCAGAAGGCCCACAGAGAGCCATCGGCAGGGACCTCACACGCCCTAGGTAGACCTGCCACTTTTACCACCAGGATAGTCGTGGACTGTGTCACAACTGCGGTTGACACAAAAAGTGGACTTCACTGGATGTAAAGTTTATGGGAGGAGGGCTTTCACGTAGATCATTTTAACTACCAAGTTGCATTTAGAACTTTGTTTTGTTTCTTTCTCTCTTTTCTTTTTAAAAACAATTGCCAGAGGGCACTCGCACTCAGCAGGGAGAGAGCGTGTGAAAGCGTCCATGGCCACGCTGCAATCTCTTCCCCACCTTCCCCTCTTTTGTGATTTTGGGCGCATGTGCCTGGTGTGTTTTTCAAGCCACCAGGTCCAGGATTCGAACCCTGCAGTCGACCACGTGGAATCCAATGTCTTAACCACTGTACCATCAACTGGCTCTGTTTTCTCTTTGTTAGGAAAAAAAAGTTGGGCTTCTGAACTATAAAACTAGCATCTTATTTTATTATTTCATTTTATGTGTAATTACCAAAGGATGAACATGCTTGCCAGAGGTACAGAGGGAGGGAGAGGAAGAAAGCTCCCCCAGTGGGGTGTGGTCATGCCACGATTCCTTCTCCACTTCTCTACCTTGTTGGCGCACATGTACCCGATGTCTTTTTCAAGCTGCCAGGACCAAGACACAAGAGCTGGATGCCCTGCGGGATCCCGATGCCCTAACCACTGGGCCACTAGGCCAGGCCCAGCATCTTATCGTAAATGGCAGTTTTTTGCTTTCCACTCTCCACATTTTCCACCGTCTCACAGCCTGTGAGATACATAGGGAGTGACTCACAGGTGATGTAAAAGCCGTAGAGACCCCAGTTCAGGTCCCAGCCCGGCCGATTGTCACCTGTGTGAGCTCAGACAGGTCAGGTCACCGCCCTGAGCCTCCTTTTCTACTTCCCTCAACTTTCAATGAGCATGGCTGTAAGGTCTTCGGCACTAGGCTGTCCTAGACGTAGACGTTAATGCAGTAGTCCCCAAACTTCCCACATGGTGAGAGTTCTTCGGGTATTTTATTTTAGAATTATTTATTTTTAATTTTATTTATTCATTTACTTATTTTAATTTGACTAGAGAGAGAGAGAGAGAGAGAAAGTGAGAAAGCAAACCACCAGGTCCAGGATTTGAACCATGGTCGGCCATGTGGGAATGTCCAGTGCCTTAACCACTATGCCACCTGATGGTCTCCTGGGTGTTATTAAAAACAGAGATCTCCAGCATGGTAGTTGAGGTGCTGGATCCCACATGGTCTACTGCAATTCAAGTCCCAGACCTGGCAGCTTGAAAAATCACACCAGGTGCTGGGACCAGCAGTTAGCGTAATGGCTATGTCGTTGGACTCCCACATACGTAGTCAACCGTGGTTTGAATCCTGGACCTGGTGGCTTAAATTCACGCTCTGCGCACGTGTATGTACATGCCCAGGATCCTGAGAGGAGAATGGAAGAGAAGGGACTGTGGTGTGGCCATTTCCTGCAAGAGAGTGATTTCTCACTTTCCTTCTCCCTGTCTCCAGTGAGCACATGCCCCCTATGGCAAACAAACAAACACCTCTAAAAATACAAACACACACCTTGAGTACCGAACCAGAATTCTCCAGGCGAGGCATGGCCGTCTCACAGCCTCAGGGGCGCTTCTCAGAGGAAGCTGGGAGTCAGTCGGTCTGTATTTACAAAACGTTTGTGTCGGGCACGAAACAGCCAGCATTCAGCGAGCGCCTACCTGTGTTTGAGCTTTACAATGGGAGCGACAGTGAGAAAGAGAACCGTGCCCAGCGCCCAGCTAACAGTGCGCCCTACGCCCACGCTGGTGTCCTCGCTGCCTGTACGAGTCAGGGCCCTCGCAGCTGCGACGGGCGAGTCAGAGGCCAGCTGGCCTGGTGTCCCGTCCTGGCTCACCCGCAGGAAGGCCGTCTCCTAGAGATGTCTCCATGTACCAGCCCAAGAGGAGTCTCCTTTTCCAATTTCCAGGGATTGACGCGTCTGGGTCCCAGGCCCTTCCTGCACTAGTCACTGTGGTCAGAGTCTGGAAGCCTGGCCGGCCAGCACTGTGGCACTGCATCACCCTAGGAACCAGAGGAGCGAGGTCCATATGCACAGGCCCACGGCCCCTTAGAGCTGCTGGCCCAAAAGTGCCCGCTGTGCCCTGCCTCCGCCCTCTGGCTAGCCGCTTACCTACACGCCCTGTCAGCCCCTCCTCTGGCAGTTCACTGCTGCCCTGAGGTCCCACCCGGCCCCGCCTGTCCTACCCCTCCAGCCTCTCCTTGGCCCGCTCACCCCTGGACCTGGCCAGCAAGGGAACTGTTCAGGGGCTGGTCCAGGGACTCCTGGCTGCCGTTGTCCACAACTGCCCATTAGAGACCCACCATGGACATCCTCCCAACTGCAGACAGTGAGTTTCTGAGCCAGGATAAAAACATCCTTCATGGGGCCAGCGGGTGGCATGGTGGTTGGGATGTTGGACTCCTACATGGCTGACCACGGTTCAAGTCCTGGACCGGGAGGCTTGCTTTCCTACTTTCCCTTTCTCTCTCCCTCTCTGTCTCTCTCTGGTCAAATTAAAAACAAATAATAATGATGATAAAAAAGGAAATTTTAAAAAATCCTCTGCAGGTCAGCAGATGAGACACGGGAACGGCACAAGCCCTGCCCTTGTCCGCCTGGTATGTCACATAGTGGACAAGAGCAGGTCTCTGGTGTCAGAGAGATGCGGTCGGAGCCTGTCAGTTACTGGTTGAGGGGGTTGTCTCACATCTCTGAGCCTCAGTTTCTTTTTCACTTCTTTTCTTTTTAATTTTTGCCACAGGGCACGTGTGCTCACTGTGGAAAGTGAGCAAGTGTCCTCCCCAGGGTGGATGGCCACCCTGCATTCCCTTCACCTCCCTTCATTCTCCTATTGGGATTCTGTGCTCTTTGCGACGTGTTTCTCAGGCCTCCAGGTCCGGCATGTGAACTGGTCAGCTATGTGGGGTCTGGCTGCCTTGATCACCACGTTACCAGTTGGCTCCTTTAGTTATTTCTTTTTTAAAATAATAATTTATTTATTTATTTATTTATTTTTAATTTGACCAGAGAGAGAGAGAGAGAGAGGGAAACCTAGGAAGCAAGCTTCCAGGTCCGGGACTTGAACCACAGTTGGCCATGTGGGAATCCTGCGCCTCTTACCACCATGCCACCTGCTGGCCCCTTTTTCATTTTATTTACTAGCCAGAGGGCATGAGTGCTCACCAGACAGAGACAGAGACGGGAGGGGGGGTCACTCCCCATTGGGTGTGGTCACACTGCAATCCCTTTCCCTCCATTTCTCATTCCTGTTGGGATTCTGGGCACACATGCACACATGCCTGATGTTTTCAAGCCACCGGGGCTGGGACTCCAATCACAGGTAGCCACGTAGGATCCAGCTCCTTTAACCACGAGGCTTCAGGGCAGGCCCCGAGCTGCAGCTTGTCTGTGAATCCACGTGCACAAGAGG
Organism: Tupaia belangeri chinensis; assembly: GCF_000334495.1. Taxonomy (NCBI): domain Eukaryota; kingdom Metazoa; phylum Chordata; class Mammalia; order Scandentia; family Tupaiidae; genus Tupaia; species Tupaia belangeri. The sequence goes on along the minus strand of NW_006159876.1, from coordinate 212,823 downwards.
AGGCATGGGTATGAAGCGCATGGCAGGGGAGGGGCTCATACCTCATGGCGTCCTCCATGTTGTCTCTCCAGACCCTGGTCTGACCCAGGCTGTGCATGCTCTCCCCCCGGGGGCCATCGGGCTGTACCAGGAAGCAAGTCCACCATGGATATGTAGAACGCAGGCTGCATTCCAAAGCCCGAGACACAGCATGGGCCAGGGCACTTGCTCTGTCCTGTCCAGAGCTTGTGCTCCCCCTTCTCCCTTGCAGACCCTCATTCCAGAAGGATCCTGCCCCAGGCCATGGATGAGGAATGCTGCTGACCAAGAATCCCAGGGACAGGACTTGTTGGGCCTCTGTGTTACTGTGATCTCAGATCCTCCTTGTCCAATCACATTGCATTTGTTATTATTATTTTAATTTACCAGACGCAGAGAGAAAGGGAAAGTGAGAAAGCAAGCTGCCAGGTCTGAAACTTGAACCGTAGTCAGCCATATGAGAATCCAGCACCTTTTTTTTGGAGAGGTTTTTGCTATAGGACGCATGCGCTCACCAGAGATACAGAGAGACAGAGAGATAGAAAGTGAGAAATCACCCCCCAGGGGGGATGGCCACACCGCAATCCCTTCTCCTCCATTCTCCTCTCGGGATCTTGGGCACACACGCACACGTGCCTGGCGGTTTTAGGCCACCGGGTCCAGAACGCGAACCATGGTCGGCTACGTGGGAGTCCAGCGACATAGCCATTACGCTAACTGCTGGTCCCGTCTGATTACATTCCACACTGCTGCCCATTCTTCCAACCTACCCATAACAAGTCACCCCGGGACCAACATAATAATTACGTCGCTGGACTCCCATGGTAGTTGACTGTAATCTGAATCCCGGACCCAGCGGCTTAAAACTCATGCTGGGCGTGTGTGCATGTGTGGCCAAAATCCCTATGGGAGAATGGAGAAAGGATTGCTGTGTGGCCATTCCCCCGGGGGAGGGAGCGATTTCTCATTTTCTGTCTCTTTGTGCCTGCAGTGAGCACACTGCCTTACAGCAAAAATATCTCTTAAAAAAAAAAACAAAACAGACTTCTCTGGGCCTTTGATTTCCATCTCTGAAGACTCCTTTTGGACCAGCAATCAACGTAATGGCCATGTCCCTGGACTTCCATGTAGTTGACTGCAGTTCGAGTCCCAGACCCAGTGGCTTAAACTCACGCCGGGTGCGTGTGCGTGCATGCCCAAGATCCCGAGAGGAGAATGGAGGAGAAGGGATTGAGGCATGGCCATCCCTTGGGGGATGGCCCTCTCTGCAGACTTTCATGGTCAGTCCCTCTCTGCAGACTTTCATAGGTCAGTCAACTAACACAGAGATAGCAGAGACTTCGAAAAGTGTGTGGGAATGTGGAATTAAACATATGAGTTTATTTGGGTGCAGGGATTAGGGGGACCCATTGTTTTTCATGGTACACAATTCTGCCTCATACATGCTATAAGATGTAAGGCAGACTGGACCATGAACAGTGGGATACACTAGCAGCCTCAGAGTTAGATCACTTTCTGGGGCGATCATGCCAGGTATTCACACGACCCTTCAGAAAGATCATATTACGGGGTGGCCCTGTGACCTGATGGTTAGGGGAGTCAGACCACACATGGTTCAAATACTGGCCCTGGTGGCTTGAAAAACATAATAGGTTGGGGTTAGCAGGCGACGCAGTGTTTATGGCACTGAACTCCCACATGGCTGACTGCAGTCTGAGTCCCAGACGGGATGGCTTGAAAATCATCCAGGTGTGTATGTGCATGCATGCCCAGAATCCCAAGAGGAGAAGGGAGAAGGGATTGAGGCATAGCCATCCCCCACACCCCGGGGGGGGTGACTTTTCATTTTTCCTCTGTCTCTCTCCAGCAGACGCACACATCCTATGGCAAAAACCTTTTAAAAATATGTGACGGGCACACGTGCGTGTACGCCCCAGGCCCTGGAATATGTTAGAACGGAGAAGGGACAGCGGCATGACCATGCCCCACCCAGAGGTGCTCTCTCCCTGTCTCCGGCTAGTGCACACAGACATCGGCAATTAAAAAGTGTCCATTTTATAGAAAACAAGTCAGAAGAGAGGACCGGCATGAAGCCCGGGTCTGCTGAGTGGTTTCCATTTCATCCAGTGTAGCCAGGAATGGCAGGGGAAAGGGAGCTGGGCCAGAGACGGGCAAGAGCTGACCTCCTCTGAGCTCCCTGCAGCTCCTCATTGACCTCAGCCTCCCTCAGAGGCCATTAACCTTGTTAAGTAGGTGGCTTAGAGCGGGACCTGTCCAAGGTCACCCAGCCCTAGGAAGGGCGCCATCAGGAACAGCCAGGTGTGTCCCACCTCCTGATCCCAGGATCTGACTCCAGTCAGCTGGGGTGGAGTAACTCCTCACCCCTGACCCCACAGGGGAGGCCTCATCACTCAAGAGTGCTAGCAAGTGCCACAGTGATGTGGAGCGACCCCGAATTCATGAATAACTCAGGGCTGATAGCTAAGGTTTCTGCCCTCCAGCAAACTTACTGCCCCTCCCCAGAGCTACAGCTTAACCAGAAAACCTTGAACAGATTAGTACCTTGAATAGATTAGACTTCCGGCTTCTCTGTCTCCTCCCTCTGACGCTGTGTAGTGGGGGTTCTGAGCCCATTCCCCATCCTGAGACCTCTCCTTCCCCAATTCCCCCATAAAAGACCGGAGATTAAGAGTGCTAACTCCCCGTGCCTGCCGACATAAGAAGCAGTTCTCCTAATCTCTCCGAGTGCTGCTCTCCATCCTGGGTCTTGTCTGGTTTCCTGCAATAGGATGAACCTTGAGAGGGAAGAGCCCTCTGAATCCACACAGTGCTACCCTATACCGAAGCCCAGAGAGGGTAAGTACTGTGCCCAGTTACACAGCAAGACTGGCAGGGCCATGCCCGAGCCGGGATGCCATTCCTACACTTCCACACCACGTCTTGCACTGCAGTTGAGGGGAGGCCATTTGTATGGGAGCGAGAAATCAAGCACATCTTCCAGAAAGCGGCAGAGGGGTGGGAAGGGCTCTGTTCTCCTTGCTGTCCTAAGGAACATGGCTGATACTCCTGTAACAAAGGTTAACAAGAGAAAGAACAAACTCAGAGCTCTCTTTTTGAGAGTTTTTTGCTATAGGGCACTTGCCAGAGACATAAAGCGAGAAATCACCCCTCGGGGGGATGGCCACGCCACAATCCCTTTTGCTCCATTCTCTTGGGATCTTGAGCGGGCACGTGTGTGTGCGGTGTGAGTTTAAGCCACCAGGTCTGGGACTCGAACCGCGGTCAGCTACATGGGAGGCTAGGAGAGGCCTTGATTTCACCCCCTTCCGTTGCTGCGAGCTCCCAGCGCAGCAGCCGTGTTCGTATCAAAGCCTCAGTGCCCAGCACAGTTCCTGGCCTGCGGTCACCTGCCACTCTTTGCTTGCAGCCAGGGCAGCTTGCCCCAGGGGCAGCTGATGCCAGGGTACTGCTTAGGCAGTGTGGTGGCCACAGGCCACAGGCCCCCGGTAGCCTGCCACCTGCTGGAATCACACACTGTAAGACATGTAGGACCTCAGGCTCACCATGGTGTCCAAGAATGTAAGGGTGAGAACGTGTGTGACCCTCTAACCAGCCAGAGCAAACCAGCACTGCCCTTCTAGAAAATGTAACGGAACCTCCTACGCAACACATAGAAAAGCTATTTTGGCCCAATGACTTGATTTATTTACTTATTTATTTTTCATTTTTTGGAGGTTTTTGCCATAGGGCACGTGCACTCGCCAGCCAGAGAGACAGAGAGACAGAAAGTGAGAAATCACCCCCCAAGGGGGAGGGCCACGCCGCAATCCCTTCTCCATTCTCCTCGGGATTTTTTTTTTTTTGTTGAGAGTTTTTTGTTATAGGTCGCATGTGCTCGCCAGAGACAGAAAGTGGAGAAATCACCCCCCCGGGAGGGGGGGGAGGGCCACGCCACAATCCCTTCTCCATTCTCCTCAGGATCTTGGGCAGGCATGCACACGCGCCCAGTGTGAGTTTCAAGCCACCGGGTCCAGGACACAAACCATGGTCGATTACATGGGAGTCCAGCGACATAGCCATTACACTAACTGCTGGTCCCTTGATTTTATATTTTTTAAGAGAAATTTTTGCTATAGGGTGCATGCACTTGCCGATGAGACAGACAGGAGGTGGGAAATCACCGCTGGGGGAGATGGCCACACCTCAATCCCTTCTCCTCTTGGAATCTTGGGCACATATACACGTGTGCCTGGTAAAGGGTTTTAAGCCTCTGGGTCTGGGACACGAACCTCGGTTGACTACATGGGAGTCCTGCAACATAATCATTACGCCATCCGGTGGTCCCCAGTGCCCCTACTTCTAAGCGTTTGCACCAAGAAATCCACAAAAAGTCTAAGCACTTTTATACCGGAACGCGTACTGCAGTGGTAAGCTGGAAACGACCCAAACATCTAACGTTCGGTTAGAATTCGGTAAATCAGATCGGACTGGATGAAGTACTGTGGAGCCATTCCAGACCCCTGCATTTTTTTAGGGCGTGTGCGCTCGCCAGAAAGACAGACAGAGAGCAAGAAATCACCCCCCCAGGGGGGATGGCCACGCTGCAATCCTTTTTCTTCCATTCTCCTCTCGGGATCTTGGGCATGCGCGCACACACACACAAACACACACACGCCTGGCGTGAGTTTAAGCCACTGGGTCCCAGGACTCGAACCGTGGTCAGACCCCTGTTTTTGAAAACTATTCAGAGAGAGCGAGAAATGGTCATAAGAACGCTAGGTAAAAACAAGTAACACAATAAAACACCATATGTAAATCTCTGGGTTTGTGAAATAATGTTTTATACATTCCTGAGTTTTCAAGCACACATTCTTTTTACAATATGAAAAACAAAAACAATGAAAGATACTCAAAACAAGGTTCTAAGGGCTGTCCAACTTTCTGGGGACTGTTCCACTGTTCACGTTTTTAGTCACTTTTTACACCTTTATCTATCTCTTTTTTTCTAAGTCACACTTTTAATGCAGATACACCACCGAGACCCAAAGTGTCCTGTCTGATGATCGACATGCCCGTCCTGTAAGAGAAGCTGTCTGGCCAGGTAACAAGGTTTCCCACCTGGCCATCATTTACCTGCAATGCCGGACTCAAAGAAGCCATCCCCCAAAAAATTGTATAAAAAGATTTATTGAAATTTATCAATGACAAACAGACATAAAACTCAAAGTTTGGCTCTTCTGAGGGGCAGGGTTAAAACTGGTGCAGATGTTTTTGTACAGATGAAACACGGGTTAGGAAATAACACATCACGTCGAAAGCAATCCAGAAGAGGGACATGAAAGCAAACCTATACATCCGCTAGGAATTTGCAGTCATTTCAGATTTCCACTAGGTAAGAAAATACAATTTTGCATTAGTTTTTCCGTGCTCAGGTGTATGAAAAAAAAAAAAAAAAAACCAACCAAAAAAACAAAACAAAACAAAAAACCCAGCCGACATGCAGCAATGTCTCCAGCACTTAGGTTTGTAAAAATGTTCTAAGCACAGAAGGACATGTGGAAGAATTCTCTCGCCATGTTTGTAAAACAACGCGTTCTAATATTTTACAGGACAGAACAGGGCAGTTTTGTTTTTTTCTTTGAAAGAGGTTACGTTTTGAGGGTTTGCCTGTTCTTTTAGTGAAAATACCAAATTCATTTTACTTGCAACCCATAAGCCTGCTGCTTTCAGCTCTCTGGCTCACCAGAGTCCTCTTTGCAGAGAGAAGCCCACCACCATCTGTGAAGAGGGAAGGGGGACTAGGGGCAGGAGCGCTCCCCAAAGAGTGCTGAACACGACGTTAGGTTGCCATTTACAAACCTGAGCGTTGGACGCCTCTAGCAGGCCCGAAACACAAAAGCCCGTGAGCCAGAGCACGTTAAAGACGTGGCTGTGCTCAGCCCCTCCTGGGCTTCGAGGAACCAAACTGAGGCCAGCCAGGGCCTGCCGACCACTTAGGAGCCTTGGGGAATGCCGGGAAATAGAAGAGACCTCCAGTCCCCCTCTCGGACAGGAAGGACCTCGCTTGGTGTGTAACTCGGCCATTGGCCGTTGTACTTCAGGGACAAAACCAGACACAAAGAAAAAGGGGGGAAAAAATAAAAAGAGTGGCAGTAAAAATAGTATTTTATTCCACCCCCTTCTCCCCCCCACCCCGCAACGCAGGATTTGGGGGGTGGGAGGGGATACGGGTAAAAACAGTCAAATCACAATAGGAATTTTTCAAAATAGGTTATTCCGCTTAGTCATCTTCTTCTCCCTCGTCTTCAGGTTCTCGTTTTCGCTTCTGACCCCTTTCTTCTTCTGCAAGAGCAAGAAAAGGCGTTTGGATTAGACACTGGGCCCATTTCTTTACCTGGACCCACCTGCTGAGAAACCAGGGACCACATGGCTAGGATGCTTTGCAGAGCCTGGGGCTCAGCTGGGCGTGTTCTACTCATTGCTGGGCTCCTCAGAGCCTAAGCAGTGTACCATCAGTCCCCGCGGGCAGAGAGGGAAAAAGCTGCCATACCCCCAAGATCTTCCTCATCTTCCTCATCGTCTACTTCCCCGTCGTTATAACCTTCTTCATCCTCCTAGGAGAAACGCCAAGACGTTAGAAATGCCCCTGGTCTGCAGACAAGCCAAGGAAGCCATTGTCCCCACACTGAGCATAAGAGGAGAATTCACCCCCAGTCTCTCAGAGCAACCTTCCCAAGGCCTGCCACCTTGGGATGAGTACAAAGCAGAGATTCTCAACCTGTTTTTTTTTTTTTTTAAAGAATCATTAACTTTGTTCAGTGTAACTATTATGTTTTTAAATTTGACCAGAGATAGAGAGAGAGAAAGCGATCTTCCAGATCTGGGACCCGAACTAGTCGGCCATGTGGGAGTCCGGCATCAAGGACCCACTTGAGAACCTGCAGAAAGCTTTAGGACAGATCCCTATCACATGCCGTGCTTCCAGTGGGCTGTGGATTCCACCCCCAGGGCAAGAACTGCCGACCTCAAGTCTCTGTAGTCAGGCAACTTTCCAGCCTTCTCCTCTCTGAGGAGAACAGGTCCCCAAGCAGACTCCCTGCCTGTAAAATAGGCCATCCTTCCACCTGTCCTCATTCTAGCTCTACTTCAAGAGAAGCCCCCAGTTTCAGCACATCCAGTCCAACTTCACGCCACCCAGTCCCTTTGCCACCTTGCAAACTTGGACCGCCTGGAGGGGGCGATCGATGCCAGGCCCCTTGAGGACCCCATTTCCCAGTGATGAAGGAGCAGGCTTTATCTGCAACACAGGCACTCGCTTTGTTCCCAAAGTTACGGCTGGTGGTACCTCTTCCCCTGCACCCCTGCAGCTAAAGCATCCGGCAGCCCACCGTGGGGAAGAAATGGGTGACAGCCTTTCTTTGGTCAAAGGACACAGACTTTTACAACGTTTCCAGATCGTTCTCTCAGCAGGTGTGTAGCTACGATTGCTTTTCAGGTGTACATGCCCCGCTGTACCGGAAGCGGGAAACATGCAGGTGGGTGGCCCTGAGATTACGGACAAAAATGAAGCCTGCACCCTGCCATGGCGAGCACGCAATGAAAACTCAGCGGCCGGCTGCCAGGCTGCCCTGTCCTGGGGGACCTGCCTTCCTAAGTCTTTATCTTTTTTTTTGGAGAGGTTTTTGCTATAGGGCGCGTGCGCTCGCCAGAAAGACAGAGAGACAGAGAGACAGAAAGCGAGAAATCATCCTCCAGGGGGGTGCTTTCTCCCTTCTCCTCCATTCTCCTCTCGGGATCTTGGGCACGCACGCACACGCGCCCGGCGTGAGTTTTAAGACACCGGGTCTGGGACACAAACCACGGTTGACTACGTGGGGGTCCAGCAACATAGCCATTATGCTAACTGCTGGTTCCAGTCTTTATCTTTTTAAAACTCAGTCTTCGGAGCCCAGGCCCAGGGAGAAGGTGTCTGGGCAGCTCAGGAGCCAGGGCGGCGGGTGGCATCTCGGGGAGGAAGGGACGGCTAGGACACTCTGCCCAGGCCAGCATCACTTCAAACCTCTCCAGGTCCAATTTTTGTGATTAACAAGGTAGACTTAGAGTTTTGAATAAATCATAGAAAAAGATGCGGAACATCCAAACTGAAGCCCCAGCACATGGCGCCCGGCCTTGGAGGGTGTGAACCCCTACGACAGGTCCCATGCAGCCTCATCAGACACCACCTGCAGCCTGGAGCGTCTATAACAAGTTATCTTGCCCTCTCACCCAGTGAAGAAAGGGACTCAAGGTCAGATAACTCATGCAGCCGGGAGGGGCAGAGCCGGACGCGTCCTCACACTCTGCTCTTAACCCCTCAGTGTCACTGTGAACTGGCCTGTGTTCCACCAGGTGGCGGGTGGCCTCGTCACTCTCAGATCTGGGACCCAGTCCTCTTACCTCCACCTGTCCGTTCCAGGCAGCCTAGGTTTTCCCTAGCAGACAGTTTAAGTGAGGGTCGTAACTAACATGTGAATGCTGAACGGCAGGAAATGGGGATCATTCTGTGCTTCTCTAAGCTCATTTCCACCTAGAATAGCAGGCCAGACCTACCCCAGCAGACGAGGTAGTCCCTGCCTCCAGAACCCTTCCCCAACCCTCCAGAGGCTGCCCTGGCTAGTCTGCCTCCCCAGAATCAGCCCAGAAAAAGCTCTGAACCTCCCTGCCCAAGGGGTGACCTCCTGCCAGACCAGCCCAGAGGCAGGAGGGCAACTGGGGAGCCCCACCCTGCCCCCTCCTTACCTCCTCCTCTCCACTCACGTCCTCCTCTTCACCTTCCTCCTCGTCCTCCTCGTCCTCTTCGTCCTCCACTACCTGAGCATCTTCGTCATACTCCTCCTCTGTGCATGCAAACGGGGGACAGGGACAACTGGTCAGCTGGCTCCTCCTTGGCAGCACAGGACCCTCCTGCTGCCGAGCCCCAAACAAGGCTGTAAGTGTTTGGGCGCCGTGACCTTGCAAGACACACCCTGATGTGGCCCAGTGGCCCAGGACATAAGCACCCTAAAACGATCGCTATGCCAGGACCAACCCTCCCAGCATGCTCTGTGCCAGCGAGGGCTCCCTGTGGAGGCGGAGACTAGGGGCATGGCCAGGTTGGAGGAACTAAGTTACAGGGCCGAGAACGCTGCAAGGTCAGCTCGTCCACCTCCGGGCCAGCGCCTCACGTGGATGGTGAGAAAGCTGAGGCCTGGAGAGGAGGGCTCACTCAGTCACCCAGGGAAGCAGCTCAGGGTTGGCCTAGAGCCTCTGTCTCAGGACTGCCAGCCCTGGGGCCCTTTGCCGCACCCCGATTCCCACCAAAGCAAGCAGGATGTCTGAATAGGCCACAAGCGTGGACTCTTCTGTGAATCACTCAACGAGTGTCAACTCCGCTGCACCAGGGTCAGAAGTCTGCACCTCTTTCCTTTTCCTCCCTCAGGGCTCTGACCCCCAGAGCACCATGTACCCCTGCTCCCCAGCCCTGGGGTCTTCAGGGCAGGGTCTCCACGTCCTCAGGTCCCCAAGCACTGCGGAGACCCTATGGGATGCGGCCACCAGAGGGCCCCACAGGCCACGCCCCTCCTCTATTCGCTCACCTTCCCCAGGGAGGGGGGATGTCTAGGGCTCACCTACAGAGACACCCCCAGATCTGACGGGATAGCTCAGGGGGCAGCTCTGCCACTGGTAGACCTCTCAGAGTTCTCTGGGGCCCCAGTCCTAGGCTGAGCTCCGAGCCCTGGCCCTGCCCGGAGCCACCCACCGTCCTCGTCCTCCTCGTCGTCGTCCAGGCCCTCCACGTAGCCCTCGGCGTCCGAGTCGGGGGCCTCCTTGTCGTCCCGGTCGTAGCCGTCGAGGTACGTGAGCTGGGGCAGCAGCTTGAACACGTTTTCTCGGTAGTCGTTCAGGTTGGTCACCTCGCAGTTGAAAAGGTCTAAGCTCTTGAGGTTTTCTAACTTTTTCTGCAAGCAGGAAATGAGGCCCGCAGTGAGCGATGCGTGGGGTGAATGGGAAGGACACAGGCCCAGGAGGCAGGCAGGGGGCCCTGAGATGGCACAGACAACCATGGCTTAGTGATGAGAAGGGCAGTGGCCCGGCTCGGTCATGGCACCTGCCCGGACACTCCGCCCTGTATCTAGAAAGTAGGAGCTTAGACGTGAGACTCTGCAAGCTGCATCCAGGTTGTCACGCTCGTACCGGGTCACAGCGGGTGCCTCACAGGGTCCTGGCTCACAGGGTGGTGACGGTGGTGGTGGCAGGTGCCACAGCCCTGTACTGCCAACCGACCTCGCAACCTGGGAGGTGGACATGGTTACGGTTCATCTCAGGTGATGACACGGGCTCAGACTCGGGATTTAATCAGGCAGCCCACCTCCGACGGGCTGGGAAAGCAGAGGATCGGCCCAGGCCCTGCCCACAGCACCCAGCAGGAAGTGTGGACGACGTCAGCCCTGCTTGGTGGCTGAGGAAATCGGGACCCACAGACAGCATAATGGTTATGTCACTGGATACCCACATGGTCGAACGTGGTTCGAGTCCCGGACCTGGTGACTTTAAATCATGCTAGGATCCTGAGAGGAGAATGAAGGAGAAGGGATTGTGGTGTGGCCATCCCCTGAGGGGGTGATTTCTCGCTTTCTCTCTCTCTCTGGTGAGCACATGTGCTCTATAGCAAAAATCTCTCTATAAAATTAAAGAAACTGAGACTTTGCAAGCGTAGGCTCACAACTAGCAATACAGGCCACACCTGGGCTTTCTACCACACACCCGCCCCCTTCCAGGTGCCAGGCCCTCCTGGGGAGGAAAGCCACTGCCCTGGGGCCAGGCGGGAGCAGGGTGCTGAGACCTCATGACGGGGACGCACAGAGGGGCCCAGGGAGGGCAGCCCGGTGGTCTGTGTGGGTACTCGCAGCCCAGGGCCCCCGGACCAGAACAGTTTACCGCTCAGAAAGGAGAGAATACGTTACCACAGTGACAGTCAGGGTCAGAGGAAAGTGGGGGGGTGGGGAGATCTGGACAGGGGAAAGTGGTGAGGGGGTGTGTGTGTGAGAAAGATCCGGGGAGTGGGGAGGTGTGTGTGTGTGAGAGAGAGAGAGAGAGATGTGGGCAGGGGGAAGTGAGTAAATGTGTGTGTATCCAGGCAGGGGGACGTGGAACGCGTGTGTGACCTCTAATGGCGGCCAAATCATGTTTTACAAGGGTATCATATGCTTGGTCTTCATACCCAACCCTAGGAGACACACACACACACACACACACACACAGAACTTCATACCCAACCCTAGGACACACACACACAAATACACACACAGAACTTCACACCCAACCCCAGGACACACACACACACAGAGAACTTCACACCCAACCCTAGGACACACACACACTCACACACACACAGAACTTCACACCCAACCCTAGGACACACACACACTCACACACACACAGAACTTCACACCCAACCCCAGGACACACGCTCACACACAGAATTTCATACCCAACCCTAGGACACACACACACACTCACACACATACTCACACACACAGAGAATTTCACACCCAACCCTAGGACACACACACACACTCACACACACACACAGAACTTCATACCCAACCCTAGGGGACACACACACACAGAGAACTTCATACCCAGCCCCAGGACACACACGCACACACACAGAACTTTATACCCAACCCCAGGACACACACATAGAACTTCACACCTAACCCCAGGACACACAGAACTTCACACCCAACCCCAGAACACACACACACAGAACTTCAAAGATTTTTCTTTTCCTAATTAAATTATGAAGCCCGACTCCCAGGTGGAGGGGTACATTTTCACTCTCCGGGAGATGAGCGTAAGACCTGAAATGTGCTCTACGGGGCATTCTGAGAGCTGTGCCCAGGCCAGGGCGGGCAGTGGGACGCCGGCTCCGCTCTGCCCTTGGCCCTCAGCTGGCCGAGCACCCGGCAAGAGCGAGGGTTCCAACCAAAGCCCTGCGAGCCCAAATCCGGACCAGGCATGTCGCAGCTGCGTGTCACACAGCCAGACGAGGACATGCGGGTCACCACGCCCGTTCTTCCCCTGACTACGAGAGGCCGAGTGGGTGGCGACTACGTTATAACAGGCGTGTTTGGACGCGGTACCTTCTCTGTTCCAAGGAGCTCACGTCTCATCAGCGGCACGGCCCCCTGCTCACTTCCTCATAGCTGAGGGATACGGAGCGCCTGGGGCCGGCCAATGTGGGAACGGCCATGGTGCCTGTGACCGGCCGTCCGGGAGGCAGTCCGGGAGTCCAGGGCTGTCTGGCTCTGCGAGGGCGAGCGCTGGAGGCAGACAGCCCGAGTTGTGCCCAGGCTCCGTCAGAGTCAGCGACCAAGGGCAAAATGCGAGTGCACCTTTAATTCCTAGCTCGTCCCTCCCCAAAAGGGGCAGTGCCGTGTTCTGGGCGGGGACAAATGACAGGGCCCCGAAGAGGAGCAGCAAGTTCAAAAGCAGGGACAAGCAAGAGGCCAGAAACGGGGGCCAGGGCTACGCCATCCTGAGCAACTGCCCATTCCGGCCACGTGACCTTGGTCACGCCACTGAGTTTCTCTGGACCTCAGCTTCTCTCTCTGGATGCAGGCGAGATAACAGCTCAACTTGATGTCATAGCACACGGTGACAGCCAGAGAGATGAAGTAGGGAGAAAGGAGACGTTTCGCCAACGCAGAGGCACTATTCCCGCCCCGTGCCTCCTCTCCCGCCCCACTCCCGCCGCCAGGAGGGAGGCCCCAGGACTTACCAGGGGCTCTATTGTGCTGAGGTCTCTAATTTTGTTGCCACTTAGATTTAGATGTGTGAGGTTCGGACACTTTTCTGCCAATACTTCCAGGCCCCCTGAGATTCTGTTATCGCTTAGTTCAAGCTAAACCAGGCAGGAGACAAAAAAAGAAAACAGCTTTGCAGACGAAGGTTCTCCTCTGCTGAGCCACCTGGCTCTCCCAAGACAGGCGAGGAAGGGGAGTCGTGGTCCCCGGGAGCTGCCCTGGCATGTCAGCGCACACGCCTGACTCCACCTTCCCCTTCACGGACACCCCCGCCGCCCCTGCCCGGCCCGCCTCCCCCCACGCGGCCTACCTTCTTAAGTTTGTTTAACTTTGGTAAGTTTGCGACTGAGGTGAGGCCTACGTTGATTGTACTTAAGAATTCCAGTTCTTCAAATTCATCTGTGAGGCCTTCGATTTTGCCTTCATTCGACCGACAGTTGTCCAGGACAAGCTCTTTCACCTGGAAGGGGAAGGGCAGTGAGTGAGTGAGTAGGCAGGCGGGGTGGAGGCAGGGGGGTTGGCCACCATTGCATTCAGTACATGGCTCCTTCCAGCTCTTTGGGGTCACTCCCAGGATGGGACCCGTCCCACTGGGCTTTCTGTCTTCACATTCAGTGATGGTGAGGGGAGGCAGAGCTGCAGCGCCAGGGAGCCATTCCAGACAGAGCTGGAGAAGGGAGGCCCAAGAGGGCCTGCAGCCACCAGGAGCCTGGCGGTCTTACCCGCCCATTCTGTCAAAATGGCGTAGAACTCCATCACAAAATAAAATACGCCGCTGGGGACTCTGACCTGCCCCCACCCCAACGCCCCCTCCTGGCCACCCCCAGGGGCCAGCTCCCTAGGTCCCACCTGCAGGGCCACGTGTGGGCCCCTGGCCTCAGCTCGCCAACGGTCCTCAGGATGTGGCCACCCTTGCTCCCACCTGCTCCTGCCTTCCCCATCAGAGCCTGTGCAGTGCCTGGCTCCGACTGTCCCACCTCCAGACAGTGCTGGGTGCCCAGCAACACCCAAGGGTGGACATTCGTCCAAGACAGAGCCGCCAGCGCAGGTGGCCTCTCATTTGAACTCGGCCAGTGTGGGGGAACGAGACGTGGCTGCCGCGTCTGATGGCATGGCCCCACTCTGCTCTCGGAGTCTGAGCACAGCTGTGGGTGGGTAGGGAAGTGCCCTTGATGAAGTGCAGACCTTTGAAGCCCTTGGTTGTCTCTGGAGGAACCTCTGTGGCCCTGGCCCCGTCTGTCCCCTGCCCACTGCACTAAACTCTTACTTCACATGCACTCACCAGAGAAAGACAGACAGAGGGAAAATGAGAAAGCACCCCCTGGGGGGACACCACACCGCATTCCCGTCTCTATTCTCTCGGGATATGGGGCACACATGCACATGTGCCTCGCATGTTCTTCAAGCCACTGGGTTCAGGATTCGAACTGCAGGGTCGGTCATGTGAGATCCCGGGCCTTAACCCTTAGCCACTACACCGCCTGCTGGCCCCTTATAGCCTTAATTGCTAAGAGGGTGGCAAGCACTGAGAAAAGCCGCCTCTCCTGAGCTGTGAAAGGTAGATTACCAACAGTGATACACGGCAGGCCCCAGCGCAGGTCCAGGAAGCAGCCGCCTCTCAGCTGTGGCGTGACCCAGGGGGACCAGGGCCTGGCTCCCCAGGGCAGCTGTCATGACACACTCCTGCCTACAGCGACCTGGTCTCCTGGGCTGGAGGTGAGCCCACCTTGTGGTGCCCCCTCCTACATACCTGGTGCTGAGTGTCCCTTAGGCTCAAGACACGGGGTCCCAGCCTGCTCATAGCCTACAAGTACGTGTGTGTGAATGCCACTCCAGGCTGGCAGTGCCCCTTCTCCCCCCACCTGCAGGGCAGAGGGGACCTGGGGTGCATTCTCTCCTCTGCTCCCTGCAGTTAGCTGCTGGGCCTCCACTCTCAGGGATGCAGAGGCAGAGGCAGAGGCTCCACCCACTGCGGCTCCACCCAGGGCAGTGCTAGGTTGTAGATTCATCTGGTGGCATCCCAGAGGGGAAAAGCAAGACTGGTGGCCCTGGCCCAGAGCCAGTTCATCTCTGTGCAGACACAGGACACCAGGTCCACCTTTCCTCTGGATCTGGGAGGAGCAAGGTTGGTCCTTCCCCACTCTCTCATCGCTGAGAGGGGCCTGGCCAGATGTCTGGGTCGAGCCCCCTCTCCACGTCACTGGCAAGAGTGCCTGGGAAGAAATCCAGGGAGGCCTTCTGCCCCAGGGCAGGAGGGAGCAGGGAAGGCAGGCCTGTGGCGGGGAGGGAGCCACCCCTGTAACGTACACACGGGTCACGAGGCCCACACTTCTCTAGGCAACTGACTTCCTTGGAAGGCCCTGGGAATCCCAGAAGCTCCACCAAAGGGAGACGGGTGTGAGCAGACTCCGCCCACCCTGGGAGACTGCAGACCTGCGGCTAGTCCAGGTGCCTACCGCTGGGGTCCAGCCAGTCCCGGCCCCAGTGCGCCACACTCACGCTGGTGTCCACTCAGGGATGACAAGCGAGGATTACTACTACTCTTTACCATTAAAAGCAATTGCACGGGCCAGCCAGTGGTGTGGTGGGTAAGGGGACTGGATTCCACATGGCTAAATGCTTGGTTTGAATCTTGGCCCTGGTGGCTTGGAAAACACACCAGGTGTATGTGTGCATGCCCCATATCCCCAGAGACTGCAGTGTGGACATCCCCTGGGAGTGCTTTCGCACTTTCTCTGTCTCCCTATGGCGAGTGCACAATGCCCTCCCTAGTAAACTGAAAGATGAAAAAGTAACCCCCAGATCTGCCTGGAGCACGGCCAGGCACTGTCTCCACCTGCAGTCACATCACAGCTGCTGATCCAGTTGACCCAGACCCCAGGGCATGGTCACCGCAGGGCGCCGGTCTGCAGGCCTGGGGCGGTCAGTGTGCACCACTAGGGCCAAGGAGGGCCCCTGGCGGCTTCTCCGACATCCCCAAGCCAGAGTAAATTCTTCCAGGCTCACTCCATCCCATGAGCCCTCCTGGCTGCAACTGTCCCCTCTCAGCCCCTGGGTCTAGCCCCCAGTCAAGTGAGCTCCACTCGAGTCCCCTCCCTGGTTACACTTACTCAGTAACCAAGCAAAGATCCAGAGGGCCTACGACCCCATTCTTCCCCAACTTGAGGCCCCTGAGTGCCCCGAGTCCCCTGCTCTGAAGGGCTGGGGAAGCTCAGTGGGGCTCCTGGGATCCCCAGTGCGTCTGCATTTCTTTCCTGAGGGCGAGGAGAGTTTCAGCACTGTTCAGGGAGAAATCGAGGAGGGGGGCTGAGACTCAGCCCCGAGGCTGTGGATGTCACCAAAATCCCAAACCCTGGGGAAAGGCCCACTGGTCCTCTCTAGGGGTGATGGTTCCCACAGGAGGTGGCAGGTGAGCAGCCTGCAAAGTGGAAGAACAGGATGAAATAAAATAGAACCCTAGTCCCACTGCCAACCTGTGGAAGCCACCGTCACCCCTGGTGGCCTCCAGAGGCCACTTGCCACCTTTCCCATGCTCCAGGGTAGGCTTGGGCACCCGCGCCCTGTCCAGGACTCCCGCTGGAAGTCGAACCCACTTCCTGACTCTCACCTGCCCTGTGCAGAGAATAGCCCTTTCACACCCAGGCCGTGCTCTGCTTAAAAAAGAAAACAGAACAAAGTTTGAGGCCCATTCCCCTGCCAAGTCCCGGGTGTGAGTGCAATGCAATGTTAAAATTAAACTGAAAATTTGTACTTTGGGTTTAGGCGTTCTCCCAGTGCCCCAGCCATGTAAAAATATCCCAATGTGGTGACCCTCGAGTCCAGGGACTGGAATTACTCTGCCTACATCGGGAGCTTTCTCAGCACCTCCAGGAAAGCCCGCCCTGGGCCCAGAGCTTCATTTCTCCAGCACAAGCATGGGCAGTGCGTGGGTCAGGATGACCAGCTCCAGCACTTCCTGAAAAACGTGTCCCCAAAGCAAGGACATGCCAAGCCACTGCTCCCCAAGGGAGCTAACGCCGCTCCTATAAGCATGACACGCTCTTACTACTCTGAGGACAACTCCTTACCTGTTTCAAAACTGTAAAATCATGTCTCTACAAATCTCTCCCAATTTGACCTTTTCTCGGTCCCCACATAGCCGCCCTAGTCACTGTCACCCCAAGTCACCTCAAGCCTGCTACTACCTCCAAATGGGGTCTCTGTGATGGCTGGGATGGATGTAACCTGGAAAACACAGCCTCCAGCCTGGACGACCTTCCTCCTAAACCTGACCTGGGAGGCCCTCCATCCCGGGGTTCTCCAGCCCTCTTTTCCCTCAGCACCCCCAGGCTCACCCCTGCACTACAACCTAGTTCAGGACCTCTCAGCAAAAAGCCTGCCTCCCGGGCACCCAGCTCCGAGCACCCCAGGGCGCTGAGGGCACAGCTGCTGCTGCGCGGAGGCCAAGGCTGCGGCTGAACCATTTAATCATGAATTAAGCATCCGATCCTCCTAGAGGTCAGGACTGTCCTTCCCCGTAATCAGCCTAGCCGGGAGCGCAGAGGAACTGCTTAACACACGTCCTGGGGCCGTCCAGGCGCAGCCCACAGTGCCAACAACACCAGGGTGAGGCCAACCATCGTGGCTTCCAGCTTAAGTGGTCAGATAGACACGCCTGGACCCCACCTCTTCTAACCCCCCCCCATGCTCCCTGTGCACCTGCTGCCTCTCGGCCCCGGAGGCAGGTCAGCTGCATACTCTGCCCAACCTGGTGCTCTGCTGTCTCCAGCTCCCACCCCTACAGGACACACCTGGGACACTGTCGGCCCATGGGATGTGGACATGATGGTGGGCCAAGGTCAGGGCCCTCGGCTTGCTAGTGCGGTGGCCAGTGAGGAGAAGACGGCCAAGCAGTAAGCACTCCAGGCCAGAGTGCTGGGTAGCAGGGTCAAGGGCGGGACAGAGTGCGTTCTTCAAATGCCTCCACCAGGCAGGATAGGCTTGCTCAAGGGACAAGAGGGGCAAAGCCAGGGCCAGTACAAAGTGGTAGGGTGGGGCCCTTGCTTAAGCGTTGCCAAGAATCCCAAGACGGTGGCGGAGGAATAGCAGACCACGTGCTGCGGGTTGTATGCCCATGGAGCTGGTCCTGGGGGACAGACAGCTCGGATGCAAGGCGTGAGGGCTGCTCTTTGCCTTCTCAGGACTTCCTGAGGCGAGGTGGACAGAGGTGAGTGCTGGAGTCAGCTGGACCTGGCCCAAGACCAGGTCTCTGCACCAGCCCATCGCACCTTCCCAGCTCTGTGCTGATGCCCGTAATGGTCAGCAAAGCGCCCGGTGCGATGAAGGGCACTCAGAGCTTCCCAGCTCAGGAAGCTGCTTCCCTTCCCCTGGACACAGCCACCCTCACTGCTGTCCCTGCCCTGGCAGAGAGGACCAGTCATCTGTCAGCTTAGCAGAGGAGTCACCTAAGCCGTCTGCCTGCACAGCTTCCTCAGGGAAAACAGGAGGCTTTGAACTGCTGGGGGATGGAGAATGGTGTGCTCAAAGTACCCCACCCCGCCATGGGTTAGCAGGTGGCATGGAGGCTAAGGCACTGGATCCCACGTGGCCGACTGGGCAGTTTGAAGATCACACCAGGCACGTCTGCATGCCTGCCCCAAATCCCAAGAGACTGGAGGAGGGACCACTGTGTGGCCACCTCCCCGGGGTGTGTGTCTCTGTTATTTCTCACTTTCCCGCTCTCTGGTGAGTACACACGCCTGCAGCGGAACAACACTCCCCTGGATGTTACACTACACCCAGTTTTGTTTGTTTGTTAATACACCCACCTAAAGCCCTGGTTTTCTTTTCCCTCACTGAGCAAGACTTCAATAAATATTTGTGACTTTGGTTTCAACCCTGTCAACCCTGACCAATTTAAGTTTTCAGGTTCTAGGCTTTGCACAGAAGGGAAGACAAATCAAATTGACCCCGTGTTCTCTGGTGCTCACGGGTTTTAAATAGGTCAGCCTCTAAGTGGGCCGTCCCCTGCTGCAGAGCCCGTCTCCGGCTAGAAGGCCACACTGTTTGGAGACAACACGATTTCAGAGGGGTGACAGCTGCTTATGATTCTGTTGTCCTAACCATAAAATCCGTAGTTTTGCTTAACAGCCAGTGTGGTAAAACCTGCAAAAATCAGCCAGATCCCATGGGAGGTGGGCAGGGGAGGGTTATCAAGGCTGTGGGATTAAAGTTAGACAACTGCAAAACTCAGAGGGGCCTCAGGGACCACCTAGGTGGTCCAGTGGCCTTCCTGACCACACTCGCAACAAGAAAAACATTTTACAGCTTCCTCAGTGCACATGCGTGTGCCTGCACACGTGTGCACACGTACAGGCACGGACAAGTGAAACAAAACATCATTACAGGGACTTTCCTATAAGTTAAAAATTGGTTCTACTGTGACCCCCCATTTGCACAATCCAGAGCTGGGCCTGAAGCCCGGGACCCCTCGGCTGGGTGACTTCCCCACCCCGGTCAGGAATGAGACTCCCGGAAGGCGGTGGCGGTGGTGTGCAGACCACACGTGTGGCTTTCCAGCTTCTGCTTCAGGAGCTGAGCCTGTGGCCTGTGTGCTCGCTGAGCCTCCAAGACCTTGGAAATCCTAAGGAGGGCCAGGGTCCCACCTTACTCTAAAGACAAACAATTTCTCCAAGCAAAAAGCAACCGTGTCTGATTTTTTGTTTCCTACAATAGCGCTCCGAAGGCGAGCAGAGCACATGGCGGCGGGAAGGCGGTGACGCCATCATTATTTTGGGGACGAGGAGCAGCCAAGCTGCAGCGGTAATGAAGCTGTCTGCCAGGCTCAGAGGCTGCGGCCGGGGGAGGGCCCGCATTAGCATAAACCCTGTGACTCGCTCCGCGCCGCCTGGAACCGGCTTCCTCTCCCCTCTGGCTCCCTGGGCTGTGAGGACTCCTTTCTGCCTCACCAAGGCAGAGCTGGCTCTCCAGCACACGCTTCCTCTCCAGCCGCGAGGGCTCTGGGAAGGGCCGACCCTGGCTGTGGAGGGGGTGGAGGGTGGGGTGCGGTTGGGCCCGCCCCCGCCTGCCTTTGGCTCTCCTCCCCTCAAGCCCGGTCCTCCCTTCCAGCCGGCTCCCCTTCCTGCAGGAAGCCCTTTCAGACTGCCAGGCTTTCTCTCCCTCCCTGATTTCTGAGCACTACTGCAAAAGTGCTCCCAGAACAGCAGGAAATGGGCCCAGAGCCGGGGGCCTGGGTTGCAGGCGGTGGTGGGAGGGGCGTGCAGTGGGGAGAGAGGGGGTTTGGGACCTGGTGGGCCACCAGGGGAAACTCCAGCCGCCCACTTTCTAATGCTGTTCCCCTCCTCCTTGGGCGGGTGCTGGAGGAGGCAGGAATGGGGAGCAGGGTGCGATGCAGTACGGGGTGTCTGAATGACAACCAGGAAGAGAAGGGGAGGCACAGAGGTGCATGTCAGCCTGACACTCGCTCCAGCCTAGGCATGGCCACCCACTGCGTGTGCCCAAGGGAAGTCACTTCGCTCTCTGGGCTTCTGCAGGCCTCTAGGCCAGGCTCTGGCTGCGGGTGATTGTGGAGTCCGTGCCCCTGCCCCAGTTCCGGGTTCTGCAGGCATATGCTCTGAGCACCCACATTCACCCCAGATGCTCTTCCCCAAGATGGCAGGAAACTGCCAAGGAGTCTAGGAGTGACCCCTGCTGAGACCTGGGGCCCAGCTAGTGGGTCATGGGAGGACCACCCGGGAATCACACCCGTCTCCAGAGGCACAGCATGCAGGGACCGGACATGGGAGCCTGGCATGGCCCCAGCTGGCGTGGCACCTCACATCACGCAGTGGGCTTCTCCAGGGAGGCAGGGACTGGGCCCCTCAGTCACCAGGTGCCAGTTCCATGGCCAGTGACAAACCACGGCCATCGGGACAATCTTAGCCACGGCACTGTCCCGTGAAATGGTGAGACTGAAGACACCAGGAGACCCAGGACGAGATGGAGGGTGGCACGGGCAGGCCTGACAGCTCCTTCACTCACCATGTCCTGTGCCCGCCTGACCAGGCGCTACAACTGGCCACTGGGGCCGAGTGCAAACCCAGCTTGGGGCTCCCAGGCCCCACTCATTAGTGCTCCCCGTGTCTCCTCCCAAGGTAGTCTGCTTGTCCCCTTCTCTCCTAACCTCCCCCGTCTGCATGTTTTGGCTCACCAAGCCTTTCCCCTCATAGGCAACAGGAGTTCCACGTCTTCTGTCCCTCCCCTGTCCACCAGGGACCTCTGTGGAACACCAAATGGCCAGCCCTCCTCCCTCCCATCTCCCCCAAATGCTGCCTTGCTAAGGTCTGAGGTCTGTGTCCCCTTGGGGTGCCCTGACCAGAGGGGCTGCGGTGGAGGTGGACAATCCCCACGTCCCCATTCTCCTGAAGAATCCTCTCCATCCCAGAAGCTGACCCCTGACATGCTTTCTGCTGCAAAGCACCCCACTAAAACCACTCTTGGGCATCAGCCACCCCGGCTGGTGAATACAGTTGATCTTGGCTCCAGAATCAGACTGGGGGTGGGGCGGGGTGGTGGATTTAAGCCAGGTGGGCAGGGACCACTTATGGGCTCTCTGCCCTGGGTCCATGTGGACTACCGGCTCCTGGTGGCCCTGCGAGTGGAAGGACTGCTTGCCAGGTCCCTGAGAGATGACTGAGAAGGCACACGGAGGCTGTTTGGATGCAGAGGCCACAGCCGTGCTGTGGGTGGCGGCCCAGTCCGAGGTAGGCTTTTGCAAACGGATTCCAGGTACTGAAAGACCCCTTCGGTGCCACCTCCAGGCAAGGGGCAGACCTGGTGGAAACCAGCCCAGTGACTCAACCGGGGTCACTCGGCCCAGGTGTGACTGAACCTCGCCCCCCAGGCCTCTTAGGGCCCACAGCCCACAGCCCACAGCCTCTAAATCAGGACTTTTCTGAAACAGGAAGAAACAAAAGGGGGGTACAATCAGAAGTAGCTGTCAGGAAAGGAGCTTTTCTCCCCAGCCTCCACACCTTCCCTGCACCCCAGCAGGGCTGGAAAAGCAGAGGCAGGGAGGTGGGATGGCCTGGGATGAAACCTCGACCTTGGCCTCCTTCCCGCCACCTCTACCCAAGATGACAGAACCTCAGGACGACAGGAGCGGAGTGCAGCCACCAATGGGAAACCGCTGATTGGTGCAGAAACGGGAGCCAGTCATGCAGAAAACCCAAGGCCCGGGCTGCAAGTGTTTTCTACCAAGGCCACAAAACAAATTAGCCAGGGGTCACACGTAAGAGGCCGTGTCTTCTCCCTCTCAGACCCATGTGGACGGCCCACTTGCCTAAGTCTGCACTTTAAACGCTTACGGTAGAAATGCTAGAGACGGAAGGCGCCGTGCTCCAGGGAAAGTTACGGCGTCCCCGGCCCTGCACCCTGGGAGGGACAGACAAAAGCACGGGAGGGACAGCAAGGAAGCGACAGGGCAGCGAAGGGCTCTTGGAAAAGCGGGAGAAGAGGAAGGGGACAGTGACGCCGAGAAAGAGGCAGTTAAAGGGGAAAGGCAGGGGCCAGCAGGTGGCAGAGTAGTTAAGGTACTGGACTGCCACACGGCCGACCACGGCCTGAGTTCCAGACCCAGCAGCCTGGAACTCACTCCGTGCCCAAAATCCCAGGAGGAGAATGGACAAGGCAGGGCAGCGTGGCCATCCCCCCTGAGGGTGATTTCTCACTTCCCCTCTCACTGGCTTTCTGGTGAGCACACGTGTCCTATGGCGAAAAACTCCAAAAAGTCACCGACTAAACAGTGACCCCAGCTGTGCACACCCGAGTCCTGGTGACAGTCCCCTCACAGAGGGCGTGAGCAGCAGGCTGAGCTCACTGTCCCAGCTCCACGGCTGCTGGAGCCCCCAAACGGACGGAGACAAAGCCCTACAGCTATCACGATGCTCCAGGCGGCAGGGAGGAACTCGACAACTGGACCCAGGGCCGGCAGCTGGCATGCGGTTGAGGGTGCTGGACTCCCACCAGGCCGACTGTGGAGTCCTTGACCTGGAGGGGAGGCTTGCTTTTTCATCCCCACCCCCCCCACCCAATCTCTGTTTCTCTCTGGTCAAATGAAAATAAATAAAGTTAAATAAAATAATTATTTAAAAAGACAAGAAAGAACCTGAGGACCTCAGTCCTATCAGAAGCTCAGGAAGGAGGTCCCCCATGGTGACCATCAGGACAAGCCCACCCTGGGCCTATGGAAAGAAAGGGGGAGGGGGCTTTATCAAGGCCCGAACACTCCACTGACAGGACCCAGACTAAAATTCCAAAACTTGAAGAAAGACATAAGGAGGAGACCGGGGTGGAAGGCACCGGAGAACCGGGCGGCAGAAGGCGCCGGCGAGGCTGCGGCAGACGGCAGGGAGGCCACGACAGCCGCCTCGCCAAGCATCCGGGGTGCCGTGTAGGAAGAGCCACTCGCTCTGCCGCTCTAGACCGAGGCTCAGTGTGCGGAGATGCCAGGCCGTTCCCGCCCGCCGCAAAGCAGCAGGGTCTGTGGGTCACTACGGCTGTCCAGCCGTGGTCTGCTCAGAAAGGTGGGTTCTGCCCGTAAGCAGGGGTCAGGGGCCAGTGAGGTCTGCAGTCTGCGCAGGCAGCGAGTGCCCCGGGGCAGTTAACCACAGTGTCATGGAGCTCTGCAGGTGGTGAGCTTGCGTGTGTGGGCCTCCAGAAAGGCCATGAGCTGGCTCTTCCCTCCGAGACAGGCAGCACTGCTTAGGTCACAGGACTGCCACTCGGCAACCTTTTTTTCTTTTTCTTGCCGTAGGGCTCACGGGCTCACGAGAGGAGAGAGAGAAAGGGAAAGTGAGAAGCTGGCCCCCCAGAGGGGATGGCCTCACTGCAGTCCCTTCTCCTGCACTCCTCCTGGGATTTGGGGCACACACGCACATGCGCCTGGTGAGATTTTCAAGCTGCAGGGTCTGGGACTCGAACCGTGGTCGGTCAAGTGGGAGTCCAGTGCCTTCACCACCATGCCACCTGCCGGCTCCCCTCAGCAATCTTTATGGGCTAGGTGTGATAGAGAGAGAGAGAGAGAGAGAGAGAATGAGCGAGGGGCCTGCCCTTGCGGGCTCGCATTGTCCACGAGGGCTGCACAGACGCCGGCATGTGTGTACACCGCATGCAGCACGGCCGAGGAAGGCCTGTCCGAGGCAAGCGTGAGTGAGGCCTGAAGTAAAGTGAACATCCAGAGCCTTCCAGCCGAAGGAGAACGGGCCGGAGGGAAGGGAGGAGGTGTGGCGGGCCGCTGGCTGCTGCCCGGTGCCCGCGCACATTAACAATCCACACACCGGGCGGTAGGGTTGGGCTTCACAGGCGACAAAGTCGGAACCGCCTGGACCTCAGCAAAGACAGTAAGACCCAAAACGTGGCCACAGCAGCCTAACACTCCTGCCTTGATTTAAGGCAGCAAAGCCAAAGAGGGCCTGTGCTTCCTCCATGGGGACAGCCTGTGAGGGAGTATTCTGACCGCGAGTGGTCAGAAAACCCGGTTTGGGCCCAGGTCTTACGATGTCACGGAGACTCAGTGTCTTCAGCTGTGAAATGGGGAGAATCCCCAAGCCCACAGCTCTCCCTGAGCACATGAGGTGCTGGGCTCGAAGGCACTCGGTAAGCCTCGCCACCCTGGAGGTCGCCGTGAGCACATTTGGAGCCTTCGCGCCCCAGAAGCAGAGGTGTTATGCAATCCCATTCCTGCCACACGGCCTCGCGCTGAGCTCTCAATAAATGCTTGCTGAACTGAAAAGCAGTAAAAATAACCTGGGAAAACATTCTGCCATTTTTTTCCGACTATTAAACTGTAGCACTTTGCCAGAATGTTCCAGAACAGTCTCCACGGCAATCGTTTGTTTTGGGGGGAGGGGTGGGAGGAGGAGGACCCAACCGAGCCACATCAGGGCAGCAGATAAACACCAGGATGGGGCTGGAGCATGGCCCAAGGGACTACTCGCTCTCTGTGCCACCCCAGCCCTTCTCAAACCTCCTGAGGGAGCCAGCAGTTGGCGTAGACGTTAAGGCAGCTGGATCCCACAAGGCCAACCGAGCAGCTCGAGTCTCCGACCTGGGAGACTTGCAAAATCATGCCAGGCATGTGAGCATGTGTGTGTAAGACCCCAAGAGGAGACTAGAGGAGAAGGGACTGTGATGCGGCCATCCCCCACACACACACACACCCCGCAGGAGTAATTTTGCACTTTCCCCTCTGGTGAGTACACACGCTCTATAACAAAAAACAATCAAACGAATCCTGGAGGCCAGACCAGTCCACCAGCAGAAGGAACTGTGGGCCACCTGAGGACAGGACGAGGTCTCTTGGAAAAGCCAAAGAAATGGACAACGTCCCCGCGTCCCACTGTGAGTGCAGACGCCATGACCTAGTCCAGCCACCTCACTACATGGACAAGGCTCAGGCCGAGTAGTAGGCTCGTTCGTGGGACGTCGCCTTTGTCATCTTCCCCTTTTGATTTTTTTGACGGAGTAATACATTCATCCCCTCATTTCAAAACCCAAAAGCTTAAGAAGCTATAATGTCAAGTCTCTCCTTCCGATGCTAGCCTCTGCCTGCCAAGTGAACTACCCCACCTGCTAGGATCCCATTGGCGTGTTTAAACACGTGATGTAGGAAATTGAAAGTCGTCCTCTCCTCCCTTTGACCCACAACGAGCACAGTATGCCGACCCTCGCCTTGCCATCTTTCCGCGGGGTTGGCGAAGCTGAGTAATAACAACCTGGTTTCGAACTCGCAGCTGCGTAGTGTTCCACTGTGTCGACGTGCTGTCATTTCCCCTAACCTGGCCCTGGCTGAAGTGCTTCGGAGTTGCTTCCCACTTTTTACTATCCTAAGTAAGTCTGCTATATAGGTGAGTTTACACTTGCCGTTGTGCGTTCACCCAGCTCACTGACGAGAGGCGGAGTCCGATCCCACTTCTTACCCGTGAGGTGGCTGTTACAGAGCCTCCGGGCCTTAACCTGAGCGTCTTCCCTGTGCACAGTGGACCAGGCACTAATCCTCTGTGCACCTGGTAAATGCGACTTCGAGCAGCCCTGACGCCTGGCACCAGGGGTGCAAAAGTAACAGGTTAAAGCATTCCCTCCCGGCAGACTGCAGACCAAGTCTCAGACCCGATGGATCGAAAATTATGCCGGCACGTGTGTGTGCCCAAATCCCAAGAGGATATTGGAGGAGAAGGGACTGGTGTGGCCACCCCCGCAGGGGGGCAATTTCTCACTTTCTCTCCCTCTGGTAAGCATATGTGCCCTATGGCAAAAACCTTAAAAAACAAAAACAAAAGCCCACACTCGGACAGTTCAGCGCGGCTGGACAGGCATCTCATCTCTCCAGGCTAGTCTCCTGGTCTGGAAATGGGTGTGGCCATACCTACACATGAGGGTGGGGGTTCCAGCAGATCAGAAAGGTAACGTTTGCCAAGTAACTAGTAAGCGAGCGGCAGTGAGGCTCATGGTAGATGCTTCATAAGGAATACCCTCCTCTTGTTCCGAAGAGGGCTTAGTGAAGCCTCCGGGGAAGATGCCCAGCACTGGCAAGCTCGCTCCCGCGGTCCCACCCTGTCGTCCCAGAGGGCTGGAATACACCCTCTGACTTACTTTTTTTTTTTTTGGAGAGGTTTTTGCTGTAAGGCGTGTGCGCTCGCTAGAAAGAGAGACATAGACAGAAAGCGAGAAATCACCCCCCAGGGGAGATGGCCACACCGCAATCCCTTCTCCTCCATTCTCCTCTCGGGATCCCGGGCACGCACGCACACGTGCCTGGCATGAGTCTAAGCCACTGGGTCCAGGACGTGAACCATGGTCAGCTACATGGGAGTCCAGCGACATAGCCATTACACCAACTGCTGGTCCCTCTGACTTACTTTTTTGAAGCTCCTAATTATGTCCCAGCCAACCTTCTCCCTCCCACTTTCCAGACTGTCCGGTGTGGCTGTGGCACCTGGGCATGTTTCTCATCTCTGCACATGGCCCTGGAGGACCAGGGTCAGAGCTGTGAGGGGAGCCGAGACACATTTCCGGAGACCTTAGCATGTAAGGCACGGTGACTTTCACACAGAAAGCTGACTTTACTAGGGCACCCTTGTGAGTACAACCAGTTAACTGGAAAAGGGGGAGGAAAATCATCGAACCCTGTACTTTGTCCTGCACAATATTATTTATTTATTTTAAGATTTTGCCATAGGGTATGTACACTTGTTGGAAAGAAGGCAAGCGAGATGCCACCCTCTGGGGGACGGCCACGCTGTCCCCTTCGCCTCTACTGTGCTCCTGGGATTCTGGGCACACAGGCACATGCACCCGAGCGATTTTCAAGCTGCCTGTTCCAGGACTCAAACCACAGTCAACCATGCGGGAATCCAGCACCTTAACTACCGCACCATCTGCTGTCCCCATAAAAGGTTTTAAAATCAGAAATTTGGGCATATTCGATGTCATTTTCCTGGGAAAACAAATGTAACGGATTTCCTAGTAGAGAGAAAGAAATGCAGGTCAGGAGCCTGGAGCATTTCCACCTTGTCACTGGGGGCAGGGGTCAGCGCGGAGACTCCAGGTCAGGTCTGTGGTCCGAGGTCTGTGGCCCGCTCTGCACCTGAGCACAGCTCCTCAGTGCTACCTGACCTTGGCCTGGCTGTTAACCTCTCCGAGTCTCGGATCCCACCTGCTGGAGAAGAACTCACCCCATTCATCTGTACAGCATTTCTGTACAGACGGGAATAAGAATAAATATGGTGTCTGGCACGTAGGTACTCAGCAAACAGTTAAAAACAAACAAAACACAGAAAAAGACATGCTTTTTTTCTCACCATTCAGTAACACGATGAAAATCTAGGGCCTTCCACTTAGAAGCTCAAAGGAAAACAGCAGACACGATATGATCCAGCCCCCAGGATCCCGGGAGGCCGTTTTCCTAACAGGCTAACAACAAAGTCAGACTTCAGCCAGCTCCTTTCACCTTCACAGGGCGCCTGCTCTGGGTCAAAACTGGGGGCCAGCCAGGGCTCATCCCAGGCCTTGGAAAAGATGCCCTGGCCCGAACTGTGGGCTACCCCCCCATCTAACAACCCCCAGAGCCCTGACTCCTACCTCGCCTTCCTTGGTCAGAGGATCACACAGGTCTCTGCAGCCCACCTAAAAGCACCTGGCCCCCAAATCAGGGAGACAGGGCCTGAAAGGTCCAGATGGAATCCAAACGGCAGTGATGGGGGGCCTCCAGGAAACACAGCGATTCCAGAAAGACCTGAAACCGCACTCTGATGGTGGTGGGAGCTCCGGTCAGCAAAGCCCCAGCACCCCAGCAGAGGAGAATACGCCCATTACTGGTCATAAATGCGATCCGAGGGGCCAGCAGGTGGTGTGGACGTCGAGGCCCTGGATCTCATCTGGACGACTCCATGCCAGACCCAGTGGCCTGAAAATCACACTGGGCACACGTGTCCAAAATCCCGAGAGGGGAACAGAGGAAAAGAAACTGTGGTGTGGCCATCATCCCTGGGAGACTCTCTATCTCTGTCTCTGCCTCTGCTGGCAAGTACACATGCCTTATAGCAAAAACTAAAAACTAAGGTAATAATAAGTAGCAATGTGGAGGTCCAAATCTTCCAAGGCATGAGTCTCTGGAGGAAAATAAAAGACATTCTGGAGTGACAAGGAAAGAGGCTGGTGCCTAAGATTGGGATGGGCCGAGTCCTGGCCAGCTGCTATATTTCCCCCTCTTTTATATCATTTCATCTTCCCTACTAATCACCTCCCGGACTTGCATCCTAACCCTGCCAGGTCTCAGCTTGCTCTCTGGGAAAGTGACATGTAAGGGACTTCTAGATCATATGTTCTCAGGTGCTGCTTCATAGGGACCAGGAGTTCAGTGAAGTCACCCGAGTGTCTGGCTCAAATGCACCTCCTCAGGGAAGCCTTCCTAGATTACCCATCCCCCGGAATACAGCTTTGTCATCATGACAGTTAACACACCAGCAGCCTGCCTTTGTGTGATGGCCTCCTCCCCACCCCGGGGGGCGGGAGCACTGGGGGTGTGCTTGTCCAGTCCCCTCAACACCTCGAGAAGGCCTGGTGCACAGCAGGTATTCAGTGTACACACTGAAGGAAGAAGGAGTTGGCAGAGGCTGGGGGTCAGCCAGAAGGACGGGATTCCGATGCTGCACCTCCAGTTACCACCTGGGGAACTCTTGGGTAGGCATCTAAGTCCTCCACAGTTATATTCCAGTTCTAGAAACCACCCCATTACTCCTGGTCACTATGGGATGCAGCCAGCCAAGTGCCACACACCGCCAGGGCCATCTGTGGCCACAAGTCCCCGGGGCCTAACGAGGCACTGCCCTACAGAGCCAGCTTTCTGGTGACAGGGGCACCTCTCTAACACCTCGCAGCCGTGAAGCCCGTGGCCACTGGTCAGACTCAGAGGCGCAGGATCCCTTCCACAGCTGACCTTGCCCTGCGGCCACTCCAGACCACGACCGCACCGACCACTGGGACTAACAGAAGGCCATGAGCGCCCACAGAGGCCAGCTGCCTGCTGGGGACTCAGCACCCCTTTGTCTTTAAGAGGACAGCCTCACCTCAAATAGCAGCCCCGGCAGGCGCCCGTCTAAAAGAGACCTCTCTGGACTCACTGGCCACACCTGAGTGTACAGACACACTTGCACACTTAACCAAGACACACACAGGCACGTCTGCCACAGAGCCGCCAGCTAGACAGGCTAACGGGGCAGACGCTTGTGGCTGCAGGCCAGCCTCTGCAGAGGCTTCTTGGTCAGGCCTTCCAGAGACAGCTGGGAGCTCCGCAGAGGACAGGATGCCCACTCTTCCCCAGCCACACAGCACACGGCCAGGCTCTCCGCGGGGAGGGGGACCTGCAGGGCCGGGCCGGGCTCCAGCACACAGACCCTGCTCACAGCAGCCAGGAGCTGAAGCAGGCACAGGCTCTCCAGGGAAGTCCTGCTCGGCTCCGCACACTCCTGGCGCTGCCTTCTGGAGGGCCGACTACTGAGACGCTGACCCCACCAGGGGAACCACAGTGCACACCCAAGCAAGGGACTGTGGGCTAGCTGAGGACGGCACTGCTGAACGGCCTGGAGGTCAGTCGTGGGGACTTCGATCTTTTTTGCTTTTGAGAGATTTTTGCTATAGGACACACAGGTGCACTCACTGGAGACAGAAATCACCCCCCACCCAAGGGGGGATGGCCACGCCACAATCCGTTCTCTACTTTCTTCCTGGGATTCTGGGCCTGAACACACACACACACACACAGCTTGAGTTTCAAGCCACTAGGTGCAAGACTTGAACCACAGTCGGCCACAAAGAAGTCCAGTGCCTTAACACTATGCCACCTGCTGTCCCTGGGACTGTAATCTTTTTTTTTTTTTTGGGGG
>NW_006159876.1:177452-182477 GCF_000334495.1 Tupaia belangeri chinensis | reverse complement strand
CAATCCCTTCTCCTCCATTCTCCTCTCGGATCTTGGGCACACACGCATACGTGCCAGACGTGAGTTTAAGCCACTGGCTCTGGGACTCAAACCACTGTTGACGACATGGGAGTTCAACGATGTAGCCGTTAAGTCCAACTGCAGGACTTTTCATCTTTATGTGGACAACACAGTTTACTCTTTCTTCCAGAGTCGAGGAAGACTTTCTGGAGAAGGGGCCCTCTCAGGAGCTGTTTGAATGAGGGAGGGCCGCCGTCAGCACCACTGCTACAGAGCGGGCAACAGGTGAGCCAGGCAGAACCCCACCAGAGCAGCCTTGGGGGAGGTGCTCCAGTTGGCTGCCGGCTCTCCAGCCCTGGCCGGACCAAAACCAGGGGCTCTGTCCTTTGCTGGGGCTTCATCTCCTCCTCCCACCTGTTCCAGGTGAGGCAGCCCTTCGGGCCTGGCCCTCCCATGCACACAGCAGCTTCAGGATGGTGGTGGCATCTAACCGTCAGGGTCTGTACCACACACCCCGGCCAACTTGGTTTGCTTTAGTCCTGACAAGCCTGTGAAGCAGGTGTTGCTATTTCCATTTTATACACTCAATATTGCAACCGAACTCAAAGCGGTGGCCTGCCAACAGCCTTGGCCCACCAGGCCGCTCTGACCGCTTGGCCTGGGCCACCCTCCTCACCAAGGCCCAGCGGACTCAGTGCCCTGCAGACTGAGGATGGCCAAGTCAGCTCTTGACCCATAACCCACCCAGCAGGAGCAGCCACAGCCTCACGGGGCATGGGAAATGGGAAAATACGGGTTGCCGAGCAGATGTTGGCACGTTTTCGGAGTGGCTGTGGCGGTCTTAGGAGGGGCAGGCCAAGGAGCGGATCCCTGAACCCCAGCAGGCTGAAGGCTGCTTGCTCCCCTCTTCCCTAGTTCCTGTGTCCCTGGCTCCATTTCCTTCTTTACATCCATGGCGCTTCCTCCTTCCTACCTGCTGTGAAGTTCTGCAGCCTCCCTCGCTGTGGTGGTCCCCAGCTGGGCCTCAGACTCTCCTTTAGAGCTTTCCCGGAATCTGATTCAGGGGTTGAGGCAGAGCCTGAGAATTTCTCAAATGCTCCCCTGGTGGTTCTGATCCGCAGCTGGGGACGAACTCTGCCTTACTAACCTCACACCTTTCCTCGAGTCTTTCTGTCACATTCTGCCACCCCAACTGGGCCCCAGAACACAGGTAATTACCACCCTCTGAAGCAGCTCTCGTTCCACCCCCACCCAGCCCAGGACGCAGAAGCTGGCCTGGGTACCTTGAACCTACAGCACGGGGGCCAGCAGCAGGTGCAGTGGTTAAGACACTGGCTGCCACGCGGCTGGTCATGGTCTGAATCCCGGACCTGGCGACTTGAAACTCACGCCAGGCGTGTGTGTGTGCATATCCAAAATCTCAAGAGGATAATGGAGAAGGGATTGCAGCGTGTCCATTCCCCATTGGGGGTGATTTCTCACTTCCTCTCTCTCTCTCTGTCTCTGTCTCTTTGGCAAGCACACATACCATACAACCAAAAACACTATTAAAAAAAACCCAAACAAACAAAAACACTGCACCACGGTTCTTGAAGAATCCGGAAGTAAACGGCAAATGTAGGCCACTGCTCTGATAATTGCTTAAGGGGCCCTGCCTCAACTTACTACTACAGGTCCCACTGCTATCTCACCACCCCCACACGTGCACACGCGTGCGCACACACTCTTACAGGCGGCGGCAGGGCAGCACAACTTTGCTGAAGACACACAGGAACATCGGCAGGCCTCTCTCCCATGACTCACTCCCACCCCGCTCTCCCGGACCGCAGCACAGCCTGCCTCTTACTGGTTCCTAGCCTAAAAATAAACAGGAGAAAGCGAGAAAGGCAGCTAGCCACCAGCTCGTCTACAGCTGACAAGGCTCTCAC
This sequence comes from Tupaia belangeri chinensis, assembly GCF_000334495.1. NCBI lineage: Eukaryota > Metazoa > Chordata > Mammalia > Scandentia > Tupaiidae > Tupaia > Tupaia belangeri. The sequence continues at coordinate 180,549 of NW_006159876.1, read as the reverse complement.
CGTAGCTGTGTCTTCGCTCCAGGGTCTCCACCCCTGGACACTTGCAGGAGGGACCCAGGGCCTGGCCTCTGTGGGAACCTCGGCTGCCGGGAGGGGCCGTGGGGGATCCGTGCACACAGACAGCCCAGTGGAGCAGCACCAGGCTGACAGCAGCAGCCACCCCTCGGCGCACTGGGCATCTCGGGCAGGCCAGCTATCCCGGCCCCGTCCCTACTCAGCACTCTGGACTGGGATGGTCTTAGCAGAGCAGCGGTGTCTGTTCATAAGGGCGTTTCTGTACAGCACGGGCTTTCACAACCAAACAGGACAATTACTCAGACCAGCGGCCTAGACGGGCCACGAGACGATCTACTGGGGAGGAGGAAAAATATTAGGGCTTCCAGTGTTTCTCAGCTTGTCCTTTTTTATTCGTCTATGTTGTTGTGTTCCAGGATGTACATACTTATACGAGCTGTATGTGAATAAAGGATGCAAAAACCAGAAAAAGGCGAGGCACGCTAGCTGAGAGTGTGTGTGCACCCACCCAGAGGTGTCGCCATCAGGGACTCACCCCAGCCCTGGGGAAACGAAGCTACAGGCTTGTCTCCGTGGCTTCATGTGAAGCGTGGCTCACTCACCATTCAGGGGGTGGTGGAAGTACCTGGCTCCTCCTGCTCCTGGGGTGCTTACTGGGAGCCCAGTGCAGTGCCGAGCTCTGCAGCTGCAGGTGAGCGACACCAGGTCCCTGAGCAAGCAGCATGCAGGCAGCAACCATGCTGGGAGGGGTGCTAACTGAATGCCCCCTTTTGGGATCATGCAATGACAAGCTGATGCACCTGGATGGCCTGATCCCACAAGACTAGACCTAGACTGGGGCGAGGGTGACGGAGCCAGCAAAGACGATTAGATGCTCACTGGATGGTGGCCGTCATGGTGTGGATGAGAAGGCAGCCAATGAGGTCAGAGCAGAGATGGGAGGATGAGGGAAGACGGTGGTCCAGAGGAGGCAGTGGCCAGACCAGGCGGACGCTGTGGATCCCATTGAGAATTCTGGACTTTACCCTACGAGCCATGGTGGCTCGGTCTAGGGTGACACAGTGCACCTGTGATTTGGTTAAGATCATTGGGGCTGAAGTTTGACGCATGGGTTTGCGAGAACCAGACTGTGCCACAGGGAGGTCAGTGGCCAGCTACAGAGGGTGAGATTTAAATGACAGACCGTATGACGGATGGAAGGGGTCACGTGTGTGAAGGGGGACAGAGGTCACGGTTCCTTTTGACTCAGTGCAGGGCGCTACCGGAACACCCAGGTGGAGAGTTAGGTGGGTCCTGAGCTCAGCCAAGAGGCAAATGTCACATCCCAGACTGCGCCCAGTCCCGCGGTTGTCAACAAGGGGACTGCAGGGTGGAGTACACGGCAGGAGGGCTCCGGTCCCGGCTTGACAGAGCCCGGCACTGTCTCTCTGTACCCACGACAGAGCACACGTGCACACATGGGAGAGGGCGTGGGAGCCCTGCCACGAGCCCTGTGGGCTCAGTATTTCACAGCTTCAGAGAAGGGGGAAAGGATTTCACCAGGTCAAGGGAGCCACCCAGGAGATGGTCAAGGCTGTCAGGGCTCTGAGCAGTCCAGGAGGCAGTCAGCGAAGGGGTGTGGGCCATGGCGTGGGACAGAGTTCCGGCCAGTTCAGCAGCCTGAATGAAGAGACGTGGTGGGCAGCAGTCACCATGGAATGGTCCAGTTGAGGGGAGTCTTTGCCTCAAGATGGGAAACACACTCCACATTGAGAAGAACCCAGACAAGAGTAGCCAGGTACCCAGGAAGAAGAGGACTGTGGGGCAGGAGTGGTCAGACCCCCAGATGCCGAGGCCACAGGATGGCGAGGTGTGAGGGGTGCATGTGGGGCCCAGAGGGTCCCATCTGCTCCATGAAGACATCCGTCCAGGCCCAGGCCTGCGGGTGGTCTAGAGAGTGGAGGGCTGAAACAGCTCCTGCAGCGACACCGCCCTCTACAGAAACTCCCTAGAATCTGAGGCTGGGGTCACTTCATGTTTAGATGCTGTTATCTGTCCCCAAATCTAGAAACATTGTGTTTCCTATTGAGCTGCTTGTGGGGAAAGGCAAGTTTCAATTTCTAGCTTCTAACCTGCTTTGCTAATTGAAACAAATTACTTTTTTAATATAACATGTCTGTTGGTAATGTAATTTTTGTTTTGTTTTTTTTAGTGAGTGCTGGCTAGGGTGCTCTAGCAGAACGGACCATCACACACCAACAGCTAACATTTACTGCACACTTGCTGTGTCCAGATGGGGTGCACTGTCACACCGGGCCCTAGGTGAAGACTGCCCAGGTGTCATGGCTGGAAGTCGGGGACAGAACGCGTACCCGGGCAGGGAGGGGGCACCAGTCCGCGCGTGCCACAGTCGTCCCTGACTGGGTGCTGGCCCTGGAGCACACTAAAAGTGGAAGGAGAAAGCACAGAGGAGGGGATTCAGAGGGCATCGTGCGGAACAGGACTCAGGATGACTCTCACTGTGGCGGGGGTGGGAAAGACAGGACGCGCGGAGAATGGCTTCGGCACATGGGACCCAGGGACGGGCCCGTGCAAGACGGAGTCACTACTGACCCTCAGTGGAGAGACGGCGGAGCTGCAGAGGGCACTCTCCCCTCCCATTCCCCCAAACCACAAAATAAATTTAGGAACCTCAAGGCCTTCGATGTTTTTCAAATATTAACAAGTTAATGAAATCAACATATGGGTCAAGGCCAGCAAGTTTTCTTCTCAATGAATCAAAAGACGTTTGACACATAGCAGGGGAATGTGCTGTCATGCGGACATGTCATGGGAGTGCCTGTGGACAGCAGTCCAAAACACACTTGTTACTGTTGGGACCAGAGAGTCCAAGCCTTCCCCAGGCCCCGGGCCCCGTCCCCCAGACAAGAACATGCCTCTCACAAAGGATCATCCCTCTCCAAGAGAGGAGGAAACAGAAGAAGCTGTGCCCAGTGCAGAGTCCCACGGCTACTTCATGGGTGAGACAGCCAGGACGCCGGTGCGGCACTGGGGCCTGCCGCCGCGCAGCATCGGCCCTGTGTGCTCGCCGGCCCTTGCCTCG
>NW_006159876.1:164925-173618 GCF_000334495.1 Tupaia belangeri chinensis | reverse complement strand
CCCGTCCCTACTCAGCACTCTGGACTGGGATGGTCTTAGCAGAGCAGCGGTGTCTGTTCATAAGGGCGTTTCTGTACAGCACGGGCTTTCACAACCAAACAGGACAATTACTCAGACCAGCGGCCTAGACGGGCCACGAGACGATCTACTGGGGAGGAGGAAAAATATTAGGGCTTCCAGTGTTTCTCAGCTTGTCCTTTTTTATTCGTCTATGTTGTTGTGTTCCAGGATGTACATACTTATACGAGCTGTATGTGAATAAAGGATGCAAAAACCAGAAAAAGGCGAGGCACGCTAGCTGAGAGTGTGTGTGCACCCACCCAGAGGTGTCGCCATCAGGGACTCACCCCAGCCCTGGGGAAACGAAGCTACAGGCTTGTCTCCGTGGCTTCATGTGAAGCGTGGCTCACTCACCATTCAGGGGGTGGTGGAAGTACCTGGCTCCTCCTGCTCCTGGGGTGCTTACTGGGAGCCCAGTGCAGTGCCGAGCTCTGCAGCTGCAGGTGAGCGACACCAGCTCCCTGAGCATGCAGCATGCACGCAGCAAATGACAAGCTGATGCACCTGGATGGCCTGATCCCACAAGACTAGACCGAGACGGGGGCGAGGGTGACGGAGCCAGCAAAGACGATTAGATGCTCACTGGATGGTGGCCGTCATGGTGGGGATGAGAAGGCAGCCAATGAGGGCAGAGCAGAGATGGGAGGATGAGGGAAGAGGGTGGTCCAGAGGAGGCAGTGGCCAGACCAGGCGGACGCTGTGGATCCCATTGAGAATTCTGGACTTTACCCTACGAGCCATGGTGGCTCGGTCTAGGGTGACACAGTGCACCTGTGATTTGGTTAAGATCATTGGGGCTGAAGTTTGACGCATGGGTTTGCGAGAACCAGACTGTGCCACAGGGAGGTCAGTGGCCAGCTCCAGAGGGTGAGATTACAGAGGTCACGGTTCCTTCTGACTCAGCGCAGGGCGCTGCCGGAACACCCAGGTGGAGAGTTAGGTGGGTCGACAGAGGTCACGGTTCCTTTTGACTCAGTGCAGGGCGCTACCGGAACACCCAGGTGGAGAGTTAGGTGGGTCCTGAGCTCAGCCAAGAGGCAAATGTCACATCCCAGACTGCGCCCAGTCCCGCGGTTGTCAACAAGGGGACTGCAGGGTGGAGTACACGGCAGGAGGGCTCCGGTCCCGGCTTGACAGAGCCCGGCACTGTCTCTCTGTACCCACGACAGAGCACACGTGCACACATGGGAGAGGGCGTGGGAGCCCTGCCACGAGCCCTGTGGGCTCAGTATTTCACAGCTTCAGAGAAGGGGGAAAGGATTTCACCAGGTCAAGGGAGCCACCCAGGAGATGGTCAAGGCTGTCAGGGCTCTGAGCAGTCCAGGAGGCAGTCAGCGAAGGGGTGTGGGCCATGGCGTGGGACAGAGTTCCGGCCAGTTCAGCAGCCTGAATGAAGAGACGTGGTGGGCAGCAGTCACCATGGAATGGTCCAGTTGAGGGGAGTCTTTGCCTCAAGATGGGAAACACACTCCACATTGAGAAGAACCCAGACAAGAGTAGCCAGGTACCCAGGAAGAAGAAGACTGTGGGGCAGGAGTGGTCAGACCCCCAGATGCCGAGGCCACAGGATGGCGAGGTGTGAGGGGTGCATGTGGGGCCCAGAGGGTCCCATCTGCTCCATGAAGACATCCGTCCAGGCCCAGGCCTGCGGGTGGTCTAGAGAGTGGAGGGCTGAAACAGCTCCTGCAGCGACACCGCCCTCTACAGAAACTCCCTAGAATCTGAGGCTGGGGTCACTTCATGTTTAGATGCTGTTATCTGTCCCCAAATCTAGAAACATTGTGTTTCCTATTGAGCTGCTTGTGGGGAAAGGCAAGTTTCAATTTCTAGCTTCTAACCTGCTTTGCTAATTGAAACAAATTACTTTTTTAATATAACATGTCTGTTGGTAATGTAAGTTTTGTTTTGTTTTCCCAAATCTAGAAACATTGTGTTTCCTATTGAGCTGCTTGTGGGGAAAGGCAAGTTTAGTTTTCTAGCTTCTAACCTGCTTTGCTAATTGAAACAAATTAAATTACTTTTTTAACATGACTTGTCTGTTGGTAATTTTTGTTTTGTTTTGTTTTTTTTAGTGAGTGCTGGCTAGGGTGCTCTAGCAGAACGGACCATCACACACCAACAGCTAACATTTACTGCACACTTGCTGTGTCCAGATGGGGTGCACTGTCACACCGGGCCCTAGGTGAAGACTGCCCAGGTGTCATGGCTGGAAGTCGGGGACAGAACGCGTACCCGGGCAGGGAGGGGGCACCAGTCCGCGCGTGCCACAGTCGTCCCTGACTGGGTGCTGGCCCTGGAGCACACTAAAAGTGGAAGGAGAAAGCACAGAGGAGGGGATTCAGAGGGCATCGTGCGGAACAGGACTCAGGATGACTCTCACTGTGGCGGGGGTGGGAAAGACAGGACGCGCGGAGAATGGCTTCGGCACATGGGACCCAGGGACGGGCCCGTGCAAGACGGAGTCACTACTGACCCTCAGTGGAGAGACGGCGGAGCTGCAGAGGGCACTCTCCCCTCCCATTCCCCCAAACCACAAAATAAATTTAGGAACCTCAAGGCCTTCGATGTTTTTCAAATATTAACAAGTTAATGAAATCAACATATGGGTCAAGGCCAGCAAGTTTTCTTCTCAATGAATCAAAAGACGTTTGACACATAGCAGGGGAATGTGCTGTCATGCGGACATGTCATGGGAGTGCCTGTGGACAGCAGTCCAAAACACACTTGTTACTGTTGGGACCAGAGAGTCCAAGCCTTCCCCAGGCCCCGGGCCCCGTCCCCCAGACAAGAACATGCCTCTCACAAAGGATCATCCCTCTCCAAGAGAGGAGGAAACAGAAGAAGCTGTGCCCAGTGCAGAGTCCCACGGCTACTTCATGGGTGAGACAGCCAGGACGCCGGTGCGGCACTGGGGCCTGCCGCCGCGCAGCATCGGCCCTGTGTGCTGGCCGCCCCTGCCCTCTGCCAGCCTGGGGATGGGGGGGCTGGGCTTCCTTACAGTAGGGTGTTCCTGCAGGACGGAGGAATCGAGCTGAGTGGACAGCCATCTGACACACATGGATTAAAAACATCTGAAAGCCCAGCTCGAACTTGCAAGCCCATTTTAGAATAGAGAAAACAAGAGGCCCAAGGCCAAACAACATGCCCGACTTTGTTAAGAGCAAAGCTGAGGACAGCACGAGTCTTTAATAGTTCTCTGGTAATTTCCTCACCAAACTGGAATCTCCCAACGTAAATGCTTCTGGGAAAAACAGGACTGTTTTTTTTGTTGTTTTTTTGAGAGGCTTTTGCTATAGGGCGCATGCGCTCGGCAGACAGAGACAGAGACAATGAGACAGAAAGCGAGAATTCACCTTCCCGGGGGGGTTGGCCATGCCGCAATCCCTTCTCCTCCATTCTCCTCCCAGGATCTTGGGCACGCACGCACACGCACCCAGCGTCAGTTTAAGCCACTGGGTCCGGGACTTGAACTGCGGTCGACTACATGGGAGTCCAGCGACATTGCCATTAGGTCAACTGCTGGTCCCCAGGACTGGCTTTAATCCACATTGGAGTAAGCAACAGTAGATTCAATAAGCTGATCTCTCAGACCTGCAGCAGGGGGCAAGCTCTCTGAAGGAACAGCATATGAACGCAGGGACAGCCATGCAGCTGGAGCAAGATGCACGTGAGGGCGAACTGGTGGGTGTGGCCCCGCAGGCAGCAGACAGGGCTCTGTGCGGTCGAACACATACATCCGACCTCACACGCCTGTGAGCAAGCATGAGAGGGCACTGGTTCTACGCGGGGCCACCTCCCTGTCTGGGAAGGTGGCTCAGGGCCATGGGTGCTCTGCTCATCTGATCTCCAACATTTGATTAAATGCGAAGTTCTCTGTACAGCCACTTTCACGGCTCTCCGTCCCTGCCAGGGCTCCATCCCTTTCATGAAAACACCACCGTTGGGCGTTGATCAGCCGTTGGGCATTGATCAGCCGTCATAAATTGTATTTCAATGTGCTGAGACTCACAGTCAGGCCCGTGGGAGGGAGGCAATGGGGGGGACTGGGAGATGAGAGTGGTAGCACAGGAGGAGGGGTGGGGAGGGGGGGAGACGGGCGGACATGTCATGGGAGTGCCTGTGGACAGCAGTCCAAAACACACTTGTTACTGTTGGGACCAGAGAGTCCAAGCCTTCCCCAGGCCCCGGGCCCCGTCCCCCAGACAAGAACATGCCTCTCACAAAGGATCATCCCTCTCCAAGAGAGGAGGAAACAGAAGAAGCTGTGCCCAGTGCAGAGTCCCACGGCTACTTCATGGGTGAGACAGCCAGGACGCCGGTGCGGCACTGGGGCCTGCCGCCGCGCAGCATCGGCCCTGTGTGCTGGCCGCCCCTGCCCTCTGCCAGCCTGGGGATGGGGGGGCTGGGCTTCCTTACAGTAGGGTGTTCCTGCAGGACGGAGGAATCGAGCTGAGTGGACAGCCATCTGACACACATGGATTAAAAACATCTGAAAGCCCAGCTCGAACTTGCAAGCCCATTTTAGAATAGAGAAAACAAGAGGCCCAAGGCCAAACAACATGCCCGACTTTGTTAAGAGCAAAGCTGAGGACAGCACGAGTCTTTAATAGTTCTCTGGTAATTTCCTCACCAAACTGGAATCTCCCAACGTAAATGCTTCTGGGAAAAACAGGACTGTTTTTTTTGTTGTTTTTTTGAGAGGCTTTTGCTATAGGGCGCATGCGCTCGGCAGACAGAGACAGAGACAATGAGACAGAAAGCGAGAAATCACCTTCCCAGGGGGGATGGCCATGCCGCAATCCCTTCTCCTCCATTCTCCTCCCAGGATCTTGGGCACGCACGCACACGCACCCAGCGTCAGTTTAAGCCACTGGGTCCGGGACTTGAACTGCGGTCGACTACATGGGAGTCCAGCGACATTGCCATTAGGTCAACTGCTGGTCCCCAGGACTGGCTTTAATCCACATTGGAGTAAGCAACAGTAGATTCAATAAGCTGATCTCTCAGACCTGCAGCAGGGGGCAAGCTCTCTGAAGGAACAGCATATGAACGCAGGGACAGCCATGCAGCTGGAGCAAGATGCACGTGAGGGCGAACTGGTGGGTGTGGCCCCGCAGGCAGCAGACAGGGCTCTGTGCGGTCGAACACATACATCCGACCTCACACGCCTGTGAGCAAGCATGAGAGGGCACTGGTTCTACGCGGGGCCACCTCCCTGTCTGGGAAGGTGGCTCAGGGCCATGGGTGCTCTGCTCATCTGATCTCCAACATTTGATTAAATGCGAAGTTCTCTGTACAGCCACTTTCACGGCTCTCCGTCCCTGCCAGGGCTCCATCCCTTTCATGAAAACACCACCGTTGGGCGTTGATCAGCCGTTGGGCGTTGATCAGCCGTCATAAATTGTATTTCAATGTGCTGAGACTCACAGTCAGGCCCGTGGGAGGGAGGCAATGGGGGGGACTGGGAGATGAGAGTGCTAGCACAGGAGGGGGGGTGGGGAGGGGGGTAGACGGGAAAGTGAGCATGGTGTCACGCATCCCTCGAGGAGTGCTCCCCTGGACATCCCAGCCACAAACCTCCTCGGTAACTGAGTCCGAATTCAGGCCCAGTGACCACTGGGCAAGGCACTGCTCCTTTCCGGTCACCACCCCAAGGCAGAGCGCAGGCCCCCCAGTCTCCAGAAAGGCCAGCCAGCCCTGAATTTTTTATTTCAATGTGGTGTCACTGACTTAGACCGAAGCTCCGGGATGGCCAGCCCCGAAAGTTCTGTCAGGTGTCTCGCAGATGGTGTTGGAAACGAGAAGGATGGCCGATGGCGGGAGTCCGGAGAAGGCATCTCGAGGAGCTGGCGTGCAGCAGCGGCCAGAACTGCCTGGGACTGGGTCTGTGGTCTGCTGTCCTTCAAGGGCAGGTGCCTCCCTTGGGTTTATCCCACCCTCCCCTCCTCTCGGCCAATCTTGTATCTCCTCTGTCCACTCATTAAGTCACGCCCAAGAGGCTGGAGGGCGAGGGAAGTGCCCTGAAACTAAGCCACTCTTGGTGTGTTCCCCAGAGAACAGGCCTGGTGGAAGGGTGGCAGGCCCCAACTGGAGACTCCTGGGAGTCGGTGTCAGCCACTGGGCAGGTGGCTGCCTACCTTCAGCCAGCCTCACAGCCTTCCAGAACCAGGACAGTTCAAAGCTCCCTCTCTCATTTCAAATGGAAGAACAGCCCTTTAACTACAAGATACACAAAAACCTTTGAAATATTCCGAGTATGCAACATAAGGCATTTCGGCTGGCCATACAGAAGAGCTTCTAGATCAACAGGACTCCGCGACGAAACCGGTATCGAGGGCAACGTCTCCTCCTGCGGAGGTTCTTGGGTTGAGGCTAACTTGCACTGGGCACCGAGGAGTTAAAGGGCACACATAAAAGGACATGGAGACCCTAAGGCATCACCGAATGTCTGACTCGCCATGTGCTTAAGGACACAACACGCCAGGTCTCAAGGGCCCTCCCGGCCACCGAACCAAAGATGAGTCCAGGTCTTCTGTAAAGGACAAACTGTCCTTTTTGCCAAGAAGTAAAACCGAGAACATTATGTTCACACTCTTAGGAGAGAAAACAAATTTTCATGTTTCTTTTATTGATATAATTCAAAATAAGTGGAGTACAACTTTTGTTTTGGTAACACAGGCCTACTGATAAAACAAGCGGAATTCTTTTTAGGGGGTAACACTTAACTTTAGTGGGATTCGAAAGTAGTGGTCTATACCATCAAAATCAATGGCCACGTTTACATGCACGAATTACCCTGTGCTCATGGGCTGTACATAAAGAGACAGGCCATCTGTAGTCTGGTAACCCCAGTGGTAAACCTATGACCCTGCATTTCACATGCTCCCACGTGAGGTTGGTAATGGGCCACATTTGGGACGTGACCGACTACACAACCTTCAAAGTCCCTACGGAGTCCCTAAAAGGTTTCGGCAGAGCCGGGCTGTCATCTGATCTTCTCTAAACCTTACTCATCTGGACAACAACAATGGCGCCCAGCTTGGCCTGCCCCTAAGGACGGCTGGGAGGCTGAGATGGCCCAAGCAGTGCAATTAGTAGACCCTGTCCAGACTCTAAGACTCGCCAATTCTGCTGCTTTCTAGCTGCAGATGGAGACTTATAGAAACAGAAAATTCAAGGCAAGCCTAAGAGAGGCTCTGTGGATCCGCTCCAGACCCCAGGTGAGGTCCTCAAGGCCATTCCTTTCAGTGGACTGAGATCCTGAGGCGCTTCCTCCTTAAAACGACAATGCCCAATGCCCAGCACCGGCACCTCGGGACCTGTGCCCCTACCCCCATATATTCAACCAGAAGGCCCTGCAGTCTTCATTCCAACGCCTTCAAAAACAGCAAACACTCGACAGAGTGGCACCATTCCAAAGCTGAAGAAAATGTTCTTCACTGTGACTTATAGAATATGGCACTCCCTGGGAGGCAGGCGAGCATATAGGCCCTGGGTGTCAAAGAGTTTGAACCCTGGGTGTGCCATTAGCTAGTCACATGACAGTTCTTCTATGCCTCAATTTCCCTAAGAGCAGTATGAAGATAATAATAGTACCCACTTCGCAATGCTGTTGCTAGGACTAAGTGAACTGCTGTGTGCTGGACAGAAGCATTTGCTGTTACTCTACAGCAGGCAGGTGGTTATGCCCCACCCCACCCACCTCTCTGAGAATAACATTATCACACTAGGCCCCCAGGAGAGTCAGAGCAAACCAGTTTTGTCATGTACTGTGATTAAACAGGATTATTATTCCCATTTCACAGGTGAAGAAACCAAGCTTGGAGGTAGTAGGTTAAATTTAACCTACCCCAGGAGGTTCAGGAATCTTACCTGTGTGCCAAGGAGATTCAAACCCACGTCTGTGTGGTTCCAGGGCCCAGCGTCACCACATCAAAATGCCCAGGGGCAGCAGCAGTAACAAAACACACCAAGCTATGGGGTTTGTGCTCAGTGCTCTGCCTGGGCCCAGCTGGCCACCTCACATGGAGTCAGTATCAGGCTACTCGAACTCCACCGGGCAGAAAGTCAGCCTGGAAAACATCATGCGCTGTATTCCAAAGGTCAAGGAGAAAGCTGGCTTGCAGAGCACCCATCCCCAGGTCCTGACAGTGAAGGTTCCAGCAGACACGGAAATGCAACCAGTGAGGTGCTCCCCACCTACGGCCTTTAAAAGTCCCAGAGAGAATGCCAGCATCAGAGGACGCCACAGGCTGCCTGGCTCTTTAAATCAAGCCAGAGAAAGACACTTCATTTTTTTTTCTAAAGCAATCCTCATTTCCTCTTTCAATTTAGGGTCACATTTACTACCGTAGAGGCCTTTCCCCAGGCAAAAATAAGAGGGGAAGGAGCAAGGGGCACTCCGCTAGCCTGCAGAACGCTGCAACACCCACCTGAACCGGGAGCTCGACCTACCTTCGCGGAGAGCCCAGCCCCGGAGGGCGTTTCCTCAACGCAGCGCCAACTCGTCCCTCCTAAGAGCCTGCTGTCCTTGGCTTCAGTCAGGGCCGCTGGAGTCGCGTGCGCGACCCCTCTCCCACCACTCCCCAGCCAAAAGAAATCTCATTAATCTCCCCCACCGCCCCCCCCCCCCC
>NW_006159876.1:164592-164903 GCF_000334495.1 Tupaia belangeri chinensis | reverse complement strand
TCTGCTCGTCCTTAAGGCCACATTTAACTACGTCTGCAGGAGGAAGGCGAGATACCAGAGACGGGAGGGGCGGGGGAGGCAGGGCGCACACGGGGAAGGGGGGGACTTGCAAAGAGGATCGTCGCCCTCCCGGTGCCACAGCGCCGCGACGCTCCAGCAAAGCCTCCTGTGGTTGGCGCGAGAAGGAAGCCCCGATCGGGGCCCAGAGCAAACCGGGGGTCCCAGCACCCAGCTCTCCCTGCTGCCTCCGCGCTGGAGGCCGCCGGGGCGATGGCGCAAGACTCCGCTCCCTCCACCCCCACAGCGCTCCC
>NW_006159876.1:163069-163727 GCF_000334495.1 Tupaia belangeri chinensis | reverse complement strand
CGGCCGGGGGCGCCGCGGCCCGGGAGAGGCAGCCCGCCCGCAGCCCGCTCGCGCAACTCCTGCCTTCCCCGGCAGCACCCTCCCCTGCCCGCGCGCCATGAGGCACTCGCACGTCCACCGTCCACAGCTGCGTTACGATGGGGGTGGGGGGGGCACAGAAAGGATCTTGTTTTCAAAACTCTCAGGTTTGGGGGAGGAACTAGGGAAAAGAGGAAGCAAGGCCTGCCCTCGCTAGGGATTCGAGTTTAACGGGCTGGAGGGGCGACAGGTCAGCGCACGGTGCTCCCAAACTCCCAACTCTGGAATGCGGCCGCCCAGACTGCGGGGTCCCCCCATCGCGCGCCCCTGGACCCCCCGAGGGATCAAGCGGGGAGTCGGCCAGCGTCTCCGCCTCGACCTGGAGTGTCCTCCGCTGAGCCTCCAACTCGCAAAAAAACAGTCTTGTTGGAAAGCGAGGCAAACAGGAATAAAACCGGGCGTTCGAGTCGCCCACCCCCGGCTCCCCTCCTCGGAGGTGGGCTTCAGCCCGAGCTCTAGTTCCCACCCGTGTAAGTTTCCTCCGGCCGGACTCCCCGCCGCTGCCCGACAGTCACGGCGACGCGAGGCAAACTCCCATCCCGGGGCTGCGTGTCTGCCATGCCCGCATCAGCACAGACCC
>NW_006159876.1:162709-162967 GCF_000334495.1 Tupaia belangeri chinensis | reverse complement strand
GGAAGGCGGGCCGGGGGTTGTGCTGGGGGGCGCCCGCAGCAGGGCGGGCATCTCGGGGTGGCCAGAGGCGCTGGGGCGAGGGGGACCGGGACGTCGCCTTTGGGCAACTTGCAGTCGCGATCGCTCGAGGTGGGGAGGCGCGGGGATTATCTGTGCCTTTGCACGTTCGAAAATCCCTCCCCCTCCTTCGAATTTATCCTCCCTTCGGAAGGAAGGGAAGAAACATCAGCATCTGGCCCGAAGGTGGGGTGGAAAGAG
>NW_006159876.1:161631-162322 GCF_000334495.1 Tupaia belangeri chinensis | reverse complement strand
TCCTCCTCCCTTGTTAATCTTTCCCCCAGACAGAGTCACGGGAGCAGCGAGCTCAGAGGGTTATTTTGCCTCGTTCTCTCCGACCCAAGCGCGTGCGCCCGCCGGCCCCCGATGGGTGCACACTCGCACGCACACTCTCGCACCCACACTCGCACACGCGGGAGCACACGCACAGGTAGTCACACACCAAGGGCAGCGGCGGCGGCAGCCGGAACATGCTCGGATGGCATTGCAACCCCCCAGCCTTGCAATTCATTCGCAGTCCGACCCCCAAGCCCACACCTCCCGGGCGCCCCCCCTCGAAAAAAAGTGCCTCCCCCTAACACACACACACACACACACACACACACACACAAAGTAGGAGAATGGACCGACGGAGATATTTTTGGCAAATGCTCACATCAGAGGGCGTCCTGTTCCGCAGCTCTAAATGAATCCGTTTGTCCATGTCCATCTCTCGCACTCTCTCTCTGCAGAGGCTCCCGCGCTGGCGGAATTCAATCAATAAACCCCGAACCCACGGCCGCGCGTTTTAGGACTTTGAAGGCTCAACCAGCTCCGCTCGGTCCTCGAGCCCCCAGCACCCGCGGCGCACACTAACATGATCACCGTGGAGGCGGGATCTGCGGCCCCGCGGGCGAGCGGCACGAGCTTGAGCCAATCGCCGCCGACGGGCTGCCGGCACCCGCAC
>NW_006159876.1:123862-142850 GCF_000334495.1 Tupaia belangeri chinensis | reverse complement strand
CCTTCCGACCTCGTCCGAGCCCGGCCTCCGCCATCGCTGTCCCTGGAATAAATAAGTAAATAAAAACAGGATGCTTCCACCTTTGGCTGACTTACCGCGTCCAGACCCTCTCCACCGAGGGCCATTTCATTTTGCTGTCTTGTAAGGTCGGCTTGAAAGGAGTGATCTCCGGGAGGCCTCCGGGATCTCCTTTAGGCAATAAATGAATGAAGAATATGGATTGAGAACTGTTGCTGAATGCCTCGAACATTAACAAGTGGAAAAGGAAGGCGCTGATAGCTCCGGATTTCCTGGGCCAGACGCAATTTAGGGCTTCCTAGACCTAGGGAAAGTTCTAGTCGTCCACCTGAGTCATTTGGTTCGATTCCGATTGCCAAGGAGGCTCTAATTGGGGCACTTTCTCCAGGTTTTTGGCTTGATTGCTTTTTTTTTTTTTTTTCTCTTTTTCTTTTTTCTTTTCTAAAATCACGTTTAAGTTTCAAGAGACCTAAAAGCCCTAATTCCCAGTAGGTTACCAACTTCTTAGGACCAGCCTATGGCTGTCAGAAAATCAAGGAGGTTGTTCTCAGGATGGACAGATTCATCCCTCCTTACCTTACCCTTCCTTTAACTGTTTCAGTGTGTTTCTTCACTCTTCCACACACACCCCAGGTAGTTTTTCTTTTTGGATACACAGTGTTTATTTTTCAGAAACATGGGTTCAAGGGAGAGGTAAACCCGTTATGTGCGTTACAAATTTAAAATATTACATAACACCAGTACCATTTCATTCTTAGACACAGCATAGTTTAGGAGGAAATAGAAAATGACAATGTAAATAATGTTTACCCTGGAAAAGAAACTAGCAACTTGATGGATTGCAGGGGGAAGGCCAGCGTTTGGCTGGGTAGATGCAGATAAAGTAATAAGTGGAATTAGATATCTGATAATGTTTACTCTGTGTTGCTGAGACGTGGAATAAAATTAAAAGTCATTCCATCTGGGTATACACAGCATGGGGTAATTTAACTTGTTGAAATTGTTATCTGTCATCCTCAAATTTTGTTAATCTTAATGTAGGCTATTTGTGTAGTTGAAATTTATTCTTTTTTAATTGTACTGGGTTCTTTTTAAAACATGAGAGACCCCAGAATACCTGTCTTTGCCACTGAGTCAGCTGTTATTTGTGGAATTAAGGTTGTTTTAAAACAGTCTCTCCATCAGCCACATTAAGTGGATGTGGTGTGTACAGTGCAGGTAATAGAGGGGTCTGGAAGGTAGTGTTCTCTTTGATAGTAAGTGCTCATCTTTAGTTGACAGGTTATTTTTATTATATATATATATATATACACACACACACACACATATATATATATTTACTATAGGGCACATGGGATTGTCACAAAGGAAGAGGGGAGGGAGGGAGTGAGAAATCACCAACCCCCTCCCCCCAGGAGATGGCCTCAAGACAATCCCTTCATTCCCCTCTGGATTCTGGGTATGCTCACACAGGCACACAGGCCTGGTGTATTTTCTAAGCGGGCTCCAAGATTGAAACTGCAGTGGGCCATGTGTGATCCCTCTGCCTTAACCACTACACCACCTGGCCAGCCCTACAGTTTGCAGGTTTAACCACAGGTAAGCAAGTCCACATGGCTGGCAATGTTCTGTGGGGCAGTGCTTTCCCAGAGGAGTGAGCCCATTGAAGGCAGCCAGCAAGACGTGCCCCATCCAACTCTGCTAACAGAAGCAAGTACCTTAATTTAGCAGGGGAGACAAGAGGAAGACCTAGAAGCCCAAATTGCCAGTAACAGGAATAAACAGGAACACATTAGAATTGAAAAAGTCATGGCTTTACAGCAGGTGGCATAGTGGTTAAGGTGCTGGATTCCCACATGGTTTACTGGTTCGACTCCTGACCCTGATGGCTTGAAATTCACTGTAATGGCTATGTTGCTGGATTCCCACATAGTCAATGGCGGTTCGTGTCCCGGTGGCTTAAAACTCACACTGGGCTTGTGTGCGTGCGTGCCCAAGATCCCGAGAGGAGAATGGAGGAGAAGGGATTGCTGTGGCGTGGCCATCCCCCCTGGGGGGTGATTTCTCGCTTTCTGGCTCTCTGTCTCTGTCTGTCTGGCGAGCGCACGAGCCCTATAGCACAAACCTCTCCAAAAAAAAAATCACTGGGTATATGTGGGTGTGTGCCTAAAATCCCAAGAAGAGAATGGAGAAGGAACTGCAGCGTGGCCACCACCCCTCCCCCACCCCCATGGTATTTTTTTGCTTTCTGCCTCTGATGAGCACATGCACTCTACAGCAAAAATTTCTTAAAAAATGAAAAAAATTGTGACCTGATTTCTAAGTCAAAATATTAAAGCAAGTGGTTGTCTTTAGAAGCATTTTGTTAGAAAATTGAAAGAAGACATCACTGGACGTCAAATACTACAGAAATTGAAGTACCCCAAAAGAGTATATAACTAGTTGAATTCTTCACATATTCCCAATATACTGTGAAAGAAAAGATCTCTTTTCACTTTCATAAATATTAGTAGATTCGTTTGTAGTTTCTTTTTAATATGCTTTTGGTTTTCTTATCAAAAGAAAGTAGGGGGCAGCAGGTGGCGTGGTGGTTGGGGTGCTGGACTCCCACGTAGCTGACTGCAGTTCAAGTCCTGAACCTGGTGGTTTGCTTTCTCTCTCTCTCTCTCTGTTGCTCTCTGTCGCTCTGATGAGCACGCATGTCCTATAACAAGTCAAAAACTAATAAGTAAAAATACTGTTTTTAAAAAGGAAGGAGGAATATAGTTCAGCTAAAGCCATTTGCCCCATGTTACTGATCAGATTTTGTAAATCTACTTTTCTATTCCTCAGAGAGTTTTTTTTTAATTACGTTTTATTGCCTGTTAGTAAGTGGCTGAATGTCTGCCTCTTGGAAAGTCTAGTAAGGGAAGAAGTCCCCCCTCAAGGATCTTGGCTGAGTGTCGGAGTGGATGGGAATGGGTGGAGTTCCTGTCTGCTGGTCGATTCTGTGACAGGAGATGTGGATTCTCTGACCTCTGGAATGTCTCACCCCAAGAACAAATAAGATACAATTCAACGTGGAGAAAAGATGGCTTCCACGGGAGGAAAGATACTGTCCTGCCTTCCAGAACATTTCCCATCAAGCCCATTCGATTTTGTTCTCCAAGAGGCGTGAGCGATAGGTGTCCTTAGCCATTCTGGAAAGTGCTATTTTATAAATACCCACGTCGTCAAAGCATCATTTAGTCTAAAGATGGGGCCCCTTTGGGCAGCTTCCTTTGTCCGAGTCAAGCTAATTCACAGTTGGACTTTCTGCTCTTCAGCTGGAACTTGGCCACGCTACTCTCTCCTACATCATGGCTCGGCTCCTGGCACACCAAAGACAGTGACAAGGACCGACTCCAGCTTATTATGTTCGCTTTTGTCTTTCTATATAAATAGTTTTTAGAAATGTAGATGATTCTTTTGAAATCCATGGTAACAAAGGGGAAGACTACTACAGTATGATTTAAATAGTAAGGACGGTTGGTGCCCAGGATCTAAACAGTTAACTATTCTTTATAGTATTTTTCCTCATAAAGCATTGACTATTTATTTATTTATTTTAGAGAGATTTTTACTATAGGGTGCATGTGCTCACCAGAGAGACAGAGAGAGAGAGGCAGAAAGCAAGAGATCGCCCCCAGAGGGAATGGCCAGGCTGCAGTCCCTTCTTCTCCATTCTCTTCTTGAGATTTTGGGCATCCACACACATGTGCCTGGTGTGAGATTTAAGCTGCCGGGGACCTGAACTGTGGGCCATTATGTGGGAGTCCAATGATGTAATTATTCCGCCATCTGCTGGTTCCACACCAAATTTAAAAAATTATTTAACTGTATTTATTCATCCATTTATTTATTTCAGTTTGACCAGAGAGGGATAAAGTGAGAGAGTGAGAGGAAACAAGCCACCAGGTCTGGGACTCGAAACAAAGTTGGCCACGTGGGAGTTCAGCACCCCCAACCCCCAAGCCACCTGCCAGCCCCCCACATTAAATATTTTAAAAAATAATTTAAAAATATTTGATGTTAACTTATCAATGGGTTGGTCATGGACAATAAGCAGTTAGATGAAAACCTACGACATTTTTTAAAGAATTATTCATTCATTCATTTGACAGAGAAAGACGTGCACGCACACACACACATGCACACACACGGACGCATGCACACACACATGTGCGCACACACACACAGAGGGGGAAAGTGAGAGAGCAAGCCAGCAGGTCTGGGACTTGAACCGTAGTCAGCCATGTGGGAGTGTCCAGCGCTTTAATCATCATGCCACCTGCTGGTCCCAAGAACATATGACTTTAAAAATTAAATGAATGGGCTGGCAGCGGCATGGTGGTTAAGATGCTGGACTCCCACGTGGCCAACAGTGGTCTGAGTCCTCAACCTGTCGGCTTGCTTTCTCACTTTCCCTTTCTCTCACTCTCTATCTCTCTCTGGTCAAATTAAAAACTAATAAATAAAATAAATATCTTTAAAAATTCAGTACCAATGGGCCAGCCCATGGCTTAGTGGTTAAGGTGCTGGATTTCCACATGGTCAACCGTGCTTCAAGTTTCAGATCCAGCAGCCTGAAGTGCATGCCAGCACGTGTTCCTGCGTGTCCAAAATCCTGAGAGGAGAATGGAAGAGAAGGGATTGCGGCACGGCCATCCCCCACCAGAGTGGGGGTGATTTCTTGCTTTCTGTCTCTCTGATGAGCACATGTGCCCTATGGCAAAAATACCTGTCTCACACACAAAATAAATAAATAAATACCAATAGTAATTTATTTTATTTTAATTTATTTTTTTTTGCTAGAGGGTGCATGCATCCACCAGAGAGAAACACATGGGAGAGGGGTGTGGAAGCTAAAAAGCACCCCCCCCCCCCCCCCCAGCGAATGGCCACTCCACAATCCCTTCTCTATTTCTCCCTCTCTCAGGGTTCTGGGCATACAAACACACACACTGTGTTTCACAAGGCACTAGGTCTGAAACTCGAACCCACAGTTGGCCATGTGGGATCCAGCTGTCTTAACTACCATGGCACCAACTGGCCCATAAAAATCTGAAAATCAGCTTATGGGTAATATATCTGGGGAAAGACAAGAAGAATCTGTCATGTGAACACTTACTTGGAAACCATTAGAAATTTTACGTATTTTTTTATTACATTATAAGAGATATTTTTGGAAGCCAGCAGGTGACATCGTGGATGGGGCACTGGACTCCCACATGGCCAACTGCAGTTCGAGTCCCAGACCTGGTGGCTTGCTTTCTCACTTTCCCTCTCTCACTCTCTCTCTCTTTCTCTCTGGTGGATGCACATAGCCTATAGCAAATTTTAAAGTAATCATAATAATGAATAAAATGAAATAATTCTTTAAACCTAAATAAATATAAATAAAACTTAAATGTATTTTTAACATAATTTGCAGGTAGTGAAAAGAAAGTTTGTTTACCGCTCACCAGAAAGAAAACTATAGCTGTAAGATCATATTTGTTAGTGCTAAAATATGACTAAACGGGAAAATATGCCTTAAAGACGAATAATGGAATGAGGAGCTATAGAACAAAACTAAAAGAAATATAGGCTGAAAAAATGGAAATGCAGTTAAGTTAGAGTCTACTAATTTGTTTTAAACTATGTCAGGTTGAAATTTACCACTCCATGAAGGAAAGCACACTAAAATCTACTAAGATGTAAGATAGAGGAGTCAGCAGGTAGAGTGGTGGTTAAGGTGCTGGATTCCCACATGGCCAACCGTGGTTCAAGTCCTGGACCCAGCAGCTTGAAAATCACAACAAAAAAATAAATAAATGTTAAAAAAAAAAAAAAAAGATCGGAGAAAGAGTTCAGACTTTCTAAGAACTTTTCAATATATCTACTGTTTGTGAGTACTATTTGTAATCTTTAGCATATACAGAAAAGTAGTTCTCTCAGAGTCTGCATTACAATGGCCAATATTATTTCTACCTATATGTAATAAGTATATATTCTGTAACTCTTCTTGAATTAGAGATCAATTAAATACATTCTGAGAAATTAGTAGCTTTAATGTGTTTGTAATTGAAATATCGAGTCCTTTCAGGAGAGTATATACATACTCTAAACTTTCTTTTTTTAAAAGAATGATTTTATTTAACTTTGTTTACTTCTTCATTTATTTATTTTATTTTGACCAGAGAGGGACAAAGCAAGAGAGAGAGAACGAAAGTGAGAAAGCAAGCCACCAGGTTCAGGACTTGAACCGTGGTTGGCCATGTGGGAGTCCAGCTCCCTTAATCATGGTGTACCTGCTGGCCCCATATCCTAAACTTTCTCTGGAAATTATAGAAATTAGAAACCTGAATTATTTTTTAAATAATTATTTATTTAATTTGATTATTAATGGTATTTTATTTGATTTTTTTAAAAGAATTAAATTATTTATTTCATTTTATTTATCATTATCATTATTCTTCAGTTTGCTACAGGGCATGTGCACTCACCAGAGAGAGAGAAAGAGGAAAAGTGAGAAAGCAAAGCAACAAGTCAGAGACTTGAACCATAGCCATGTAGGAGTCCAATGCCTTAACCACCACACCATTTGCTGACCCCAAGGCCTTTTTTTTTTTTTTTTTGATTTAACCAGAGAGAGAGAAAGTGAGAAAATAAGCCATCAGGCCCAGGACTTGAACTGTGGTCAGCCATGTGGGAGTCCAGCACTCTGCTGGCCTTGAGCAACTTTAATTAAAAAAAAAAAGATATATATATATGTATATATACTAACATTTATTCATCTTTTTGTTCATTGCAATTTTTGGAGAGATTTTTTTTTTTCCACTGTAGGGCGCATGCGCTCGTCAGACAGACAGAGAGAGACATAGAGACAGAAAGCGAGAAATCACCCCCCAGAGGGGATGGTCATGCCGCAATCCCTTCATGCTCCATTCTCCTCTCGGGATCTTGGGCACGCACGCACGTGCGCCCAGCATGAGTTTTAAGCCACCGGGCCCGGGACACGAACCACGGTCGACTACGCGGGAGTCCAGCGACATAGCCATTGCGCTAAGTGCTGGTTCCCTGTTCATTGCAATTTTCAAGCTACAAGGTCTGGGACTTGAATTGCTGTCAGCCATGTGAGAGTCCAACACCTTAACCACCCTTAACCACCTTAACTAGCACCTTAACCACCCTTAACCACCTTAACTAGCACCTTAACCACCTGCTGGCCCTTAAATGAAAAACTGTGACTCCATTTACATAGGACCAAGGGAGAGAGCCACGTTAGTGTGTGAGGACTCCCGCCTAGCACAGGAGCACACATTTTATCTGCTGCATGGGTTGTCTGACTACAGCCTACCCGAAGTCAGTGTGTATGCCTCCTTGTCTGTGAGAACTGTCACTTCTACGTGGATTTACTCCTGGCAACTGGAGTCGGGTGGTGAGCGCTTCGCTGAACTGGCCACTCAGGCTGCTGTGAGCAGGATGGCAGGCAAACTCAGGGCACACGTGTGTAAAGACGTGCAACAGGCATGTGGGGTATAGTATCATGCCACCTTTTCATAATAGCTGAAAAAAAATGCACGTATATGCCAGGAAAAATTCTAGGGGGGTATGTATACAAAAAAAGAGTTATTTATTTATTTCTAAAGAGAGATTTTTTGTTATAGGGCGCTTGTGCTCGCTGGAGAAAGTGAGAGACAGACACAGTGAGAGGGAAAGTGAGAAATCACCCCCTGGGAGGATGGCCACACCACAATTCCTTCTCCATTCTCTTTGCAGGATCTTGGGCATGCACGCACACGTACCTGGCATGAGCTTTAAGCTGTGGGGTCCGGGACTCGAACTGCGGTCAACTACATGGAGTCCAGTGATATAACCATTGTACCATCTGGTGGTCCGCCCAAAAATGTTAAAAACATTTTTAACAACGGCGCTTATATATTAAATGGGCTTTTTGTTGTTTTTGTTGGTTTTGAGTTGTTTTATATGTCCATTACTATAAGTTTGTAGTTAATTAAAATTTTTGCAATAAGAAAAATAGTTTTTGTTTGTTTATAAGCAAATTGTTTTTGTTTGTTTTTTTAAAGGCTATGCGCACTTGCCGGGGAGAGAGAGAGAGAAGACAGAGGGAGAGGAGAAAGTACCACTCCTCCACGGGACCTTGTCGCAGTCTCTTCTCCATTTCTCCACTCTGCTGGTATTTGGTGCGTGCGGACACACACCCCTGGAGTGTTTTTTAAGCCACCAGGTCCAGGATTCAAATCACAAGGTTGGCTCCATAACTACTGGACTGCAGGCCCAGGGCAGAAAAGTGTTTTTTGTTTTAATAATTTATTTAATTTTAGTCATCATTTTTTTTTTTAATTTGCTTTATGGTACATGCACTCACTAGAGAGATGCAGAATGAGAGAAAGAAGGTGAGAAAGCAAGCCTCTAGGTCCAGGACTCGAACTGCAGTCAGCCATGTGGGAATCCAGTGCCTCAACCACCATGCTACAAGGTCTGGTATTTGAAGTGTTTGTGGTAGTCAGAATCCTTGGTTGAAGACAACAAAAATTTATCCTGACCAATGGAAGAAGAAAACAGTATTTTTTTTTTCTTTTGAGTGGAATTTGCCTTTGGGCGCATGCGATTGCTGAAGACAGAAAGAAACAGAGGGACCAGCAGTTAGCGTAATGGCTATGTCGCTGGACTCCCATGTAGTCGATCGTGGTTTGCGTCCCGGACCCTGTGGCTTAAAACTCACGCCGGGCGCGTGTGCGTGCGTGCCCAAGATCCTGAGAGGAGAATGGAGGAGAAGGGATTGCAGCGTGGCCATCCCCCGTGGGGGTGATTTCTCGCTTTCTGTCTCTATGTCTCTCTCTGTCTGTCTGGTGAGTGCCCTATGGCGAAAAACCTCTCCGAAAGAAAGAAAGAAAGAAACAGAGACAGTGAGAGGGAAAGGCGTGCGATTTTCTTTTTTTTTTTCACCTTAACCACCCTTAACCACCTTAACTAGCACCTTAACCACCTGCTGGCCCTTAAATGAAAAACTGTGACTCCATTTACATAGGACCAAGGGAGAGAGCCACGTTAGTGTGTGAGGACTCCCGCCTAGCACAGGAGCACACATTTTATCTGCTGCATGGGTTGTCTGACTACAGCCTACCCGAAGTCAGTGTGTATGCCTCCTTGTCTGTGAGAACTGTCACTTCTACGTGGATTTACTCCTGGCAACTGGAGTCGGGTGGTGAGCGCTTCGCTGAACTGGCCACTCAGGCTGCTGTGAGCAGGATGGCAGGCAAACTCAGGGCACACGTGTGTAAAGACGTGCAACAGGCATGTGGGGTATAGTATCATGCCACCTTTTCATAATAGCTGAAAAAAAATGCACGTATATGCCAGGAAAAATTCTAGGGGGGTATGTATACAAAAAAAGAGTTATTTATTTATTTCTAAAGAGAGATTTTTTGTTATAGGGCGCTTGTGCTCGCTGGAGAAAGTGAGAGACAGACACAGTGAGAGGGAAAGTGAGAAATCACCCCCTGGGAGGATGGCCACACCACAATTCCTTCTCCATTCTCTTTGCAGGATCTTGGGCATGCACGCACACGTACCTGGCATGAGCTTTAAGCTGTGGGGTCCGGGACTCGAACTGCGGTCAACTACATGGAGTCCAGTGATATAACCATTGTACCATCTGGTGGTCCGCCCAAAAATGTTAAAAACATTTTTAACAACGGCGCTTATATATTAAATGGGCTTTTTGTTGTTTTTGTTGGTTTTGAGTTGTTTTATATGTCCATTACTATAAGTTTGTAGTTAATTAAAATTTTTGCAATAAGAAAAATAGTTTTTGTTTGTTTATAAGCAAATTGTTTTTGTTTGTTTTTTTAAAGGCTATGCGCACTTGCCGGGGAGAGAGAGAGAGAAGACAGAGGGAGAGGAGAAAGTACCACTCCTCCACGGGACCTTGTCGCAGTCTCTTCTCCATTTCTCCACTCTGCTGGTATTTGGTGCGTGCGGACACACACCCCTGGAGTGTTTTTTAAGCCACCAGGTCCAGGATTCAAATCACAAGGTTGGCTCCATAACTACTGGACTGCAGGCCCAGGGCAGAAAAGTGTTTTTTGTTTTAATAATTTATTTAATTTTAGTCATCATTTTTTTTTTTAATTTGCTTTATGGTACATGCACTCACTAGAGAGATGCAGAATGAGAGAAAGAAGGTGAGAAAGCAAGCCTCTAGGTCCAGGACTCGAACTGCAGTCAGCCATGTGGGAATCCAGTGCCTCAACCACCATGCTACAAGGTCTGGTATTTGAAGTGTTTGTGGTAGTCAGAATCCTTGGTTGAAGACAACAAAAATTTATCCTGACCAATGGAAGAAGAAAACAGTATTTTTTTTTTCTTTTGAGTGGAATTTGCCTTTGGGCGCATGCGATTGCTGAAGACAGAAAGAAACAGAGGGACCAGCAGTTAGCGTAATGGCTATGTCGCTGGACTCCCATGTAGTCGATCGTGGTTTGCGTCCCGGACCCTGTGGCTTAAAACTCACGCCGGGCGCGTGTGCGTGCGTGCCCAAGATCCTGAGAGGAGAATGGAGGAGAAGGGATTGCAGCGTGGCCATCCCCCGTGGGGGTGATTTCTCGCTTTCTGTCTCTATGTCTCTCTCTGTCTGTCTGGTGAGTGCCCTATGGCGAAAAACCTCTCCGAAAGAAAGAAAGAAAGAAACAGAGACAGTGAGAGGGAAAGGCGTGCGATTTTCTTTTTTTTTTGGAAAGGTTTTTGCTATAGGGTGCAAGCAAGAAATCACCCTCGGGGGGGGGAGGGGGAGATGATCACGCCGCAATCCCTTCTCCTCCATTCTCCTCTCGGGATCTTGGGCACGCACGCACGCACACGTGCCCCGTGTGAGTTTAAGCCACCGGGTCCGGGATGCAAACAACGGTCGACTACATGGGAGTCCAGCGACATAGCCATTACGCTAACTGCTGGTCCCAACAGTTTTTATAAGCCACCACGGAACCAAAGAATAAGGTCTAGGAAATAAAGGAAAGAAACAGGAAGCTGGGCAGCCTGGAGCATAAACAGGATGATGCTATAGGTACAGTGGACCAAGGACCTCACACCACAGAAGTCACCTGTGTGTTAGGGACTCGGCCCCCATGCACTGCTGCAAACACGCTCTTGGCATCCTGCATTTTTGTGTCACTCCCCAAGGTTCAAAGCCTTTGGGAGAAATACTCGCAGCTATGCCAGCTGTCAGGGAAAAAAGACTGTCGGCCCCTTCTAGCTTCCACAAGTGGGGATGTGTGACCCTGCCACTATTTTAGGGTTCTACCTAAACAGTTCTGGTGTGAAGTAGCCAAAACCGCAAGTCCACTGAAGTGTTATAATAAAATAATATTGTAATGATGTCCCAACAAGCCATAGCACCGCATCTGAGCTCCTTTCTTGCTCCAGCTACTTCCTGGGAAGAGACTGCATCACGTGCTTAGAACCAGTCTGAGGGCTGCTGGGTTGCGTGGTGGTTGGGGCGCTGGATTCTCACATGGTCGACCACAGTTCAAGTCCCAGACCTGGGGGCTTGCTTCTGCGTCTCTCTCTCTCTCTCTCTGATCAAATTAAAATATTAATAAATGATATAAAATAAAATATGAAAACAATTATTTTTTTATTTTTGGAGAGGTTTTCACTACAGGGCGCGTGCGCTCGCCAGCCAGACAGAGAGAGACATAGAGACAGAAAGCGAGAAATCACCCCCCAGGGGGGATGGTCACGCCGCAATCCTTTCTCCTCCATTCTCCTCTCGGGATCTTGGGCACGCACACACACGCGCCCGGCATAAGTTTAAAGCTGCCGGGTCTGGGACTCAAACTGTGGCTGACTACGTGGGAGTCCAGCAACATAGCCGTTACGCTAGCTGCTGGTCCGGAGGACGCACTTATTTTAAGGACATTTTTGAAGGAAAAAATGCTGATGGGGGGAGAAATGCCAGCACCACAAACACGTCAAAGAGGCCCAGGGTCCTGGGCACGAAGGGGACGGTCATCGAGGATGTGGCCGAGGGAAACATATTAACACTGAAATACCATCTTCTCCCCCCACCGTTGCAGGCCAGGTCACTTAGATGGCTTTTCAGTTCGAAAAAGCAAGTGATCCCCTCGTGAGGACGCTGAGCGTGCTGTGAGAATCCGGCCGGCCCTGCCGCTGTTAAAGCCGGCTTCGCCGTTAGCACGGGTAGGACAGGGACGCCCTGGACGTGCCAGCAGCCGCCTTCCAGAGCAGCGTGCAGAGACTGCCCACGGGTACACAACGTGCTCTTCGCGACCAGATGTTTCACTGATCAAGATTTAACTACTTCCCTCAGGTCATTCCATTCAAATGGTGGCAAAGTGCTAGATGTTCAACAAAAGCCATTTCCTCTTCCTCCTGAACACAGAAGTTGGACCAGGCCTCTCGGCTGCCCTCGCAACTCAATGGGGCCAAATGCCCACATCCCAGCCAGTAGAATGAGTGGAAGTGACATCGCCACTTCAGGGCCTGAGAGCACGGGCGCCCTGACTGAGATGGAGGGACAGAGGGACCGTGAGAGGGACGCCCCGTCAGCCTGCGTACCTCAGCAAAGCCCTCCCACCAGGAGAGAACATTGACCGAGATGGATGTTTCGTGAGGCTGCTCCATTCCGTGGTCGGTCTGTTTGTTATCACGAATACCCACTCGAGATCTTTTCTTTCCGTGTTCGTTTTCTGTTCATTGATGATTTGTAGATGAATTGGAAATTCGAATGTTGTTCTGTTTGCAATGTATCTTTGAATAAATGGTTGAAGTATCATAAAAAAGATAGCAGGTTTATATTAAATAACAAGTACTTAATGAAGAAGAAATCGTTGTAAGGGAGTCTTAAAGAAACAACATGCAGTGACTGGCAGGTGGTGTGGTGGTTAAGGTGCTAGACTTCCCACATGGCCAACTACAGTTCAAGTCCCGGAACTGGTGACTCGTTTTTTTCACTTTCTCTTTCTCTCTCACTCTGTGTCTCTTTCTGGTCAAATTGAAAAAATAATAATAAATAAAATAAAATAAATAATTCTCTAGGGGCCAGTAGGTGATCTGGTGGCCAAGGGCACTGGACTCCCACATGGCTGACTGCAGTTTGAGTCCCAGACGTGGTGGCTTTCTTTCTCACTGTCTCTCTCTCTCTCACACTCTATCTCTCTGGTCAAATTAAAATAAATAAATAAATACTTACATAAAGTTAAATAAAATAATTATTCAATAACAACAACAAAAAACCATGCAGGGACCAGCTAGGTGGCATAGTTTTTAAGACAACTGGATCCCACGTGACCAACAGCACGGTTCAATTCCCAGATTCAGTGGCTTGACAAACATGTCAGGCACATGTGCATGCGTGCCCCAAATCCTAGGAGAGCGGTGAAGAAGGGACTGTGGTGTGACCATCGCCCTCGCAGGGGCGCTGGCTCTCTCACTTTCCCGCTCTTTCTCTCTGGTGAGTGCACGTGTCTCCAGAGAGGGATAGAGCAAGAGAAACACATTGGAGGGGGAGGAGGAGGAAAAACAACGTGCAAAGGTATCTTTTCTTCGCACACCTAGGGGTGAACACACAGTGTATGAAGTGCTTGTGTGTCTGCCCAGTAAATGAGCCCTCCCCAGCCCCAGTCTGACACTCCAGGGGCTCAGCAGACATCTCTGAGCACGCATTTATAGGAACAGTACACATTTGCACCGGGGAGCCAACTTCCCCGCCAACTGCCTCCTCTGCCTCCACCACACCACCATCACCTTCCTGGCTCCTCTGTTTTTATCAATAGCACCCTTGAAACGCCCTCCATTGAACCCCAAAGCCAAAAGTTGCCTCATCCTCTAACTTGTTTCTTCCGCTCAGCCCCACTGTCACCATCCTCCAGAGAGCTGGCTGCCAGCTCCGGTCTCTTGCATGTCCAGGTCCAGCCCGCGTGCCAGTAGCTCCTGGGTGTCTGGATTTCTCACTCCTAACAGTTCCAAAAAGGGTTTTGAGCACTAATATAGGATTTCCTACTTAAAATTGTGTCAGATATAAACATTTTTTAAAAAACAGTCATTCGTGGAACCAGCAGATGGCGTAATGGTTACACCGTTGGACTCCCACGTAGCTGACTAGTTTGAGTCCCGGACCCACTGGCTTCAAACTCACGCCTGGCGCATGTACCTGTGTGCCCAAGACCCCAAGAGAACGGAGGAGAGGGATCCATCCCCCCAGGAGGTGAGTTCTCACTTTCTCTTCTGTCTGTTTCTATGGCAAACTACAGTTTGAGTCCCAGACCTGCTGGCTTCAAACTCACGCCTGGCGCATGTACCTGTGTGCCCAAGACCCCAAGAGAATGGAGGAGAGGGGTCCATCCCCCCAGGGGGTGAGTTCTCGCTTTCTCTTCTGTCTGTCTCTATGGCAAGCCATAGGCACCCTCTGGCAAAAATCTCTTCAAACAAAACAAAACGAACAGAAACCAAAACAGAAAAAGATCATTTCTTCCTCTAAAGACTTTTTTCTTTATTTTCTCCCCAAAGGTGTGTGTACTCTCCAGACGCAGTCCGAGAGGGAGATGGAGAAGGTATCCCTCGGCGGGGCATGGTCGTGCTGCAGTGCCTTCTCTGACATTTCTCTATCCTGTGGGATTTGGGACACAAGCACACACAGGCCCAGCATGTGTTTCAAGTTGCCAAGGCTGGGGCTCACACTGCCTTCTCCCCCGCTCTCCCTTCTCCTCCATTCTCCTCTCAGGATTTGGGGCACACGAGCACACGGGCCTGACATGCCGTGGCCACGTGGGATCCAGCTGCCTTAGCCACCATGCCACTTAGCCGGCCCCTGCATGTTGCTTCTTTTCTTCTTTTCTTTTTTGTTTTTTCCTTAATTTTTAAAAAACTTTATTTATTTGAATTTGACCAGAGAGGGACAGAGCAAGAGAAAGTGAGCAAGCAAGCCACAGGTCTGGGACTCAAAACTGTGGTCAGCCACATTGGAGTCCAGCGCCTTAACCACCACGCCACCTGCATGTTGTTTCTTCGAGGCTCCCTTACAACGGTTTCTTCTTCATTATGTACTTGAGTGATCATCTGGCCCCCTTACCCATCAGGCCACAGAGCTGGCCCTCTCTAGGCCACTTTAAAAATGGTGCTGTAGAGAGGAGCCTGCTTCAGACGACAGTCCTTCGCGTGACGGAAGTTTAGCTCCACGCGAACTCACTACGCCATCCAAAGTGAGGTAGCTGCACACTGCTGTTTAGACCGGCACTGCCCCAGTGCTGCCCCCGCTGGTGGCCAGGTGGATGTTGCTGAGCTCTGGTTTCAGTGCTCCTCTGGCTCCCTGTGGCCGGCTCTCCACCAATCGGCACTGACCCTTTGCAAGGAGCCCCTACGGTACATCCTAGTGCTGTTCATAATTCCCAGACAAGCTAGACCCCCGGCTATTCCCTCTTCTTTTTCTTTTTTCTTTTTTTAGGTTTTTGCCATAGGGCATGTGCTCTGGCCAGACTGAGACTGAGTCAGGGAAAGTGAGAAATCACCCCCCAGGGAGGATGGCCACACCAGTCTCTTCTTCTCCCGTCTCCTCTCAGAATTTTGGACACGCACACGTGTGTGCACAGTGTGATTTTCAAGCTGCCAGGTCTGGGACTTGAACTGCTGTCAACCACATGGGTGCTCAGTGCCTTAACCACCATGCACCTGCTGGCCCCGCTTTTCTATTTTGACTATGTGATTCTCCACCTTGTACACCCTATGCTTCAAAAAATTCCACCCCAAATTTAAGACTCCCCTCCCACCCCAGTCACAGGGCATGTGCGTTCACTGGAGAGGAGAGAGAGAGAGATTCAGAGAGACAGAGAGTCAGAAATAACCTCCTAGAAATGGCCACACTGCAATCCCTTCTCTCTTCTTTTCGGATTTTGGGCGTGCACATACACATGCCTGGTATGATTTTTCAGGCTGCCAGGTCTGAGACTCAAACTGCGATCAGGTATGTGGGAGCCTTTTAAGACAGTTCAGTTCCGGAGAGGAGCCTAAGATAGAACTTTCATGGTAGAAACGCCTCTGTGTTATGACCGTAGACACCGGATACATTTTTGTTTCCCTCATGTTGGGAAGAATAAATAAGTTATTTGGCAACCCCTTTTCCCCAATACCTTGCTGCTATTTACTTGACATTGAAGATTAAAGTTATTTAAATAGTTTCAACTTACTTTTTAAAAAAATTATTTATTTAACTTAATTTTATTTATTATTTTTTAAAGTTTGTTATAGGGCATATGTGCTCACCAGGAAGACAGAGAGACAGAGAGAGAGGGAAAATGAGAAAACAAGCCACCCAGTTCAGGATTCGAACCAGGTCAGTCATGTGGGAGTCCAGCACCACCACGCCACCTGCTGGCCTCTCAAGCTTACTTTTTAAAGTAGGGTGTCTGCTATGTTTTTGTTGTTTTGTTTTGTTTTGAAGAGGTATTTTGCCATAGTGTGCACGTGCTTGCGAGAAAGACCGAGACAGAACAGAAAGTGAGAAATCACCCCCTGGGTGGTTTTTGGTATAGGGCGTGTACACTCACCAGAAAGACAGAGAGAGACAGAAAGACAGAAAACGAGAAATCACTCCCTGGGGAAATGGCCATGCCGCAGTCCCTTCTCCTCCGTTCTCCTTTCAGGATCTTGGGCACGCACACACACGTGCCTGGCGTGAGTTTAAGCCAACAGGTCCGGGACTTGAACTGCAGTCGACTGCATGGGAGTCCAGCGACATAGCCATGACGCCATCTGTGGGTCCCAGGTCTCTGCTATGTTTAAAACATCTCTTTGGCCTTTAAAGATAAGCTGAAAAGATTAAGTTCACATCGTGGAGGAGTAATGACCAGACACTGCCCAAGCATGCACTGTAGTTTTGTGGCGGGGTGAATAAGCATACCCTGTGGGAGCACACGAGCACTTGCTGCACTTCATAGTGGCACGTTCAAGGACAGGGAAGGCCTACTCCTCTGTGTGGGTAGAATGGGTCGTCAAAGGTGTCGTGGTGCCGGGGGCATCAGAATTGGTCTTAAGTGGCCAGCAGGTGGCAAGGTGGTTAAGGTGCTGGACTTCCACATACCTGACCACAGTTTGAGTCTTAGACCCGGTGACTTTAAAGTCACACTGTGTACTCTATGGCAAAAACCTAATTAAAAAAAAAGTAATCTGTAAAAGAAATGGGAATCACAGATCTCCCTAACTCTAATCTAATTTTTTTTTTTGAGAGATTTTCACTGTAGGGCGCGTGCGCTCACCAGACAGACAGAGACATAGAGACAGAAAGCGAGAAATCACCCCCCCAGGGGGGATGGTCACGCCGCAATCCCTTCTCCTCCATTCTCCTCTCGGGATCTTGGGCACGCACGCACACGCGCCTGGCGTGAGTTTTAAGCCACCGGGTCCGAGACACGAACCGCGGTCGACTACGTGGGAGTCCAGCGACATAGCCATTACGCTAACTGCTGGTTCCCACTCTAATCTAATTTTTAAGATTATTTTATTTAACTTTATTTATTTATTCATTTATTTATTTTAATTTGACCAGAGAGGGACAGAGTAAGAAAGAGAGAGAGAGAGAGAGAGAGAGAGAGAGGAAGACAGAAAGAGATCTTCTACTGGGACTCGAACTGCAGTCGGCCATGTGAGAGTCTGGCGCCTTTAACCGCTGCACCACCTGCTGGCCCCTCTAATCTAATTTTGTGTATAGCCAGTTTTACTACATAGTCTTTATTCCCATAGGTTTGGCATTCAGCCAAAAGCAGTGAGGGGCCAGCAGGTGGCATGGTGGTTAAGGCGCTGGACTCCCACAGAGAGAGGGAACGTGCTTTCTCACGTTCCCACTCTCTGTCTCTCTCTGGTCAAATGAAAAAGTAACAACAATGAATAAAATTAAATATATAATTATTTTAAAATAAATCAGTCAATCTCTGTGCCGTGGTGGTTAAGACAGCTGGCTCCCACGTGACTGACTGTGCATGTCAGGTGTGGATCTGGCAGCCTGAGAGACAAGCTGGACACGTGTGCATGCCCCGAACCCTGACAGCGGGGAGACGTGGAGGTGAGGGGACTGCAGTCCTCCATGGGGGGTGCTTTCTCATTCCCCCTCTTTCTCCCTCTCTCTCCAGCAAGCACATACGCCCTCTTACAAACATTAAGAAAACAAACAAAAAAAATCTCTTGACCTCCATGTCTAACTGCTATTGAATAACTAGCATTGGTTCATGATTATTATCTAAACAATATAAACTAGACAAATTACATCAAACAACAATCTGAAGACACCGACAGCCACCAGGGCAGGATTCCTATCTTCCTGAGCAGGTGAGTGCATGAGGTCAAGCTCCCAGTCATCCCAGCATGGAGACCCAGAGCTGATGGGCAAGGGCACTTAGAGGGAGCTACAGAGAAGGAGCCCTCGAAAATGTCAAAAAATGAAACCTCCCCTCGTGTATTTTGGCCACTGTTAAGATCTGTATATTTAAGGCAAGATTCCAGGAAGTCTTAGCAGAGAATAGTTTATGGGAGGCTGAGAGTTGAATGGTGATTTGGAGGTTGCACAATATTAAGAATACGTGAGAGGTCAGCCCAGGCTAGCATGAAACACGTAAACCTTCAGGAACACTTAGGCACTCGTGGAGACTCAAGAATTCAGGGCCCTCGGGACCAGCAGTTGGCGTAATGGCTATGTCACTGGACTCCCATGTAGTCGACCGTGGTTCGAGTCCCGGACCCAGTGGCTTAAACTCACACCGGGCACATGTGTGTATGTGCCCAAGATCCCGAGAGGAGAATGGAGAAGGGATTGCGGTGTGGCCATCCCCCCTGGGGGGTGATTCCTCCCTTTCTGTCTGTCTGTCTATCTCTGTCTATCTGGTGAGCGCACACGCCCTATAGCAAAAACCTCTCCAAAAAAAAAAAAAAAAACACATTA